>NC_057350.1:149754779-150054779 GCF_016509475.1 Prionailurus bengalensis | reverse complement strand
TGTCAAAGCATCTTTTCCTCCTCACTCCTTCTCCTGCTATCAAGATAGTTATCTAGGAAAGAAGCTGATGACCGTCATTTATACTCCCTGGAAATAAATGGCAGTCACTTATCTTCCTAACTACGGTATCATAAGATGTTCTGTCCCTGCTGGGTCAGATCCAAGTATCAGGACAAAGAATTGGATGCCAAACAGCATAACCACTTCCGTGGAGGAGAATTTGTCAACATCTAACAAAAGGACAGGTGTATTTACCCTGTAGCCCAGGAATTCCACTGCTGGGAATCTACCTTGAATATGCACATCCACAAATACAAAACAAACAAGAGGTTTGTCATTGTGACATTATTTACATTAGCAAAAAAAAAAAAAAAAAACAAACCTGGAAATAATCCAAATGCCTGTCTGGAGAAGACTTGACCGAGTGACCAACTTGTCCCAGGTTTCAAGCTGAATAGCCCCATGTCCTGGGAGCTCCCTCCATCCCAGCAAACATTGTACCCTGCAGTCTTTAAGCATTTGCTTATTTTCTGGACCAACAAGATGTTTCAGACTCTGCTCATAGTTCCCTGCCCCAGCCCTGACCCTGAGGAGCCCTGGTTCTTTTGAGTGGGAATTTTGTTTAGAATTAAAGATCTAGGTGCTTGGGATGCTCACTGCTTCTAGGCCCTTTCAATGCACAGAACTATCATATATAAATAGATATATATTTTTATATAACTGAGGGAGTTCCCAGCACACAAGTGTTTTAAAACAGAGACAGGTCATTCTGTCAGGTCCTTTATGGATTTTATACATATTTATATACACACATACAAATCATGGGTTCATCTTTACTCCAATTCAAATTTAACAATGAAGAGTTTCTATTAAATCTATTCTATTTTGTATTTGGACCTCTTTTCTTTTACCCTGAAAACGTTTGGCCCCTAATAATATTAGAATATGTTTAATTAATTGCTTTATTCTATAATATACAGAAAATAGTTTCAAGTATTTACTTTTTTGCTTTATCTTACAACATACCTAAAACTGTCCACAAATTAAAACAGAATGTTCCTAATAAAACTACCAAGTGAAGTTGACTATTTTCTTGCAGTTCTTTCTGCTCTTGGAATACATCTCACAAAGAACAGACTGTCAGAAAACCATGTCAAAGATGTCTGAAAACCCTTTTTCTTGGCATAGCTCTTACTAATTTATTATGCAGTTGGGTTCCTCGAGCCTAATTTGTTTTCAGTTTCAAAGTTTGCTTTTTTCTTCTCTAATTTTATTTTGTGAATATGTAAAATTTTTGTGCAGTTAAATCCAAATGATATAAAAAGCTATTTTCAGAGAAGCCTCATTTCTATTCCCATCCCCTCCATTATTTTCCCCATCCTACCTCTAACGGGCAACCATTTCGATTATCTTTCCAGTGTTTCTTTTTGTAAAACTAAGCAAATGGATATAGGTGTGTAAGTAATGCGCATTCTGTTTTCTCCTCTCTTTTACAGAAACCAACATCTTATATATATTGTTCTGTGCCTTCCCCCACCCCGCCCCACACTAACAATACATTCTGCAATCACTCCATTTTAGCACATGGAGGGCTTTTTCATTCTTTTTTATACTCACATAGTACATCTTGGGTGCATGTACCACAGAGTCCTGTGCTCCCGGTGATAACCTCCAGGAAGGGGCTGGGAGAGAGAGAGTGAGAGAGAGAGAGACAGAGAGACAGAGAGACAGGGAGGAAGGAGAGAAGGACAGAAGAATGAAATATTTCTATATTATATTCTTTTATTCTCTATAATTATTAATTGCTCAATGTTTCATAATTTAAAATTAATGTATTTCTTTTTAAAAAAATACTTTAGAGATGTTTTAGGCCCATAGCAAAATTGAGCAGAAGATACCGAGTTCTCCTGTAGCCCCTGCCCCTCACTCATGCACAGCCTCCCCTACTAACAACATCCCACACCAGAGTGGCACATTTGTCACAATGGATGAACCTATACTGATGTGTCATTATCACCCAAGGTCCATAGTTTACATTGCGATTCACTTGTGGTGCACTGCTCTATTAATTAAAAGCACTGAAGTTGATGAGGGTCATGATGAGGTACACATCAAGACAGATCATGGGAGTCAAGTTTGAAGGGCTTGCCACTGGCCAGACTTGAGATCATTGGAGCACGAAAAAAAAAAAAAAGAATAATGACTGCAATTTATTATAAAATTTGAATACACAAAGACACATGGGTCTATAGTAATCATTTTTAAAAGATAAAGGAAAAAAAGGAAAAAATTCAATTGTCATTACTGGAGATAACTAATATATCAAGTCCTTATTCTGAAAATTGATAATTAAAGGACAAAAAAGATATGTAGCTTCATTTTCTTGTGTGTGTAGGAGCTTTAGTTCATCCCTAGCTGGTGAGAAAAAGCTCTTCCTTAACAGAAAAAAAAAAAAAAGTCAGCTAATAAACAGAGAAGAAAAGCAAAGCATCATTTTGCAACACCCCATATAATTCTCGATTCATTTTAAGCCTGTATTTGTTTACGTAGTCCCTATGCAAACAATGTCTCCTTTGACACACAGAGGTAGTTATCCTTACAACCCCAGCCCTGAAGTAAGTGTGACAAATGTAGGGTCCATTTCATAGACGAGAAGACAGAGACTCAGAAGTCATGGGCTGTTAGTAAGAAGGTTAGAATCTGGATCAACTCCCAATACAGCATTCTTTCTTCTAGATGACACTAATTTCCCGAGCTCTGGAGGCCAGAGGTCTGAAATGAAGGTGTCGGCAGGGCCATGGTCCCTCTGAAACCTGTAGGGAGGATCCTTCCATGTTTCTTCCAGCTACCTGTGGGGGCTGGCAGTCCTCAATGTTCCTTGACTTGTAGATACTTCACTGCAGTGCCCACCTCCCTTGTCGTACGGACAGACCATTATTTTTACACGCTCAACCCAAACAGTGAAAGGCAGTTGGAGAACACATATTCACGCTGTGCCAAGGTATCACCCCATAGATTACTTACTAATCACAAAGGGGAAATGTGCTTTTTACAAGGAAGAACTGTGGTCATTGCTAACCTAAATAGCCACTTAAATGCAGCACCCCTTATAGAACGACAACCTGAGGTTACGTGTCTCCTGAGAAGACGCAGTATGAAGGATGCAACATTACCTGTGGGTGCCAGAAATATTTAAGTTGGACCTCATCAAGCATTTGGACATAATTTGAATCTGAAAAAAAAATCTATGGAAATAGCAGTCAAGTGACCCATGAAGAAGCCAGTTAGATTAATACAGAATTTGAGACATTTTACAAGACAACTGGTCTAGACCCTTAAAAAAAACAATCAATGCCAGTAGCGCCTGGGTGGCTCAGCTGGTTAAGTGTCTGATTCTTGATTTCAGCCTAGGTCACGATCTCACAGTTCGTGAGCTCAAGCTCCACGTCAGAGGTTCTGTGCCTGACAGAGCAGAGCCTGCTTGGGATTCTCTCATTCTCTCTCTCTCTCTCTCTCTCTCTCTCTCTCTCTCTGCCCCTCCCAGCTCTTTCTCTCTCTCAAAATAAAATAAACTTTAAAATCAAAGCCACTGGGGGAAGAGGATTGTCTAGATTAAAATAAACTAAACAAAGTCAATGTAATGCATGAAATTTGATTGGACTCTGGTTTTATTTTGTTTAAAAAAACACATAAAAGACATTTGGAGAACAATTGGGGAAACTTAAATTTGAGTCTAATGTTGAGCTATATATATTTATATGATGAATATAATATTAGAGATTAATATTAATTATCTAGGGAGTTATAAGGGCACTGTGTTTATGTAGCAAAATATCCTTGTTCTGAGGAAATGCTTGCTGAGGTAATAAGGGGTAATGATGTCTACAATCTACTTTCAGGAAAAATAAAATATATACTCACAGAGATAAAGCAAATACAGTCAGTGTTGACAATTTTTCAATCTGAGTCATGGGTATAAGAGTGTTTGCAGTACCATTCTTTCCTTTTTTTATATCTTTGAATTTTTTTAATAATAAAAATTGGAATATGCAGTTGTAGAAATCAAGCATTAATCCCACATTTTCAGTAGGAACTTAATTTCAGAGGCTCCGGAGAGCCTCAGAGGCTGAGGGAAAGCTCACTTCTCAGAATGCCAGGTAGCAGACACAGGAGGAAGAGCAGACCACTGTCTCACTGACACTATTGAAATGGTGATTCAGGCAAGCTTTATGCGTTGCTGCTAACATCCTCGACATACGGTGGACAGGGAACTGAACATTCATCGAGTGACATAGGAGCATCACACAGATAACTTTAGTGGGAGATTCAGATCATCATCAGCACCTTCACTCAACAGGCAACCTTAGGATCGCTCGGGAAGACGTAGGAAGATGGCGCCACCAAGGGTCTTGGTGACCTTGAATGTATCCACACAGGCAAAGTCTTGAGTGGCAGCTAATCTGGTCTTGGCAGAATGTCTTGCGATTTCAGAACACGGATGAGAGGCTTGTAGGGAGCTGCCATGAGGCCATCTCCCACTGGCCTCCCTCTCTCCCCTGGGAGGCTGCCATGAAAGAGCTTCTCATCGCCACCCAGGTTCGGATGAGGAAGGTGGCCTTCTGCTCCATCCCTGCCTCTCCCTGCCTTTGAATCCTGCATGCATCCCTGCTTGGCTGCGGTCTGCCCTTGGCTGGTCCACCAACAGGGTCCCACGATTCACCCGCAGTCACCTGCCTGTACAGTTTCAGTGCGGATCCTCTTGGGGACCATGGAAAGGATCATGGCATGCTGGCACGTTCAGCATACTTCCTTTCACTGCCTGTGTAAGTAATTCTGTCTCAATCTAAACTGGCTTGTACATTTACTGGTTGACTCAGCCGGGCCTTAGCCTCAGCCCTGCCGTATCTTGTATGTGAGATCTTCATAAAAGGGTCGTCCAGACGTTAAGGTGTCCCAAAGTGGTGTGCTCTAAAGCACACAGCGTCACCGATGTTGTACTCTAGCCAAAATGTTCATCTGCAACATGCCAGTGTCATCCCAAACGGGACTGTGCTAGGTTAAAAGGGATTTAAGGACATAACCACATGCAAGGTCAGAGCCTTGATTTGAAACCAGTTCGGATAAGCCAGCTGTAAAGGATATTTTCTTTGTCAACTGGAGAAATTTGAATACGGTTTCAACGTTAGCTAACATAAAAATTAAGCTAAGTACAAGAATCGAAACAAGTGGCCTACAAAACTAGAGTATAATCTAGTTATACTAGATTAAAAATTGTGCAGAGGAAAAGATCTCGAAGAGTGTATGGGTCACTAGTTGCCACATATGATGCACAAAATAACCCCACAATGTCAGTGGTGTGCCATGATAAGCATTTATTCCATATTCTCTCATCTGCTGGTCATCTGGAATTACCTAGGGTGGCCATGGTGGGACTTCAGGCTGAGACCAGGTCTATACCTTACACCAACACCTACCTGAGGCATGTCCTACTCTTGGTGAAAGGCACGAGTGAGAATTGGAAAACCCAGCCACACGAGCACACTTCAAGCCTCTAAGTTCATTATGTCTACTCACACCCCCTTGGCCAAAGCAAGTCACGAAACCAGGTCTGAAATCAAGGGCAGGGAAGTTTAGTCCACCTGCTATGAAGCCATGACAAGGTGTGGATATTTAATACAACTACAGGGGAGTGGAGAATCGGGAGAATAGTTTCATCCACCACAAAAGGTATGCTCTAGACCAAAGTTACAAAAGTAATCCTTAAGTGGTAGAAATGCAATGTTTTAATTTTTGTAGTTTACTTTTGAGAGAGAGACAAGTGAGACAGAGAGAGAGAGAGAGAGAGAGAGAGAGAGAGCGTGCATGAGCGGGGGAGGGGCAAAAAGAGAGGGAGGCACAGAATCTGAAGCAGGCTCCAGGCTCTGAGCTGTCAGCACAGATTCCGATGTGGGCTCGAACCCACAAACCACGAGATCATGATCTGAGCTGAAGTCAGACATTTAACCAACTGAGCCACCCAGGTGTCCCAATTTTGTTATGCTTACTTGTTGGCATTTTCTAATTTTCTATAATAAATGTGTATTAGATATTGAAATAAAGAAAAAGTTAATTAAGTACACAAACAGCTACTCAGATTCCTTATCCTTCTAATCCCTATCCCATATAAACTGGGAAGATTTCATTCTGTTTAATTAAACAGAACCATTTGTCTGGAGGCTGCTCTGCAGGAGGGGTACTGTGGAAGGTAGAATAAAGGAGCAGTAGGGGGGACATTTTTCTGTCCCTGAGACACCTAATGAGAGACCCTGGTTGTCCACACTGGGAGTGGTGGTGGGAAATAGAGACGCCATGTCCCTGGGATCCTGTCCTGGGGGCTTGTCTCAGGACCTCTAGGAAGTGCTTCTGGACTGGGGAGCTTCATGTGTGTCTCCCATATGTCGGCACTTGGACCTGACCCTTTTGGGATCTGCCTCACTGGGTGCTGGCCCTGGAAGCCACCGCCCACTGCCCAGGACTCAGAGAGCAAAGCCGTGAGTGCTGAGTTGGCCTGAGGCCATCTTTTTCATCTTTTTCACTGGACACATCCCCTGAGAAGCGGGTGATGGGGGGAACCCCAGGCAGAAACTGGGCAGTTGCTGCACTGGGCCCCTCCCTCCTCCACATGCCTCACACTCATGACTTTGTCTCTGCCATTCCCCTGCCCGTGACTCTTCTCCTCCTTCTTCCCCCTCTTCTCTCCCTCTCCAGGTGGAAGAGTCTCAGCTACCCATCATGCCAAACTAGTCCCCTCCTTCCTCTAGACTCTCCCTGTCTCCTGCCTTGGTCCCCAAAGGGCTTTGTTCATGCCTCTGTCCCAGCCACCAGGGCCTGACATCTTAGAGTTACCGGTGTGTGTGTGTCTCCCCTTCAAGATTCAAACCCTACCTGCTAATCTTCTCGATCTTGGTGTAGGGCTGTGTCTACAGCAGGTGCTTAATCATCATTTGCTGAGTGAGCAGACAGCAACGTTTTCTGCATGGCCTGCGAGTAGACATGATGCCTCGCATCCCAGCGATCAGCCCCTTCTAGCTAGCTAGTCACTCTTAGAAAGAGTCAGTGCTTCTCCAGGCCCAGGCCAAAGGCTTGGTTTCCCCAGTGATCCTATGAAGTGCCACCACCGACATACCCCCAGGGGACAGTCAGCTCCATACCCAACCTTCAAGCAGGACCCGTAAGCTTCTGGTCAAAGTTGGTTATGCCAAGAGTAACCTTGTTCCCAAGGAATGTGAATTTACAAATGTAAATCCCCGTGTGACACAGCCTCCCGCCTCCCATGAAGGGGATGAGCAGATCAACAAGCATTTGTGAAGCACCCACTGAATGCCAGGCAGATGAGACTCATGCAGCTTTTGCCCCAAGGAAGCATGAAGTGGCGGGGGAGGGGGAGATGAAAAGGCAGCAATAGACACAGACAAGGAATATTTCAATAAAGTAGAGGTTGTCAGAGGACGGCCTCCTAGCTCATCCAAGACTGAGCAGATCAGAGCGGATCAGCGTGTGGGAAGTGGCCAGGCAAAGGAGGGGTGAGGGTGCTCCCAGCCCAGGGCACAGCTTGAGCAGAGGCAAATGCCGAACTACCTGAGGTTGGGGAGGGAGTTATGCCCTCTACCATTTGTAATTAATAAGATGCCCATGAGAAGTCCTTCTTTCCCAAGGTAGCACAGAGGGACATTCTTCATGCAGAATTACCAAGGCACTACTGTCTGCAGAAGGAGAATGCCCTCAACGCCTTCCGGGTGTGTTACCTGTTCCACTCTCTGTCCTGCCTGTGCACAGCACTCAGGACAGGGGGAGCTGACGACGCTACTTTCTCTGATTTAAAAATAAAGAAAGAATAAATAAAGAAGAAAGAAAGAAAGAAAGAAAGAAAGAAAGAAAGAAAGAAAGAAAGAAAGAGAAAAAAGCAATACATGTTTACTGTGTGACATTTTGAAAATGCAAAAAAAAAAAAGTATAAAGAAAAAATTCAAAGTCACCTGCGCTCCACTTGACAGAGGAGAAAACTGAGGCACCGGGAAGATAGTCTGCACAGGGTCACTCATTAGCAAGTGAGAGAGCCCATGTGGAAACACACGCAGCTTGGGGTCCAGAACTGAACCACAGGTAACCTTTAGCTTTATAGCTGCTCCGTTTCCAAAGTATGTGCCAGGGCTCCGCAATAAACTCACAGGGGTGCCACAGGGTGTTTTAAGTACCTGACGGAAACATAGCAACATCTGCCCAACACCATAAAAACTACTACTGTTAAATTGTTTGGAGCTAACTACTTAATAAACTCAATTGTCGGGTTTCTATTCAGGGCAGGGAGCAGTGTCCAGGGGCTCCATGAGAGAACTTCGGAGGCACTAAAGTTTCCATGAATCAAGAATGTTTGTGAACCCCAGCTAACAGTATTCTATATGAACATAAATAATTTTTTTTCATCTTACAGAAATGGATTCATGAAGTGCATGCGACTTTATAACCTTCTTTTTCCCTTTCCCAATCTTGAGAGTATGTTTGTATGTAATTAAATGATTCCTTTTTGCTTAACTAATATCCACTGTTAGATACATATTTTTTCAAATTTCTCCCTTTTTATAAATAATGTTATGTGAACATTTTGTAAATGAGGACACCACATTGCTCGGCCAAAAGTTGTGTATAAGTTTAAGACTTTCAATATGTGGCCACATTGCTTTCCAAAAAGGTCTCCTTTGACTGCATTTGAACCAACAGTGCATCAAAGTAGCACATTTACTGTATATTATCCTGTATATTATCATTTAAAGAATACTTGCTTAATAGATTAAAATGCTTTCTCATTATTATTTTAATGTATTTTCACAGTTGCTAAGGAGTTGGGAAATTTTTTCATTTGTTTATTGTCCATTCATAGTTCTTTTGTAAATTGTCTATTCACATTCTTTGCTCATTTTTCACTTGGAATGCTCATCTATTCCTTATTGATTTGCAAGAGGCTCCATCCAATTTTAATGAAAAGTTTAAATCTCCGATGCAGCTGTCAGAGATGCTGATGGTTGCAGTTCTCTGCAGTTCTAATTGTTTCAATAAGTTCCACTAATGACTCAGAGGCTAATGAAGGTGTAGATCTGATTGATGGAGCTTAGAAAAGCGATGTAATTAGAAGTTTCCTCTCCCAATCAAAAGAGCCAACTATATTTATCAGTCCAACTTGCTACTATTTTTTTTCCTATTTTGAAAAATACACTTAAATATATCCCACTGGTCTTGGCAGGGTAGCGGGGAGGACATGAGAGCCATGTCTGGTTGTTATATAACCCTCCAATTAAGTTAGGGTCTTATTTCCTCTTTTAGGTTTCATATTCTGTCTTCAAAGTGGAAGCTTCAAATCTCTTCAGTTCATTTCTGCCTCGGTTGCCTCCGGAACGAGGAGCCAGGATGTCACCTAGCAACCAGGGCTCTGCTTATAGAAACATGAGCCTCAGCCTGGCTAAGGGAGGAAAATCACCAGTTGGAATGAGAAGTTTTAGCTTTGAACTAGAGACCAGCCAGAGGCATAGCACCCAGTGAGATGCCATAGCCAGAAGCCCTCCCAGGGGAACCCCAGGTTTGCAGAGCCCGGATGCAGAGGTGGGGTGAGGGATGGTTTCCGGTGCAACCAGAAGCTTTGCTCCCCATCCTGGGAGTGACAAGAAGCTGAGTGCTTTCTACTTGAGCCCAGAAAGGAGGCTCTAACTCCCCTATTTCTTATCCCCTGAGGGATCTGAGATAGGTAGCTTTGTCTTTTGGGATCCCTGGTGCTCCCAGTGGTCAATATTGCCCCAGGGTTCAATTCTTCACTCAAGAATTTGGGCATTGGGGTGCCTGGGTGGCTCAGTCAGTTAAGCACCCGAGTCTTGACTTTGGCTCAGGTCACGATCTCCCATTCGTGAGATCGAGCCCCGTGTCTGGCTTCGAACTGGGGATAGAGCCTGCTTGGGATTCTCTCTCTCCCTCTCCCTCTCCCTCTGCCCCTCCACTGCTCGCTCTCACTCTCTCCCTCTGTCTCGTTCTCTCTCTCTCAAAAAAAAAAAAAAAGAATTTGGGCATGAAGGCTGTTCCCTGGGTGGGGGTTTAGGGGGTGGTCAGCTTTATCACTTGGGTCTGAGTAAGAATGTATAAAAACCCTCAAGGGGCCTCCCATGCTGTGAGGTTAAGGGTTATATTAATACCTCTAGGGTGTTCTACTTCGGTCCTCAGAAGGAGAGGTGTGGCCAGAAGCAGGGAAAAGCGGACTCACTCAGTTTCTGAGGGAAGCAGAAACTTCTGGCCTCCAGTGTTGTAATCCTACTGGCAAACTGCCCCTATTTACTAGTATCTTGAAACAATCCATTCCCAAACACACACACACACACACACACACACACACACACTCACTCACTTACACACCCATCGCAGATTCCCAAGATTCCCATTCCTTCTTATTTTCCCTTCTCTTTCCCCACAGGACTTGCTCTGGCCAAGGGAATATTATTCAGCATTACTGAAAAGGAGCAGAGACCTTGAATGTTCTTCTGTGGTTTGGCTTGCTCTTCCACTCTCTGCTGCAGAAGGACAAGCCTCAGGTAGCCACTGGCCCAAGGAGAATGAGGAGACATGTGTTGCACAACCGAATTTACCTATAGCCTGAAAGGGAGCCAACCCAGCTGATCCTCAAACCCATGAACAAGAAAAATAAAAGGTTTGCGGTTGTCAGTCACTGAGCTTTGAGGACTATTTGTTAAGCAGCTTTACTGCAGCAAAACCTGACTATTATATTGTTTATTATTCCCTATCACTATTTCCTTCTAGGTTTCCTGGTTCCTGTATTTTCCGAGGTCTGGTTGGTCAGCTTTCCCTTCAATTCTATGAGCTTTAGCGTATCCTTCTAATAAAGTCTTCTCTTTGCTAACGTTAGTTGGAATTGATTTCTGTGGCTTGGAATTCAGAACCCTGACTGCTAGGGCTCATCTACCGATTCCCTGCTGAATTGCATGCTCCTTGGTCTGAATTCAGAAGCTTTCTCATATGATCTGAACAGTCTATTCCAGTCTTTCTTCCTATATCCTTTTCTTTTCAGATAACCTCTGCTGCATCCAACTGAAACAACTTGTGCCCTGGACAATGTCTGGGGGACTTTGCATACATTTGCCTTGCCTAGAATATTCTCTTCCCATCTCCAGCCGCTGAAGTCCTGTGCTCCTTTCAAGGCTCCACTCAAATATCATCTCCTCTATGAAGCTTTCCCTGGTTCTCCTGGGAGAGCCTCTCCCCTCTGCAATACTGCAAGCAATGACCTCTCCTCAGATGGAGCTTACCTTCTTTGACAGAGCTGCTATGCTTTATTCCCCACCAGAGGGGGACTCACTGAGGCCGTCTCTCAGGATAAGCAGAGAGAGTCCAGGTTCTTTTCCTTCACACTCATTCCTGCTAGTCGCTTTCCATGGTATTTCCTGACACTTGGGGTTATGGCCTTGTATTATCTATTTTTGTACCCATGACGCCAAGCTCAGGGCCTAGAACAAAGGTATGCTTGAAAGTACTGTCGATTGTTTGAATGCAGATATGAACCAATGCTCATCTTCTCTAGAATCTCACACCAGAGTAAGCACAAAATAGAAATATATTTTTGGCCAATGATGTGTTTCCTTTGATCCCAAGATGGGACCTGACTATCATCTTATTTACCTTATCTGGAGCTGAAGTTCTATCTGGAGTGAGCCACGGGCCAAACATTATGGGAACACATCCAAATGGAGCACCCAACATTTAAAATTCACTCAGCCTGCTACAGTTGGTGGGACCATCATAGATTTAGTACATGTAACCCATGAAACTGAGGTCCAGTGCAAGGAAGTAAGAAACCAAACTTTACACAGACTATAAAGGGAAGCTTGAGAATTGGAAGCCAGATCCCCAGGTTGTTAGTCCTCTACTTTGTACTAGGAGTAGTAGACCAGAGAGGGTCCAAGCTGGGTTTTTCCATTTTCCATAGGTCTTCCTACACAGTCTGTTGATGGGGAGGGCATCACCATCACTGTACCAACCTCCACAGACACAAAGGCTGCTCTTCTGTGCCCGGAAGGATTCTTAAAATAATAGTGCTGCCTGCCTCTGTGGGCTGAAGCCAGCTGTCTTGGTACACTCAGTTCCTGAATTACAATTTCCTGTTCTTTACATGTGGCGATAATTGGTGTCACAGTAAGTGGTCAGCCATTCCTCCTTCTGTCTTTGTGGCCAAGGCTTGATTGCAGGAAAGAGATCCAGGATGGAAGGAGCCAGGTGAGTGTCATATGATAGGGCAGGCAGAACTTTTGGAGCCGGAAAGATCTGAGTTCAAATCCTGGCTCTGCCACTGGCTGGCTCTGTGGCCTCCATTTTCTCATTTGTAAAGTGGGGGTTAAAACAGCACCCATCTCAGGGATCTAATGTGAAATAAATATTGTGTCTGACATAATAATGTGGTTAGTGAGTAGTATTTTACTCTGTAGGATAAGAAAGAAGGCTGTCTTAGGTTAGACTGCCCCAAAGCAGATCCTGAGTCAAGTTTATTTGGGAGGTTATCCTGAAAAACGTCAGTATGAGAGCAGGAATGTGTCAGAAAAGGGACGGTAGTGATAGTGGGTGCTTTGATGTGTCAGTGACCCCTGTGAGCGATTGGAGTTCAGCCCCACCGGGGACCTCTGGGACATGGGGTGGAACACGCTTCAGAGTTGTCTCTCCTTCAGAGAATGAGGAAGTTGGAGTTTTATTCACCCCAATTCCCATCCATCATTAGTGGAGGGCTGCTGGAGGGTGAGGCTTAACCCCCTGGCATAGCTTGCTCCGGGAACCAGCTCAGTGGGCTTAAGTACCTAGAGAAAGCCTTCTTCAGGCAGCAAGTTGCAGCTACGGGAAACTGGACATCATGGGGTCCATGTGCAAGGGAATGGTCAAGGTGAGGCCTCCACAGCATCTGCGACAAGGGCCCAAAGCTCATCAGGAGAAGCCACATCTCTCACATCAGGTCTGAGCTTGGGCTAGAACGAGGATGGCAAATCTAAAGTCAGGAGCTGGTGCAGGTAGCCCTGGGGGTTGGGGAGTGAATCAGAAATGACGTTAGGAGTTCTAGACTTTTGCCATCAACTGTTCTGGAGGCCCAAACCCTGCATTCCTGGGTGCTGGTTACACTGTGAGACTGTGAGGCAGGTCAGATTTCTCTCTGTTAGCATGGGCAACTAGGGACTACATTGAGAGACTTTCTCACTCTTTTCAAAACATAAGGGCCCCTGTTTCCCACATCTACCCTCCTCCACTCCCACAGTAGGACTGAAGCTTAAGACTTCGTACTGAGTGCTGGGTAAGGGGGTGTGTGTGTGCGCGCATGAGTGCAAGTCCTGGAAGGGCTATCTAGAAGATGGCCACTTGGCTCATCAAATGCAGTGGTTTCAACCTGGGCTGAGCTGAATAGCACAATAAGAGATAGGCAGCATGGAAGGGGTGGAAAACAGAATGAAGGAGCCCTATGCATGAGAAACGTGCTGAATTCTGTGTGAATCCTCCCAAGGCACAGCCTGCTTTAAAAGCCACTGGATAGAAGTATCTGGAGATGCCTTATGCTGTTAGTCAAGTGCCAGAAATTCCCACCAGGTTTGGGTTTGAATGGATTATTTGAGTTCCCTGAATGCTTTTCTGATAGAGTTACAAAAAGGCACTAGGCTTTGTGATTTCCAGTGTAACTATGTTGAAATGAGAAGGAAGCATCAAAGAGCCTTGCCAACGTTGTGGAAAAATCGCCCATGAACAAAACTTTCAGCAGCCAATTTCCATTGTAGCTTTCTCTGGAGTTTATAAATGTATGTACCGATAACAATTGTCATGATTATCGATGGTATTGATCACCATTGCTGTTTTAGTGAGAGCCTTCTATCTGCCGTCTATCTAGATTTTCATATCTTATTGCATTGAAGCCTCACAAGAATTCAGATAGAAGGAAATAAAGGCACCAAAGGTTGATGGATCTGCTCAAGGTTGGACAGCAGGTAAGTGGTAGGGCTGGGATTCAGCACCAGATTTCTCCGGTTTCAAAGCCTCCTCTTTCAAGTCTTCACTCCATGTATGAGGTGAGGTATTTGGAAACCGATTTCCTTCTGGTGATAAAATGTTATTCTTGTGTAAGCACTGAGATCATTTCTTGACGTCTTCATCTATTCTTCGTCATAATCTGAATTTGCAGACCTCCCCACAGCCACATGGCCTCCATGGTTTTGACTCAGCTTCCAGGTTTGGTGATGTCTCCATGCCAGCTGCCAAGGCTGCAAATTTACAGACCAGATCCAGCATCCAGATTTGTTTAGACTGGCCTACACGGTGTTGCAAAGGAATCTGAAGTTACGCTCACAACTTGGGAGATTTGATATCAAAATCAGGACTTCCAGCTCTTTTGGGAAAATCAAAATATCTATAACAGTGATGGCAGCTCCCTCTTCAGTTCACTACCATCCCCATCTGTCTCTACTGCCTCCCTGTCATGGGTGTCAAGTGATAGGCCCACATTGCACCACACTTAGCACTGTTTTGTGGGCTTATTTAGAGAAAATTAAATTTTTCTAATTCCTTTACCCTGCCGATTGTTTTCTCACTTTCCTGGACTCTAAAGGCATTTGCATTTTTGACACTTGAAAATCAACTTCCCCGAATACAGTTCTTTGGAGACCGTGGGAAATCCATCCTGGGTTTTATCCTGTCTTCTCTTCTGTGCTCCTATCCGGCTGAATGGCACAAAGACACCAACTCACCTTCAAACAAGCCTTTTTAAATTACGGCTCTAACATTTGGTATTGCTTCTCCAGCCTCCGCTTCCTTGTCTGGAAAATGACTCCAGGTCACTTCATCTGGATAGTCAACCAAAAGCCAAGCCAAATGGCTAGTCCCAAAACCCTGGGAGCCAGCCCACCAAATGAGTAATTCACTACATCATTTGATCCTTTGTAGTCTGTTTTCATTGGTCAGTTCATCTTGTCTCCGTAACAGGATTTTATGGAATATTTAAATATTGTCTCCCCCAGCTCTCTGCTGCTGCAGCTGGAGACTGAGGTGCCAAGATGGAGTAGGGAGGGGGAGGTTGACAGGGAGAGAGGCCACAAAAGAAAGTCAGGCTGGAGGGGGTGGGGGCATGAGGAGAATACATTCATGAGGCTGTGTTCTTTATTATAAAGACTCATAAATACATTCTCTTTATGAATAAGAAAACATAAATGAAGAATATGCTCATAAAAATTCTCCTTATTAAAGAATATATTACACTTTCCTCTCCCTCCACTTCCCCTCTCTCCACCCTTAAGCTCCAGCAGCAGAAGAGGAAATGGAAGCAAGGACACACTGAATGTTCTATGTAAATGCTGTTACAAGGACAAAATGAAAACTGGTCAATTAAAACTAAATAATTCAACAAAAACAAGTAAATCTATCAAAGCTGCCATTCAGCCAATTGGGAAATAGACTAGTACTTTTCTTGTAGGTACTTGGGAAGATTAAATGAGCTAATGATGCTGTTGCCTGTAGCACAGCACTCCACAAACAGCAGCTATCATCATGCTGATCCAGATGGTGCCACCACTCAGCCTGTCAGCCAGATGTACCACCTGAGTCAACTTTACTTTCCCCTCCTGTCCACCTTCAAATCCAGTCAAAACCCAGATTCCATCTTGCATGGTGACTAACCGAGCCCTGGGTGTGGAAGGGAAGGAATTAAGGATGTCTTGAGAGTTAAACCAGGAACTGGTTCGTGACGGAGTGAACCGAAGTGTAGAGGCCCGAGAACAAGCTCCAGGCCCGCAAAGGGATCAACCCCTTGAGGGAGAAAGGGTCCCTCGATGAAGGTTGATGAACCAGGGAAGCCTGAACAAGGAGGCGTAGAGGTTGTATACTGGCAGGGCCTGCCCATCCTCTGCCCAGGAAAGGCTGAAGCCAGTAGAAGGTCACGTTCTGGGGGCACATGGGTGGCTCAGTCGGTGAAGCATCCAACTCTTGGTTTCGGCTCAAGTCATGATCTTACAGTTTGTGGGTTCAAGCCCCACATTGGGCTCCACACTGACAGTGCCAGGCCTGCTTGGGATTCTCTCTCCCTCCCACCCTCCCTCTGTTTCTCTCTCTCTCTGCTCCCCCTGTGTGCTCTCGCTCTCTCTCTCAAAAATAAATGAACAAACTTAAAAAAAAGAAGGTCACATTCTGGTTTCCTGTTCACCCAGCCACCATCAGGTAACTTGGCTTCCTGAGGAGCAACGCCCCTAGGGACAGAATGTGCTCGTCCTGCTGGTGCGAACCTTCAGTCTGCTTGAAAGTAGCAAATTCTCTTTCTGGTTTGTTCTCATTTCTCGTTCCTTGTTGGCAATGTTTATTCAGGCGTCTAATAACTTCTGGACTTCAAAGATTGAATTTCTGAGCTTACACGACTGAGGCAGTGATTCATTCTCCAAGATCAATGTCCCCTGGTGGGGGGCCTTTCTGCAAGGCCAGTGCCCAGACCCCACAGTAGCTGTGGGCTCTTCTCACGGGCAGCCTCAACCACCTCACCAAGACAGCAGCCTGGAGCAGAAGGGAAGATGCGGACTGCTGTGGAAGAGAGTCAGGTTTGAATGTCCTCACGAGGCGGCAGCAAATTGTGTTCTTGAGCAGGACTTATGGCCTTTCCTAATATTGCTGGAGAGGAAGGGGGAAAGTTCCTCCCCACATTAGCCTGAAAATCTAATTGAGGAGAATTCCGTTGCCTAGACAATGGCATATTAAATTGTTCAGCAAAAGCAAGAATTTATAAAAAATTGTCCCTGATCTATAGAACTAGGGAACATAATAAATCTCCCAGGAATTTTAGCCACGCTTAGGATAGATCATCCTCGGAAATTGCATTAGCATGCAGATGAGATGGGCAGAGGGCTGCAGGCTCCTGAAGCAAGAGAACAGTACTCCAGAGCAGCCTGGCCTTTTGTGGTAATGAGCGTGTGTCCAAAGTACATTCAAGAGAAGGAAAGAGGTGAAGGGAGAGGGTACTGATGACCTACTTTGTGCAGGCACAGGGCTGGTAACCCTCACTATGTATCGTCTGTTTGAACCATCGCCGGGTGCCCACAGAGCAGAGCATTTGCTGTTTTTCTGTTTTTTAAATCTCCATTCTGATGAGTGTCTTAGGGTGGCAAACGAGAGAGAAGCTTAATTAAAAAGCAGTCGCTACTAGGTAAATACTGCTGGATCCCACAGAACAAAAAAAAAAAAAAAAAAAAAAAAGAGGAAAAGCTAACCCAAGGCTGGAGGAAAGGCAGAAGCCAACAGCAGGTCTGTGGACTCGGCAGCAGGTTTGCTGACCGTCCCTCTGCATTACCATGACTCAGCAACCTAAGGTCTAGGCCCTTCAGTTCAAGGACAGAGAATGTGCTGGATGGAGCAAGATTGGGTTCTCCCCTGGACCTGTCAGAGCTAGCCAAGGGGTCAGGGACACACAGTATAGACAAAACCAATGAGGACTCATCCATGTTCCTAGAGGTGCAGTGTTGGCAAAATGCCCAATGTCCCAGCAGAAGGTGCCAGGGTATGTGCAAAATCAGCATCCCTGCCTTCCTAGGCTTCTCCCAGGCATCTCTCATCCAGGAGCTTGCATATTCATCAGGGCACTCATTTGGGGGCAGCAGAGAACGTAGCCTCTGAGATTTAGAAGGCCATGACTATTTGATCTCCAGTGGCCTCAGGACATCAGCAACAAGGGTCTCTGTTCTGTTGTCACTCTGCTTTTAGGTTGTCAGTCCGGCTTGTCTGGAGCTTATCTCTTCCTGGAGTCATTTACTAAAGTCTGTAGATGATCTCCAACTTCTGAAATACTCTGATATTTTGCTCGTCTGCCCCTAAGTGCTTCGTCACTGGCCACATGATCTGGCCTCAAGTCGACAGGGAGAGGTATTTTAACGGACTATATTTGCCCCTGAGTGTAAAAGCCCTGCCAGTATCCCCTGCTGGGATCAGGGGGTCCTCACGTCTTCCCACGCCACCTCAATTCAGCTGCTTCCACATGGGAAGCTCTGGTATGTTGCAGCCCATTCCCAAACCCCACTTCTGTATGAATCAGAATGAGAGAAGCCAGATTCAGAAATACACTAAATACTTTGCATACATAATCTCACTTAATTCTCAGAACAACCTGGTGAGAGGGGACTATTTTCTATTCCTCTCCTCATTTGACAAGTGAGAAAATTTGAGTGCAGAGAGACGTCACAACCAGCCCAAAAGTCACACCTAGCAAACGGCAAAGGCAGGACTTGGATCCAGACAACTGGAGTCCAGATCTAAGTGCTTCATCTCTGTGCTCCTGCTTCTGGTTGTAAGGAACAGAAAAGAAAGTAGAAAAAAAACCAAACAAACAAGTAGAACTGTAGCTGGTTATTCCATTCATCTATTGCTGTTTAGGTAGCCATTCCAAACGGAATGGCTTACACTAATGGCAGTCATTTATTTTTCTCACAAATCTGCAATTTGGGTTCAGCAGGGATGGCTCGTCTCTGCTGCTCATGGAATCAACTGGGACAGCTGGGCTGAGGCAGGAAGCTCTACTTGCCATGTGGTTCAGTCATATTGCAAGTAGGATGGCGCTCGTTGGTGGTTTCTCTCCACACGGGCCTTTCTATGGGCAGCTTGGGCTTCCCCTCAACATGGGGGCTTGGTTACAAAAGCAAGCACCTCTTGAGAAAGAGTGTAAGCTGCCAGTTTCTCAAGGTCTGAGGATGGAAAATGGCATAATGTAACTTCCACTCATGTTAATAGTCATGCGATAACTAATTAACAGACACCCCCTCCCCACCTCTTAAGAAGAAGGTCAAAGAATTTGGGGGCCATATTTTAAATCTACCGTATTTGCTTAAGCAGAGGGTGAAGTTTATTGGAAGTAGTCATGGTATCTCACGGATTCCAGAAGAAGGGCAGGAACCAACAAAAAAACCCAGATGCGTCAGCACTAAGAGCAATTTCCTTAGATGTTTCTAGAACTGTGCCATCAAAGTGACTCAGTCTACCTGTCCTCTAGCTTCTGTGCTTCTCACTGCAAAATCCCAAACTCTTCAAAAAGTAATCAGAGTATCACACTGGGGTCAGGTGCCGACCCTGGATTCATCACTTGTGGCCAAAGGCCTAAGCCTGCACTTCAGACATACTTTTCCAAAGGAGGGAAATGTTTAATGCCCTGTTTTACAGGTGGGTAAACTGGAGTTCAATGAGTGTAAGTCATTTACCTGTGAGTTGTAGCGAAGTCCCACTGAGCCCTGCTAAGCTTAAATTGGGTGGGCCCTATGACTTGCAGACATAAGAGAGAAAAATAAATACCTACTGTTAGAGTCCACTGACATCTGGATAGTTTGTCATATGGCATTATGGTGGCAAGAGATTACGACCAATGTTGGATCTTTCCAGCTCTTTAAAAATTTTTTTTTTCAAGGTTTATTTATTTTTGGGACAGAGAGAGACAGAGCATGAACCGGGGAGGGGCAGAGAGAGAGGGAGATACAGAATCGGAAACAGGCTCCAGGCTCTGAGCCATCAGCCCAGAGCCCGACGTGGGGCTCGAACTCATGGACCGCGAGATCATGACCTGGCTGAAGTCGGATGCTTAACCGACTGCGCCACCCAGGCGCCCCTCTTTCCAGCTCTTTAAACTGTCCCTTGACCATCTTTATAAATGCCTACTTCAAGACCTAGACAAAATCTTGAATTTGTCTTTCTCAGATTTCAGTACTTCAATCCACATGAATTCATTTAAAGAAAGTTTTTTTTAATGAGTTAACGAAACCAAGAGATTATTTAAGAATTTCATAATAATGAGAAAGGGATGAGGTGGGCCATTTTCTTTGCTGGCTGTATAGAACAATCAAAGCCAACTGGCTTAAAATTGGCGTATGATTCTGAACTTTAAAAGAAGCTGGAAAAAAGGGAAAGCCAACATTGAAGAAAGAATGCATCTAGAAGAAGCCAGAATTTATTGCTGGGATAATAAATTAGAAATTTCTGGAAGGAAAACCTATCTGAAATGACAAAAAGTGACCCCAAATCACAAGTATTTTAAATTCCAGAGCTCACAGGAAAGCTTAAGCGATTTACTGACTTTTTTGCCAGTTCCCATTTCATTGGGCAGAGATCACTGTAGTAGATAAAATTCTACAGAAATAAACCTGCCTTTGCCAAAAGAAATAGTAATATAAACTGTTATTTACATTTGCCCTTCAAAATACCTCCTGAAGGCTGAGTTCTGGTCACAGGCTTCCATTAGAATCCAAATGGATTACACTCAGATTTGTGCTTCTTATTCTAAGGCACATAAAGCTAATATTTGGGGCTTTCTTCCAGGGAAAAGAAACATCCTCCAGATCACAGTGTATTCTAACAAGCACTTTAAAAGTTTTAAAAATGTCAATTGTTGCAAACAGGGCTAGCCAATTACATTCCAACAAGCAGAAGGAATAGGAAAACAGATCAAACTCAGAGAATACATCTCGGTCACCTACTCTGTGCCAGGAATGGTGCTCAATGTTGCACTTAGAAAGTCTTTTACTAATAGCAATAACCAATACTTTTTGACTGTGCAACATCCCAATGGCTGATCCATGTTCTTATTTCCTTGCTCAACAAGTTTTAGAAAGGTATTCCTTCATCACTGAATGTACTAAATTTGCCCACAGCAGACAGCATACAAATTGTGTGTGTGTGTGTGTGTGTGTGTGTGTGTGTGTGTGTGTGTGTGTAATCTTTGCAGACAGTTTTAGTGCCAGGGAAGAGATAGCCTTGGACAAATCATCATTTACCAGGCTTTTACTCTACTCACAATTATATGTCATGCAGATATTTCATTATCAAGAAAATTATTATTGCTATAATTGAGATAATACTAGCTAGAACTTCTTGACTGTCTAACGTGTACTGTGTCCTGTGTACATCTCATATAATCCTCATATAACCCCAATTATTACATTAGTTTTCCAATTTCCCTAAAATTGTTCCAGTATTTTTTTTAGATCAGGAAACTGAGGCTCAGAAAAGTGACCACCTTTCAGGAGTTTCCATGACTAGTAAGTCGTGGGGCTGGAACTAGAGCCCAAATCTGCTGAACCCAAGGTCCCTGCTCTAAACCACCTCCCTAAACTGCCCCAATTTTAGCTTAAAGGAATTTTTTAAATATACAAACTTTCCCAGCAGAAGAGATAACTTGACAGCATGTTAAAAGTGAGGCAGCAGATGGGTCTATGGCAACTGACTGAGAGTGCTCCCAGAAAGCGAAACTTCCACCAGCAGCAGAGCAAATGCAGCCTGGCTTGCCCCTCAGAGGGAGGCCAGGAATGACTGCCACTGGTTGCTCTGGGGGTCTGGGGAAAGAAAGGGCTACATGGCCCATAGGCTGCTTAAGAATCAGTTAAAGTCCACCTCTCCTTTCCCACTCCATGCAGCCGGGGCTTGCCCCTCCCACCTCCCAGAAAACTGTCATTCTGTTATCTGGGGAGGGCAAGGCAGGGTTTTTGGATTGAGGACATCAGACACAGTTCAGAGTGGGAGTACCATACCACAAACAGGGCGTTTCAATAAACAATTATATACTGGACAACTGAGCCCCAGCCCAGTCCTCAACTTTCCTCCCCAAATAGCTCTAAGAATGGGTAGCCAGGCCCATCCACTCTAGGTAGGAGGCTCCACAGCCTTCTCTGGGGACGACGACCAGCCTAAGAAGGCAGATTTGAAGACCTGACTTCAGTGATGCCCACAAGGAAACAGCCCAGGCAGACCACCCTGTGGTGAAGCCCATCATCTCCAAGAACAGTCCACCCATGGCCTTCAAGCTTCCAATCAGCTCCTTGCTGTCCCACTCTTAACATGAACCAATGAGCAGGGATCAATAGACATTTGAGAAAAGACTTTAAATGAAATAAGTAAATAAGTAAATAAGTAAATAAATAAATAAATAAATTTTTATGGAGGAGATACTCTACTACCAAAGAAACTAACAACAAAATCCACCATAGAAAAATACATAATGCATATTCAAAACAAGAACAGGGTATTAGAAGAAAAGGAAGGAAGGAAGGAAGGAAGTTAGGAAGGAAGGAAGGAACGAAGGAAGGAACGAAGGAAGAAAGAAAAGAAAGAAAAAGTGAAAGGAAAGGAGGAAAAGAGAGGGAGAGCGGAAGGAAGGAAGAGAGAGAGAGAAAAGGAACATTTAGAGAACAAATAAAGTCCTTGAAAGTTAAAAAGCATGACAATATAAATGAAAAAATCAATAGAAGTTCTGGAAGAAAGAAGGTGAGAAATATTCTAGAAAGTAAAGGAAAAAATCAAAGAGAAAAAAATGGGAAAAAATATTAAATGAATGAATGACAAATACAAGATGCACAGCATCCATATAACAGGAAGGCCAGGAAGAGAAAGCAAGGAAATCAGAAAACAAGAAATGCTCTACAAAAGAATCTAAGACAATTGCCCAGAACCGAAGAACATAGATTTCCAGATTGAAAGGTTCTATTATATTGGATCTTTAGGTACTTGAGGCATGTCATCATGAAACTTCAGAATACTGAGACTATCCTACAACCTTCCAGAAAGAAAATACAGGTCACATACAAAGAACCAGAATCAGAAGGTCTTCAGAGTAACCAAAAGCAATGTAATCAATATTATAAAGGAAAATTGTTTTTGATCTAGAACTCTACACCCAACCATAATATCAACCAGTGTCAGGGTGGAACAAAAACATTTTCAGACACACAAAGTCTCAAAAAATTTCAAAAAAAGTCCCATGCACTCTTTCTAAGAAAGCTTATGGAGGATGTGCTCCAATAAAACAAGCGAATAAACCAAGAAAGAGGAAGGCATGGGCTTTAGGAAACAAAGGATCTAACCCAGGAGCGAGGCAAAAGTGATGGTGGTAAAGGGAAATTTCAGAACAGTAAGTGTGCAGGAGACAAAATACCATATTGACTAGAGCAGTCAGAAGGCACCAGGGGAGAGATTTCCTTAAGAGAAACTGAAAGAAAATCTAGTGGATCTGCCCATTCTGACAGGAGAATTGGACAACTGGGAGAATGATAGGGGCTGAACGAGTGAAGTACGCAGGAAACTAAGCAAACAAAGAAGCAAACACAGACAACAATTCACTAAAGAGGAGAGCACTTTGTTCAGGAAAGAGAAGTAATCATAGTATATTCCATGGCTCAGCTATGAAAAGCATTTTCATAGGATGATGGAGACCAAATGTTGAAAGAACCCAAATTATAATTGGATCATATTGGTAGGATGGGGGTCATGGGGACTCTGTGTGTGTGGTGGGGATAAAGGAGCAAAAGAGAATCAAACCTCATTCTCCCTAGTGCCAGGAAACCCCCAATTTCACACAAACCAAGAAGCAAGATAATAGCAAATTCTTCAGAGAATGGGCTGTAGATACAAAACCATCAGCTGAAAGAATTAAACCTGTTGCTGTTGTTGTTGTTGTTTTTCTTGAGGAAGGTGAGAAACACGAGGGCTGATTTTCACAGCCAGACCTATTTTGCTCTTTAAATCAGGAACTTATATAACACGATGTAAAAATGAATAATTAAAAAAAACAATTAAACTTCATTCACTTAAATGTTTTTCACTGCAACGAGTACTTAACAAATTAGCCTAATTAAGTCAGATCTCTCAGGATTTGTACAGCCCTTTTCATCTCTCTCCAAGTAAATGAATGTCTCATGCAAGAAGAGATAGTTTAACAAGCAGTACGCCCACTTCTGCGTTCTCCCCTGGGTTGCAGGAGCGAGGGGGCTGAGAGGTGGGATGCAGGTGCAACGTGGGCTTTGCCACTGAGCTACATTCACAGAGATTTCAAAGGCAGAAAGGAGGTAACAGACTCTCCTTCCTCTGGAATGGCGCATGTGGGGACTCATCAGGCCAGAGTTGCTGCCGCAGCCTACATTGTCCCCTTCCAGTAGCCTCACTCAAGGCTGCATTGCTCCCGGGAAGTTGGCTGCAAGTTGCAGACGTGTTAGTGGAAGGCAGCAAATTTCTGGCTCCTGGAACCCCAACTGCAGTGGTGGACCAGGAGGTGGCTGACTTGGGTCCATTAGCTCTTCCAGCAACTAATTCCATGAAACCTCGGGAGAGCCTTGATAGAGTCACAGCTTAGTGCCCTAGGGCTTCAAAGCAAAGCTGTGCTCTATTCCAGAAGTAACGGCTTTCCTTTTGAGAAGCAGCTTGTCCATTGCTACTAGGGCTGACTGTAGGAGCCCAAGTGACCATGTAATCTGAACTGCTCATTGTGAACCAGATGCTGTCTGATTGTCCAAGCCGCAAAGGTGGCTTTGTGTGTGCAGCAGCGTATCATCACCGAGTAAAAGTGACAGACCTGATATTGGGCTCGCTCAGGTCCTGAAAGCATAAGAAAGCTGCTTCAGCAGGTGCTCATTCTCAGATTCCTATGGTCCCTCCACTCCCTCCAGCCTCACCTATGGCTTTGTGGGGAGTCCTTGATGACCAGGTGATTGAGGAAGAGAAACCTGGGAGCTAGACTGGGAGTTATGGATGGGTCTACACAGGGTGCTGCACCTACTAGATGTAGACTACTATAGCACCGTACAGAGGGAAATCTCCCTGAGGGCAGAATTTTAAGCAATACGGTGAGTTGGTCCCTGAAAAGAAAGATGGATGGTCAGAGGTAGAACTCTATGGTGATTCAGGAAGTACTAAGGGTTTGGCTGGATGATCAGAGATTCAGGAGAACAAAAATGGAAGACTGGTAACAAAGAGATCCAAGAAAGAGATGTGCAGACAGACCTCTTGGAATGGGTACAGAGTGCAAGGATATCTCTGTCCTGGGTGAATGCTCATCACAGAGCACCCGCGGGAGAGGAGACTTTCAATAATCTGGTTAACAAAAAGAGATGCGGATGTCAGCAGCCTCTTTACCAGTCACACCTGATGGGCAAGCACCGTGGCTATGGTATCAGGGATGGAGTTCGTGCAGGTCCTCAACAACATGGGTTTGTTTCTCTTTCCCAAAATTGACCTTCACAACCTACCAATAGCAGAGACCACTACTGATGCCCCTGATATAACACCATTGCCCAGAAGAACCAGCTGGGCCATTGGGGGAAGGTGGATTACCCTGGACCTCTCCCAGCATGGCAGGAGCAGCTGGAATATTTTCCTGTCCTACCTGCAATGTTTCTGTCAGCTCCACCGTCCGTAGGCTTAAAAAAGCCTTATTCATTGTCATGGTATTTGCATACACAGGTTAATACTAAATGATCTAGATCGCATGCCTATCTCCAGACAAATGACCCTTGCCCAGTGGTATGGAATGTACTAACTAAAGACAAGTGATTCACTTTGGAACAGGATGAATCAACCTGTCAGCATTAGTTAGTAAAATAATTAGATTGGTGGTTTGTACCTACTGCTGATAGCAGGGCAGGTTTGAATGGTTAAGGCTGATCACATAGCTAAAGCCTGCTTATATGACCAGCTTACTAGAAGATACCCTACCAGAAGCAGGCTTCCTGGTATTTGAGGTGCTTCATACTCCTGGAGACTTGTGCATCCTATGCGGCCCAGAAATTTGAGGACAAAGAAGTCTGTGCCTGAGACCTCTGGGTTCCTTTGTATTCGTATTTATTTTCTACTGCTGCTGTGATGTATATACAGATGTCTATTTTATAGTCAAATGGAGATGTAGAATAGGGAATTTGAAGTTTTGAGGGGAAATATTGGGAAGGAATATACATATTTGGAAGCCATAAGCATACTGATGAATATTGATGTTATTTAACATGGGAGTAGATAAAAACAGAGAAGAGGCCTGAAGATTGAGCCTGGGTCCCACCAACACTGACCAGAGGAGAGATACCAATAAAGGAGGAGAAGAAGGAGTCACCTATGAGATGGGAGAAGCACCAACAATTTATGGTGGCCCAATGACAGTGAATTTAGTGTTTTAAGAAGGAAAGAGTGATCAACAATGTCACACACTGCTGAGAGCAAGATGTGGTTTGAGAATCGATCATAGGGTCTGGCAATATGGAGACCCTCTATAACCACAACAGATGTGTTTCCAAGGAGTTGGATTAAGGAAAGAATAGACATTAAGGCAGAGAAGATAGGGAACTTACACAATTCTTTTGAGGACCGTTTGAAGAAATGGCAGGAAATGAGAGGTCACAAGAGGGATCTTTTTTTAATGGGAGAGATTACAATATGTTTTTATGAGGATGAAAGCAATCAAGTAGGGAAGACAAAATGTGATAGTGCAGTATGACTTGTCTCTTGTACAGTCTGAGAGTAAGTGAGAGAGGGTGGTATCCAGGACCCAAATGGAGAGGTTGGCCTTAGCGGGGAGCATCGGCAGTTCATCCATGAGCACAGAAGGGAGGGAGGAGCGTGTGGGGGCAGGTGTGATGGGAGCCTGCAGATGGTCTTATCTGAAGGCTTCTATTTCCTCCGTGAAATAGGAAGCAACATCATCCGTTAAGAGGGTGGATTAGGGAGGAGATGTTGGAGGTTTAACGAGAGAGGAGAAAGTGTGAAATAGATTGGAAATGCAAAAGCCCACTTGATAATGGTTGGCAAGAGTTTAAAATGACACCAGTCAACATGGTGTTGTGGGGGTTTTTACCCCTCTTCTCTAAATATGTAGAACTACTTGGGCACAAATATAGAGCAGGTGAAGAGTCGAATTTACCTGAGGTTGAGTAGCCAGGTGAGTATATCTGAGAGAGGAAAGATGAGCAAGGGAGATGAGGATTCATGCTGACATCACAATGGCGGCCCTGGAATCTAAGCAAGAGCAAGAGACAAGTGAGGACATGGGGAAGGTGAGGGGCAGAGCAAGGCTGAGAGGGTCAATCCTTTGATATCCTGGTAGAATCAAAAAATTGTCAGAGTTAGAGACCTGTTGGAGGGAACGCCATGGAAAGATACGAGGTAGTGTTCCACGAGTTTGGTGTTAAGATGAAGGCTCTGAAGATGGCAAAGCTACTAGTCATTACAAGGCCGAGGCATGGCCACGGGGGTCATGAAGTGAGGTCAAGACCAAGATCTTTGCAAGCAATGCCCTTGAGGAGCTGACATGTTGGGGTGCTGGTGGCTTATCTACAAAAACACTAAGGCCACTGAGAATGACGATCTTAGCTGTGGTGGGAAACAGTGAGGCAGGAGCCAAAACCTTCAGTGAATGATGGGCAGGGACAAGAAAATGGAGCAGCAGACTTGCTTCAAAAGAGCTAAAGAAGTCTTCCTCCCTAGGAAGGAGGAAGCAGCAATGAGGAACAGGGGCTGCCTGGCTCACTGCTAACCCCAGACGTAGGTAGGCTTCAGATTCAAAAAGAAAACCAACCACCACTTAAGGGGAATTCTAGAAAGCAGTGTCCTGAGGGTGAGCAAGATACAATCTTCTCAACTCCAGTAACTGACGTGGCCAAGCTATGCTGCGGGACAAATATGGCACCAGACAATGAGGGGACACACACACATACATACACACACATACACACACACCATCCCAGACCCTCCTGATGGCAGATCTTCAGCAGCATCATTGCTCCTTAATATTAAGGAGCCTATGTCCCAACATGGCACTGGGAAGTGGGAAAAGGGCCCAGGAATCAGAAGACCCATCACTTCACAGCTGTCCCTCAATGTCACCACTGTGGGGCTAGCCCAGCCGTGTTCACTCACTTCAGTCTACAGGTTGGAAAAATGAGGCTCAGACAGTGAAGTGACTCAAAAGTCAGGGCAGAGCCAGGAATGACCCTATATCTTCTGAACCTTCCCAACCCCTGCTCTTGCCACTAACTAGTCTCTCCCATTTCCCAAAGATCAGATATACCTAGAGACTTAAAAAAAAAAAAATACATTCATGGGCCCCATACCTGGAGATAGGGCTCAGTGGGTATGGGGCTTGGACCAGGAATGAGCATTTTAACAGCCACCCTAGGTCATTTTTATCATGACAGAAGTTTGGAAACACAGCAGGCCCCCACACTGCCTTCCCTATTGATTTATCTTGTGTAGATGAGACTGTTACTTCATTTCTCAGGACTTCAATTGCCCAGCCTTTGAACTGTGCACCGCAACATGATTCACTGTTCTGTGCTAGTTGCCTGAAACCTCTTCAGTACAAAGTCTTAATTGAAAAGCTGGAGACTGGGGCTGGTCAGTTAAGCGTCCAACTCTTGGTTTCATCTCAAGTCTGGATCCCATGGTTAGTGAGTTCCAGCCCCACATTGGGCTTGTTGCTGTCAGTGCAGAGCTCACTTTGGATCCTCTGTCCACTCCTCTCTTCCCATCCCCTGCTCATGCTCTCTCTCAAAAATAAATAAACATTTAAAAAAAAAAAAAAAAAGAAGATGGCGGAACAGCATAGAAGCTTTTTGGTGTCTTTCATCCCCGAAATACAGCCAGATCAATACTAAACCATCCTGCACACCTAGAAAATTGATTTGGGGATTAACACAACAATCTGCACAACCTGAACCACAGAACTCAGCAGGTATGTGGCGTGGAGAAGTGAACTGGGGGAGAAAGAAGCCACGGAGGGCAGGGAGCTGTTTTTGCTTACGGAGAGAGGACCGAGACAGGGGAGGGGTGGGGGGTACGGGAAAACCACCCTGCCAAAAGTAGCTGCAGAGAAAGTGGAAAAGTGGAAACAGCCGCAGGGACAGAACTAAAAAGGGAGAGAGGGTTTAAATTCCACTAAGACTCTATAAACAGGGGGAACGCAGATGAAACTCCGCAGCTCCATACCTGGCGCTGCTCTGGTGGGAAGGGCGAATCCCCAGGAACAGAGTCGAGTCCAGGGGTCTTCGGGCCACATGGGGAGTGGCGGTTCCCTTGCTGGCAGAATTCCCCACAGGCAAAGGCCACAGTGGACCCAAGAGAACAACCACATTCACTGGTGCTGGAACAAGATCGTTGGGGGTGAAGCCTGGTGCCAAATGTGTGCCGTCATTTTCAATAATCCCCGAAACACTGCTGCTGCACCATCGTGTGAACTTTTTCTGGGGCGGGCTGGCACCCAGCCGCAGTCTCTGGACATCTGCAGCAGCAAGGTCCGTGAACGTTCCTGGGTGTCACCGGCCCCCGGCCATTGCTCGGTGAGAGCCTCCTGCAGAGGGCAGAATGGGTCAAAGCCGCAGTCCCTCAGAAGTAAGGGATTGGGAAAAACAGCCGCATCGGAGATAAAATTCAGGAGGGAGGTGCTGCCTGGGGCTTGGTCACGGACAGCGTAAAAGCGGGGAGTGGACGAAAGCTGAACAGAGGACAGGCGCGCGATCGCTGATCTGGGAGAACAGAATGGGTGGCTGGGTGGCGCCATTTTAACCGCGTCTGCGCATGTGCATGGGCACCTACAAGCGCTGCAACACTCCGCCCCGGTAGGCTAGCAGCGCCATCTAGTGGAGAGCAGAGCCGTTACACTAAGCCCCGCCCAACTGGGCCAACCTTGTTCTTCAAGAACACAAGTCTCACTGCCTGCTTAGTTTATGGACTATAAAGTGCTTCATAGTTTGACCTCTAGGGCAAAACAAAGTAATTGCAATCATATTTCAGTCTGTTCACTGGTCCATCTATTCAATTTTTTTTCATTTCTTTTCTTGAATACAGAAAGAAAAGTTTTTCTTATTTTCAATTGTTCTTTAAGAACAATATTTTAAGAAAATATTTTTTTTAATTTTTTTCTACTATACTTTTGTGTAAATTTTTTCACATTCTATTTTACTTCAATCATTTCATTTTATTCTATTTCAATGTATTCATTTTTTTCAAATTTTCAAATAATTTCCTTTTTTTTCTTTTTTTTCTTTCCCCTTTTTTCCTCTAATCTATCAAGCCCCTTTCAAAACCCAGACCAAAACACACCTAGGTCCTAGCATCATTTATTTGATTTGTGTGTGTGTGTGGGTGGGTGGGTGTTGTTTTTAATTTGTTAATTTTAATTTTTTTTAATTTTAATTTTTTTTCCTCATACTTCGTTTTCTCCCTTCAAAATGATGAAGCGAAGGAATTCACCCCAAAAGAAGGAGCAGGAAGAAATGACAGCCACAGACTTAACCAACACAGATACAAGGAAGATGTCTGAACCAGAATTTAGAATCATGATAATAAGAATACTAGCTGGAGCCAAAAATAGATTAGAATCCCTTTCTGCGGAGATTTTCTTTCTTTTTTTTTTTTTTTAACATTTTTTTAATGTTTATTTATTTTTGAGACAGAGAGACAGAGCATGAATGGGGGAGGGTCAGAGAGAGGGAGACACAGAATCGGAAGCAGGCTCCAGGCTCTGAGCTGTCAGCACAGAGCCCCACGCAGGGCTCGAACTCACAGACCGTGAGATCATGACCTGAGCCAAAGTCAGACGCTTGACCGACTGAGCCACCCAGGCGCCCCTCTGCGGAGATTTTCAAAAGAAGTAAAAGCTAGTCAGAATGAAATTTTTAAAAAATGCTATAACTGGGTTGCAATTTCTATTGGATGCCATGGCAGCAAGGATGTATGAGGCAGAGCAGAGAATCAGCGATATAGAGGACAAACTTATGGAGATTAATGAAGCAGAAAAAAAAGAGGGAGACTGAGGCAAAAGAGCATGATTTAAGAACTAGAGAAATCAGTGACTCATTAAAAAAAGAACATCGGAATCATAGAGGTCCCAGGAGATAAAGAGAGAGAAAAAGGGGTAGAAAGGTTATGTGAGCAAATCATAGCAGGAAACTTTCTTAACCTGGGAAGAGACACAGATATCAAAATCCAGGAAGCACAGACGTCTCCATTAGATTCAACAAAAACTGATCATCAACAAGGCATATCATAGCCAAATTCACAAAATACTCAGGCAACAAAAGAATCAAGAAACAGCAAGGGGAAAAAAGTCCTTAACCTACAAGGGAAGACAGATCAGGTTTGCAGGAGATCTATCCACAGGCCAGAAAGGAATGGCAGGATATATTCAATGTGCTGAATCAGAAAAATATGCAGCCAAGAATTCTTGATCCAGCAAGGCTGTCATTCAAAATAGAAGGAGAGATTAAGTTTCCCAAACAAAAAATAAAGGAGTTCATGACCACTAAAGCAGCCCTGCAAGTAATTTTAAGGGGGACTCTCTGAGGGGAGAAAAGATGAAAAAAAAATAAACAAATAAAGACCAAAAACAACGAAGACTAGAAAGGACCAGAAAACACCACCAAAAACTCCAACTCAACAAGCAACATAATGGCAATATCTATCTTTCAGTTACTCACTCTAAACGTCAGTGGACTAAATGCTCCAATCAAAAGACATAGGGTAACAGAATGGATAAGAAAACAAGACCTATCTATATGCTGTTTACAAGAGACCTGCTTTAGATCTAAAGACACCTTCAAATTGAAAGTAAGGGGATGGAAATCCATCTATCATGCTAATGGTTGACAAAAGAAAGCTGGAGTAGCCATACTTATATCAGGCAAACTAGACTTTAAAATAAAGACTGTAACAAGAGATGAAGAAGGGCATTATATCATAATTAAGGGGTCTATCCACCAAGAAGACCCAACAATTGTAAACATTTACACTCCAAATGTGAAAGCACCCAAATATATAAATCAATTAATCACAAACATAAAGAATTGGTAATAATTGGTAATAATACCATAATAGTAGGGGGCTTCAACACCCCACTTACAACAATGGAGAGATCATCTAAACAGAAAATCAATAAGGAAACATTGGCTTTGAATGACACACTGGATCAGATGGACTTAACAGATATATTCAGAACATTTCATCCTAAAGCAGTGGAATACACATTCTTCTCCAGTGCACATGGAACATTCTCCAGAATAGACCACATACTGGGACATACATCAGCCCTAAGTACAAAAAGATCGAGATCATACCGTGCATATTTTCAGACCACAACGCTATGAAACTCGAAATCAACCACAAGAAAAAATTTGGAAAGGTAACAAATACTTGGAGACTAAAGAACATCCTACTAAAGAATGAATGGGCTAACCAAGAAGTTAAAGAGGAAATTAAAAAGTATATGGAAGCCAATGAAAATGATACCACCACAGCCCAAACCTCTGGGATGCAGCAAAGGCGGTCATAAGAGGGAAGTATATAGCAATCCAGGACTTCCTAAAGAAGGAAGAAAGGTCTCAGATACACAACTAACCTTACATCTCGAAGAACTGGAAAAAGAACAGCAAATAAAACCCCAAACCAGCAGAAGACAAGAAATAATAAAGATTAGAGCAGATATTAATGCTATCAAGACCAAAAAACAGAACAATGAAACCAAAAGCTGGTTCTTTGAAAGAATTAACAAAATTGATAAACCACTAGCCAGTTTGATAAAAAGAAAAAGGAAAGGACCCAAATAAACAAAATCAAGAATGAAAGAGGAGAGATCACAACCAACACAACAGAAATAAAAACAATAATAAGACAATATTATGAGCAATTATACACCAATAAAATGGGCAATCTGAAAGAAATGGACAAATTCCTAGAAACATATACACTACCAAAATTGAAACAGGAAGAAATAGAAAATTTGAACAGATCCATAACCAGTAAAGAAATCGAATTAGTAATAAAAAATCTGCCAAAAAACAAGAGTCCAGGGCCAGATGGCTTTTCAGGGGAATTCTACCAAACATTTAAGGAAGCGTTGACACCTATTCTCTTGAAACTGTTCCAAAAAATAGAAATGGAAGGAAAACTTCCAAACTCTTTCTATGAAGCCAACACTACCTTGATTCCAAAACCAGACAGAGACCCCACTAAAAAGGAGAACTAGAGACCAATTTCCCTGATGAACATGGATGCAAAAATCCTCAACAAGATATTAGCCAACCAGATCCAACAATACATTAAAAAAATTATTCACCACGACTAAGTGGGATTTATACCTGGGATGCAGGGCTGGTTCAATATCTGAAAACAATTAATGTGATTCATCACATCAATAAAAGAAAAGACAAGAACCACATGATCCTCTCAATAGATGCAGAGAAAGCATTTGACAAAATACAGCGATTAAAAACCCTCAAGAAAGTAGGGATAGAAGGATCATACCTCAAGATCATGAAAGCCATATATGAACGACCCAATGCTAATATCATCCTCAACGGAGAAAAACTGAGAGCCTTCCCCCTAAGATCAGGAACAAGACAGGGATGTCCACTCTCGCCACTGTTATTCAACATAGTATTGGAAGTCTTAACCTCAGCAATCAGCACAAAGAAATAAAAGGCATCCAAATCGGCCAGGGGGAGGTCAAACTTTCACTCTTCGCAGATGACATGATACTCTATATGGAAAACCCAAAGATTCCACGAAAAAAAAACCTGCTAAAACTGTTTCATGAATTCAGCAAAGTCGCAGGATATAAAATCAATGCACAGAAATCAGTTGCATTCCTATACACCATGAAGCAATAGAAAGAGAAGTCAAGGAATCAATCCCATTTACAATTGCACCCAAACCTATAAAATACCTAGGAATAAATCTAACCAAAGAGGTGAAAAATCTATACGCTGACAACTATAGAAAGCTTACGAAAGAAATTGAAAAAGACACCAAAAAATGGAAAAAGATTCCATGCTCCTGGATAGGAAGAACAAATATTGTTAAAATGTCAATACTACCCAAAACAACCTACATATTCAATGCAATCCCTATCAAAATAACACCAGCATTATTTACAGAGCTAGAACAAACAATCCTAAGATTTGTATAGAACCAGAAACGACCCCGAATAGCCAAAGCAATCTTGGAAATGAAAACCAAAGTTGGAGGCATCACAATCTCGAACTCCAAGCTGTATTACAAAGCTGCAATCATCAAAGCAGTATGGTACTGGCACAAAAACAGACACTCAGATCAATGGAACAGAATAGAGAACCCAGAAATGGACCCACAAACGTATGGCCAACTAATCTTTGACAAAGCAGGAAAGAATACCCAGTGGAATAAAGACAGTCTCTTCAGCAAGTGGTGCTGGAAAACTGGACAGCGACATGCAGAAGAATGAACCTGGACCACTTTCTTACACCATACACAAAAATAAATTAAAAATGGATGAAAGACCTGAATGTAAGACAGGAAGCCAACAAAATCGTTGGGGAGAAAGCAGGCAAAAACCTCTTTGATCTTGGCCGCAGCAAGTTCCTACTCAAACACGTCTCCGGAGGCAAGGGAAACAAAAGCAAAAATGAACTACTGGGACCTCATCAAAATAAAAAGCTTCTGCAAAGTGAAGGAAACAATCAGCAAAACTAAACGGCAACTGACAAAATGGGAGAAGATATTTGCAAAATATCAGATAAAGGGTTAGTATCCAAAATCTATAAAGAACTTATCAGACTCAACACCCAAAAAAACAAATAATCCAGTGAAGAAATGGGCAAAACACATGAATAGACACTTCTTCAAAGAAGACATCCAGATGGCCAACAGACACATGAAAAAATGTTCAACGTTGCTCATCCTCAGGGACATACAAATCAAAACCACCATGAGATACCACCTCACGCCTGTCAGAATGGCTAACATTAACAACTCAGGCAACAACAGATGTTGGCGAGGATGCAGAGAAAGAGGATCTCTTTTGCACTGATGGTGGGAATGCAAACTGGTGCAGCCACTCTGGAAAACGTATGGAAGTTCCTCAAAAAATTAAAAATATAACTACCCTATGAACGAGCAATTGCACTACTAGGTATTTATTCAAGGAACACAGGTATGTTGTTTTGAAATGGCACATGCGGCCCAATGTTTATAGCAGCACTATCAACAGTAGCCAAGGTATGGAAAGAGCTCAAATGTCCATCGATGGATGAATGGGTAAAGAAGATGTGGTACACACACACACACACACACACACACACACACACACACACAATGGAGTATTACTCGGCAATCAAAAAGAATGAAATCTTGCCATTTGCAACTACACGGATGGAACTAGATGGAATTATGCTAAGCAAAATTTGTCAATCATAGAAAGACAAATATCATATGAATTCATTCATATGAGGACTTTAAGACACAGAACAGATGAACACAAGGGAAGGGAAGCAAAAATAATATAAGAACAGGGAGGGGGACAAAACAGAAGAGACCGTTAAGTATAAAGAACAGACAGAGTGTTGCTGGAGGGGTTGTGGGGGGGGGGGATGGGCTAAATGGGTAAGGAACGTAAGGAATCTACTCCTGAAATCCTTGTTGCACCATGTGCTAACTTGGACGTAAATTATAAAAAAAATAAAAATAAATTTTTTAAAAGCCACTATTATTGTAAAAAAAAAAAAAATCTGGAGACCAATTTTCTAGCTAATGGATGGAGAGAAAAACTAACACCAACACAGAACCAGGGTGTGGAGTGGGCTGTCTGGGGGAGCTACGGCTTTTGGGGAGACACTCATTCCATCTCCATCGCTCACAAGGCTGTAGTAAAGTCGTTTAGCCCCCCCAAGCCTCAGTTTCTCCCCCTGGGACAAGATTGTAATTCATACCCACCTTGTAAGGTTTTGCAAGTTTTGGAAAACCATATGTTAAATGCCTACGTCTAATATTTTTAAGTTGGGTTCATACGGTAGCTGCTGGTGCTAGAAGTGATAGTAATGAGGGTCGTCATTGAGATTTTTATTTTATTTTTTTAATTTTTTAACGTTTGTTTTATTTATTTATTTATTTATTTATTTATTTATTTATTTATTTTTAATCTATGAAATTTATTGTCAAATTGGTTTCCATACAACACCCAGTGCTCATCCCACAAGATGCCCTCTTCAATACCCATGTCATTGAGATTTTTAAATGAAGCTTTCATCATTCCCTAAACCAGACAAGGGAGATCTGGCCCCAGAACAAGTGCTCTTTGTAATGCCCACTCTCAGTGCGTTTGAGAGCACCAAGCCAGGAGCTGACTTTGGGAAACCCCAGAGAGACTGTTCCAATCGATACACTAACATTTGCTTTGTCCTCAAGTCTCACGCCCATGTTGACATAGTGTCCATTAGAGGCCGATGATGAGCCGTGGCAGGGTAATGGGCTGGAAGGAGGTGGCAGCACGCTGGATTTGGCACTTGAGGAGATAGTGTTTTAATCAATTGCAGGTTGTCATGAATGTCTGGGTGAAGGCTGGGTTGAAGTCAGATGCATTATCATGCTTGCGCCCCCCCCCCCTCACAAACAGCATGGGCCTCCCAGCTCAATAAGGAAGCGGCTCTCAGGGTCTCATTAGCTTCTCAGTGCCTCAACCCCAAGTGTGGCCACCAGCAGGAATTTTACTCTGTGGTTGGGAACTATGGAATATCCTTCTCTCTAGACCGGGATAAACCACGCAAAGCCAACTGATTAAGCTGTTCAATCATTACTGAACTTGAGTCAAAGTTCTGCCCCTGAAATTCAAACTTATAGGTATTTCTCCTTCCCCTCGGAAAGCAAACAAGATGCAAACAAAAAAGAAGGGTTGATTTGCTTTCAGTCCTGCCTGCCTCGTGGTGACCTTGATTCCCTTAGGTCATTTACTTTGTGTCTGGATGGAACAGAGTAACAATAGAAGGTTATGTATGTTACAGTCTGTCCACACACAGGCATGCTGTGAGATTGTTAAAAGCAGTGCTAGGCTTCCTATCATAAACCTGGAGGGGCGCCTGGGTGGCGCAGTCAGTTAAGTGTCTGACTTCAGCCAGGTCACGATCTCGCGGTCCGTGAGTTCGAGCCCCGCGTCGGGCTCTGGGCTGATGGCTCGGAGCCTGGAGCCTGTTTCCGATTCTGTGTCTCCCTCTCTCTGCCCCTCCCCCGTTCATGCTCTGTCTCTCTCTGTCCCAAAAATAAATAAACGTTGAAAAAAAAAATTTATAAACCTGGAAATATCAGGCCACAAAATATTACAAACTGTATAGATAGTGGTAGCCCATGTTTGTAAGGAAAAAAATATGTGCGCGTGCTCACACTGAAATAGTGAAGGGTACACACACAAAAAAAGACTGATACCATCCCTATGTGAGGACTGTCAATTGTGACTGTGTAGCAGTGAGGCAAATTTCTGTTTCCAGTGGGGAATGGTGGGTATTTTTAATGTCCTTCATTACGACTATCTGTCCTCTCCACACGGTCTTCATTAAGTACATGTGGCTTGTGTAATTTTTAAAAAGGGTAAGTAATGAAGAGAGGGGCAACCACAAACAGGCACTACAGGATTCTTTGGAAATGGTTAAAAAAATGACAAGGTCTAAAAATCTAACAGCTGGGGGAAAGTTAAATCAAATACGGTGCATTCATACAGTGGAATATCAACCAGCACTAAGATTTCATTTTGGAGAATCTCTGACACGCATGGGGAAGCTGGTGATGCCAGTGGCCTCCCCTGATGTCATTCCAGTCTTTTCCCTCCTGTGTGAGGGCTGCAAGTTTAGGGACCATGCTCTCCAAGTCCGGGCTCCAGCAAGTGCCCTGGCTTCCGATGAACACATAGTTCTGCTCGCATGGCTGGGGCAGGGGCACCCGGGAAGCCCTAGCAGTCACCTGCTGATCCATCCTGGGCAAGGATTCTGTAAAGCTTGAAGTTTCAGAAATAAATCCCTTTCTGTCTAAAACTACAATGCATATAGGGACAAAGATTTACTGCCATGTTCTTTCTTTCTAAAACATGAGGTACAAAACTCTATAACATTATTTTTGGTTTTTTTTTTAAACCAAAAGCATTGGTTTTTTTTGTTTAAGTTTTTATTGATTTATTTTGGGAGAGAGAGCAAACAAGGCAGAGAGAGAGAGAGAGAGAATCCCAAGCAGATTCTCTCGGGATATGGGGCTAAATCCCACAAATCGTGAATTCATGACCTGAGCCGAAATCAAGAGTTGGACAATTAAGTGACTGAAGCGTCCAGGTGCCCCACAGCATTGTTGATAAAGAAGAAAAATCCCTAAACGGAAAAAAAAAAGTTGCAACCAAAGCATGACAGCAATTGTCTTTGGGAGCTAAGATCACAGGAGAATATATATATATATATTTCTGTATTTTTTTTCCAGTTTCTCTAATGAGAGTATGTGTTTCTGATAATTTTTTCTAAAACTTAACTTTTTAGGGGCGCCTGGGTGGCCCAGTTGGTTAAGCATCCGACTTCAGCTCAGGTCATGATCTCAGAGTTTGTGAGTTCCAGCCCTGCGTCAGGCTCTGTGGTGACAGCCTGGAGCCTGCTTCTGATTCTGTGTCTCCCTCTCTCTGCTCCTCCCCCACTCACCCTCTGTCTCTCTCTGTCTCAAAAATAAATAAGCATTAAAAACAATTAAAATTTAAAAAAACACTTGAACTTTTTTTTAAAATTTTTTTTTTTAACGTTTATTTATTTTTGAGACAGAGAGAGACAGAACATGAACGGGGGAGGGTCAGAGAGAGAGGGAGACACAGAATCCGAAGCAGGCTCCAAGCTCTGGCTGTCAGCACAGAGCCCGACGCGGGGTTCGAACTCACGGAGTGCAAGATCATGACCTGAGCCGAAGTCGGCTGTTCAACCGACTGAGCCACCCAGGCGCCCCAACACTTGAACTTTTTATAAGAAAGAGCAACTGTCACTTGATTGTCTCCACAGAAGTACAAGGAGGATTTTGTAGTGTCACTTCCACCTGGGGTCCCAATGTGGACACAGGTTGGGATTGGTGGCCCTGCTTGCCCTTGACCCCTCTTTTCTTCTCCTGTATCTTTTCTTCCCTTCCCTATTTAATATTGACATTCATGGACACACCTTGTTTTCCAGATAGTTTCCTTCCTCTAAGTCCTCCATCTAAGATTAAATAATAATAAATCATGATGACGGTAAATAATGGTTATCCGAGTAGCAATCACAGGAAAATAATACAAGCGGAGACCTTTGGTCCAGGTTGAGTAAGCAGCTGGTTTATTCTACATCCCGCATCCCTGGAGGAAGCAAACTTTCGCCCTTTTCCATCTGATGGAGCTGTCAAGCTGAGAGATAATCAACAGGATTGCGTGAAGGCAGCAAACAGCAAAGCATCTTCATTTGGAAGGTACCACCAGAGAATGGCGTCAGGGCCGCCCCTGCAGCTACAGCCTGCATCCATCCAACCACCGTTCCAGAGTGTCTGAGTACTGGCAGTTCAGGGACCAGGAGGGCCTGCAGAAAGGAAAGCGTGGAGTGTACAGGCGGGGGCTCCCCAGTGTCCCAGCTCAGGATCTGCAGGTCCAACAACCCCCTGCTGGCCCACTTACAGCCCAGCCTGGCCTCTGCAGGCACATTTCCTACGGCCGTTGTGCCTCTCGAGTATGACCCTCTTGCTAACTCCAGTGCATCCTGGCACAAATGCTCGTGCCCCCTGCACCCACAGCATACTCACGCTGCCCTCCACTTCTTTCCGTAAGTCCCACACCATGAGCGGGAAGCCCCTCCCCCAGCCTACAAGAGAAGTATCCTTGACTTCTCTGAAGTGGGCATCAGAGGAGTTCTGTGACTTGCCCAGGGTCAGAGGGCGAGTCCTTGATCTGAAATGGGAACCCTTGACTTTGAGCCAGGGCCTCTTTCACCTTTCCGCGCACGTGTTTCCCCTCTCACCTTTCAAACTCCCTTTCAGCTCCTCAACCTTCAACCCAGCTCCTCAAACTCCCTTCTAGCTGGTCCTAGGCCAGCTAGACTGAGTTTTTCAAAACTTTTCTCCTGAAAAGTGATCCCTCTATTCCCAGCCCCCATGCCAGTACCCAGACCCCAGGTCCTCTGCTCCCAACCTGGAAGTTGTGGGGATCACCAGACCAGATGCAGACCATTAGAAACCCTGTTTTGTTAGGCCACCCCTCAGCCACGCAGGCCTCCATGAATTTTCCAGGGTAAGGGTTCCACAGTTAAAGAAAGGGCTGTGAGCCCCTGCCCCCCACAACTATAAAGCCTCAGGGGGAACACACACATAGGTATTTTCAGAAATTGCAAGGCTCTACATAGCCCAGGGCAGGCACTGCAGAAGGGAATCCCAGGGGCATGCAGGCCCATGGTCTTCTCCCTTCCTGTCTGCCTCAACCCTGCAAAGCTGCTTGATCTGAGCTTTGAAAAGACATGGCTGCTTATTACTTTAATAAGAGCTCACTTTGCTGGAGTCCTGAGCAAGTGGGAAGGCCTTACTCAGCCTGGCCCAGCATATCTCTACTAAGTGCTAGACAATAATGATGACTTTAGCTCATTAGTGCTTGCCCTAGAGAGCCAGCCATGCTTCTAATTAACTGGGAGAATAAAGACAGTATGAAAGATGCTTTAAACACTTGGAAGACACATTAAGGGGACTCCCACTTTAAAATACAGTCTATTAAATTAGTAAGGAAAAGGGATTAATGAATAAGTAGTATTGAGAACACTGACTAACCATTTGAAAAATATAAAGCTGGATCCCTACCTCACTAAAATACATTCCAAGAAGACCAAAAATTAAGTATAAAAACATAAAACCATGAAAATTTTATTTTCTAATATTAATAAAAACTTAATATAGGGCTTATTTTGTACCAGGCACTGTTCTATATATCATTTTATTTTTAACGTTTTTTTTTTTAAATTATTTATTTTTGAGAGAGAGAGAAAGCGGGGGAGAGGCAGAGAGAGTCAGGGACAGAGATATGAAGCAGGCTCCAGGCTCTGTGTTGAAAACAGAGAGCCCAATGCGGGGCTCAAACCAACGAACCATGAGATCATGACCTGAGCTGAAGTCAGACACTTAACTGACTGAGCCACCCAGGCGCCCAGCACTGTTCTAATATAGAAGAAAACATGGCTTGATTTCTTTACAAACCTGGAGTACAGTTTCGTATAAATTCAGGAGCCACAAAACAAAATATTGAGGGATTTGGTTCTGTGAAAATGTAAAACTCCTATATGATGAATACACCATAAATGAAGTCAAAATACAAATCGCAAACCTGAAACAAATAGTTCACATAGATATCATGAACGAAGTTCTAATAACCCTAATTTATAAAAGACACGTATAAAATCAATAAAAACGAAAGAAAACATTATCATCTCAAAAGAAAAACAGGCTAAGAATATGAGTAATCAGTTCAGAGAAAAATGGCCAACAAATACACGAAAAGATACTCAGCTTCTTTGTTTAAAAATGCCAGGCAAAATAGAATGGCATCATTTTATACGGGTCAATTTCCAAAAACTACACAAATTTTATTGCTCTAGGTCAATGAACTGAGGGAACAGGCCTTCTCACACAGTGTATCTGGGGGTGCTCTCTCTCTGAATGCCAATTGAGCAATCTCTCTACCAACGTTTATTTCTTTTGAAGTTTATTTATTTTGAGAGAGAGAGAGAGAGAGAGAGAGAGAGAGAGAGAGAGCTGAAGGGGCAAAGAGAGAGGGAGAGGGAGAGAATCCCATGCAGGCTCCATGCACTGTCAGCACAGAGCCCAATGTGGGGCTCAAACTCATGAACCACAAGATCATGACCCTCTGAGCCAAAATGAAAAGTCAGACGCTTAACTGACTGAGCCACCCAGGCTCCCCTCTCTACCAACATTTAAATGCACCTAGTGGTCCTAGCAAATGGAAACAATCTACCTGTTCATCAGTAAGGGACTGGCAGATAATTACCTGCAGCATCCAGAGGGCAGATGTTCTAGGTAGCACTATGCCAAGATTTGCAAGCTCTTTAATAAGTGAAAAAAAAGTTAGGTGCAGGTCAGTGTGCATGTTGGGATTTCACGTGTGTTTTAAGATATTTTTCTTATTCTCAATATTTACACATTTTTCTCTGATTTACAAGACATATTAACAGCGGTGACCCTCAGGAGGCTGCTGATAAGAGCAAGATGTTTATTTTTTGATTTTCATTTTTAAACACACATGTCTTATTTTCATTTTGAGAAATGATAAATAATAAATTTCTAAAAATTTTAATGGCTTCTAGGTAACAGCCCAAATGCGGACTTGATCTTCCAACAAACATTTAGGGAAGACTTATAATATGCCAGGCACAGAGCCAGATGCTGGAGGCAGGTAAGACAGACAAAAATCTCTGACTGAAGTTAGCACCAAAAGGCACAGAAAATGACAAAAAAGCAACAATGAAAAGCTGACCTCTGAGACTGACACACGCTCTGTTGCCAGATTCTGAACAAGGTCTCACTGCCTATAGGGCCCTGAGGTCACTATAAGAAACACTACTTAAGACTTCTGCTGGTAAGATGGGTCCGCCTACAGTTCTGCCCCTCCTCACTGACTGTTCAAAACCCTGCCCCCACAGAAGAACCGTGCAGAGAGAGTCCTTTGGTTGCCTTCCACATGACCAGAGCACAGATTTCCTGGGCCAACCATCTACTCTTTGAGCAGACTGGTAAAAGCTGAGGCTTGGAATTGCACAGATCTAGAATTAGTTCCACCACTGTGGCCATGGGTAACTTGTACCTCTCGGTGCCCCTGTTTCCTCATTTCACAAGGAATAAGAATACTCACTGCACAAGGATTGTGATGTTCATATAGACATGCAAAGCCTACATACCGGCAAAGGAAAGAAATTGTAGCTATCATTAAAGGATTTCCTCTATTGTAAGATATGTTAATGATTTATTAACAACTTTTGTTAAAATTTGGGAGGACACATCAATTACAAGATAAACCCTAATAGCAAAAAATATTAAGATGCACAATTTGGCACTGAAAAAAATATTTGCATTGTTTCTAGATCTAATGGGTGACTATAATGCCCCAAATCAATCAGGACATCAATTATGAAATACGGGACAGAGAGAAGGTGGAAAAGGCAAAAGAAGGTGGAAATTGGTGGTGAGACAGTGTCTAGTGGATAGCATAGGCCCTCCATGATAAATGGTATCGGTGGAGGTGGTGGAGGTGCATGCTGGGAATGGAGGGTTTTTACGTACTCCACCGACTCAGACTAGGAGAGAGAATTAGACACACATATCAGGAAAATCTCCAGGTTGGAAACTGGGCCAGGAGACTTACACACTGTTCTATAACCATTAGCCAAGTAACAGTGAGCAGAAACAAGAAAAAGCCACATGACCTGTCTATGTGGCAAATACTGAATAAGAGGGAAAATCTGTCCTTATTCAAAGAAAAAAAGAAACTAACATGGTACTTATGGGAAAATAGTAGTAGAAGAAAAGGGAGCTCATCATGAAATTCAGAGGAACATTCCTCTGAGAATAATATACTACAGAATCCAGAAGTAAATTTATATAACTGATGTCTTCAATAAGATGTCACCAGGCACAAGCTCTGGAGAAAGCCATGGAAGAGAAGAGAGCTTAAAAAAAAAAAAAAAAAAAAAAGATGGATAGGCTAACACAGAACTTCAAAGATACTAAAAGTGTAATAAACAAAATTCAACACCCATTCATGATTTTAAAAACCTTTAACAAACTAGAAATGGAAAAGATGGAAAAGAACACTCAATCTGATTAAGACTATCTCAGAAATTTTAAAGAAAATAAAACAGTTAATGATAAAATATCCAACGTCTTACCTGTGAAATTGGGAATGAGACAAGGATGCCACTATCATCACTTCTACTCAACATTTACTGGAGTTTCTAGCCAATGCAATAAAGCAAGAAAAAGAAAGCAAAATGTATTGAGAGTCAAATGTGAGAGATTAAATAAAGTTTTTTAGAAAAAAAATCAAGAAGACTATCCTCATGACCTAGGAATAGGCAAATATTCCTCTAAAAAAACACAAAAATAACCATAAAAGAAAATTAATAATAAATCAGACTGCATTAAGACTAAGAATTTCATTTTATCAAGACTTTTTTAAGAAAGTGAAAAGGTAACCGACAAAATGAAAGATGTTTGTAATACTTGTATCCAACAGAAAATTTTACCCAGGGCATATAAATAATTCCCAATGAATTAATAAGAAAAAAGACAAATGTAATAGAAAAACTGACAAAACTATTGAACAGGCACTTCACATAAAAGGATATCTAAATGGCCAATAAAATTTGAAAAAGTGCTCAATCTCAGTTGACTAGGAAACACAAGGTAAAACCCATGCAATACTACTACACAGTCACAAGAAAAACCTAAAAAATGTCAAGCACTGATAATAACTTGGAGCCACCAAAACCTACAACAGCTGGTGACAGTATAAATTGAATCCCTCTAGAAAACTGTTTGGCAGAATATACCAAATCTGAAAATATGCATACCTATGACTAACAATTTTATTCCTTGGTATAATCAATGGAAATCCATTTATACATTCACCAAAAGAAAAGTATAGACTGTTCATGGCAGCACTAAAAAAATGAAAACTATTCAAATGCCCACCAATGGAATAATGGATATATAAACTGATATATCCATCCATATAATGGAATACTATATAGCAACGAAAACAAATTAGAACTATACACAATAATATGAACAAATATTGAGTGAAAGAAGTCAAATACAGGCCCAACCACTTGTAAATTTTGGAAGTCTTTACTAAGCAAATACATGGTTATAGAAGAAATCAGAGTTGCAGTTATTTTTGGTAACAAATATATAACTATCCATTAATACATCTAATACAACACCTAATATATAAAGAGTTATTTCAAACAAATATGATCTGAATTTTAAAAATAAGCAAAGGAGAGGGGCAGGGGAAAAATCACAAAAGAATATAAATATGTAACAAACATAATGGGAAAACACCCCTAATGGGATATCATAAAATGCAAAAGAAGATAAAATTATTATATACCTTTCAAATGGCAAAGATTTTATACTTGATCAGAGTTCACTAAATAGGCATCTTACTAAGCTCTTAATACTGATATTGGTACAAATTTGCTGGAGAGTCATTTTACAACATTAAGAACCTTACAAGAATTTAGATGAAAGAAATAATCAGAGATATAAACAGAGATTTATTTCAAGGATGCTCACCCTAGCCTCCTGTATAACTCTAAACAAGATTTGAGAAAGAAAAAAATACATTCAACTTAAGGCAATTTGTCTGATAATTATGTCCTTCCTCCTTAGAGCTTGGGGTTGCAGAACTCAGTGGTGTTCTACCGCTTATCTTGGGGAATAGGATCCCACTAGTTTGAGACTACAGATATGCAGAGACCAAGATTAGGCCAAGATTAGGATTAAAGATAATTGGTGGGGGCGCCTGGGTGGCTCAGTGGCTTGAGCATCCTACTCTTGGTTTCGACTTAGGTCATGGTCTCATGGTTTCATGGATTCAAGCCTCGCGTTGGGCTCCATGCTGCCAGCATGGAGCCTGCTTGGGATTCTCTGTCTCTTCTCTCTCTCTGCTCCTCTCAAATAAATAAATAAACTTAACAAAAAAATTTTAATAAAAAATATAATGGGTGATGGTCATTAATACAGACTATTAGAAAATGTACCACTTACCATGCTCCCAACCCTTCCTTATCTTTTACGATTTTCTTAACACATTCAATTGTCTTCTTCAAATCTGGATTCAGTAAAGCTGTGGAAAAAACACAGTGGAAAAATACGACTCCACAACTTGGCAGCTAAGTCAGAGTGATGTCAGGGAAGCTACAGGGTACTCATGTTTAGAGAGGCTTCCACATGATTCCAAGGATAAATCTATCCCTAGATTTTTCTCAAGACAACCCTAGGAGGTAGTAGCATGTGGTCCTCTTTTACTAAATCTATTGATTTTTTTCTTGTAATTCTTATCATAATATTTTCATTAAAAGTATTTATGTATAGTGAATATGCTGTGCTAAGCAATCTAAGAAGCAGTGGACACAAAATGGCAAACACAATAAATCTGTCCCTGTCCTCCTAGAGCCTGCAGTCTGATAGAGGGAGATAAAGATCAGAGATAAGTATAATACCAAAGATACCTGGCAGGATGGGGGAATGCAGCTTGACATGGGAGCTGATGAGTGGGGGCACCCCATTCAGACTTTCAGGGTCAGGGAGGGGTTATTGGGCCACGTGACATCTAAAAGAGTAGGTAAGGAAAAGGGGTGGAAAGATCACAAAAGGAAAACTGTTCCAGGCAGAAGAAACAGCATGTGAGATGGCCCAGAGGTGCCTCTGGGGAACCAACATGACTAGGCATTCATCACCCCATTCTCTCCTTTGAATGTGGAAGCCAAGACCTCCCACCTGGGTTACTGCAATACCTTCCTTCTTGACTACACTTTGCCTCCTCCTTTCCCTAATCCAGTCTGATGGCTTTTCCTTAAAACAGTACTTCGGTGCCCCCTGGTTGCCTGTAAAACAAAACTCCACGTCCTTGGCAGAGTCCAACTTTGCCCCAACATACCTTTCCACTTCCACCACCTTACCCTTCCATTGCCTTCCTCCATGGCCCCACCATTAGAGACCTACCAAGGGGCAGAAGACAAAGCTAGTGCCCACCCTGAAAGCGGGTGCTCTACCCCTGATACCCACAGCGAGGTAATCATACACAGTTCCTCTTCCTGGACTTTATTCATGCTCATCTCCCAATCTGGATCAGCTCAACTAAACAGGACGGTCCTTAAAAGTCTGCCACTGACCACCAACCAAGCTCACTGCGCCCTCTTCCCACTTCTGAATAAAATGCCACTTTGATGCAGCACTTACCTGTTAAATCCATACATGTGTGTATACATACCTACGTGCATACATAGGTACACATGTGCATGCATGCTTACACACACACACGTGTGTGTGCGCACGCGCACGTCCTAAACCCCAGCTGCTTTGTAAATTCTTTGAATGAAGTTGTATTCATCACACACACCAGGCAGTATACCAGACGCCGTGCTTAGCTCTTAATGTACACTATAGCACATTAAAAACTCAACAAAAGCCCTGGGAGGTAGGTCCTCTTATTACCACTTTACAGATAACTAAGGCTCAGCTCACATAAGTAGTAAGAGGTGGAGCCAAGATTATCTCTGCTCCTCACCCTTCTGGACAAGGACAGGATACAATTCCCTGAACTGCTCCCAGGACTTAGCACAGGGTCTAGTAGCTCTTGATGGTGCCTTGCTTCCTTGTGGCTCAAGGAAGTCCTGCTGGCTTGTGGTTACAAATTCCCAAGGAGACCGTTTCCCCCTCTTTTTAGAATGTCGTTGCTTTCAGGATATTCTAGCTCATCTCTTCCAGCTGACAGCGCTGCTCTCAATGTGTCTCCAACGTTCCTCCTTGCTTTGCTCAGGCCCCATCTACACGATGACCTCAAACCTTTGCCTTAGGCCACAGGGAATCAGCTGATGTCCCCTGGGTCACCATCAGCTTCAATCTTCATTTATCTGTCTGGATTCTTGCTCCTCATTTTAGCCTTTAGGGATTTTCCTTTCTTGCCAGGCCAGCCAGGTACTATAGAAGATATTTCTTTTTTAAGTAGGTTCCATGCCCAATAAGGAGCTTGAACTCATGACCCTGAGATCAAGAGTCACATGCTCTATCAACTGAGTCAGCCAGGCATTCCAGATTTAATTTTTTACATTTTATCTACTGGGAGGGTTTTTCAAAGATATCGACTCCACCCTATTTTCATCACAGCACTCAGTACCACCTCTATTACAGATAATTAGTTGTTTCTCTGGTCAGATCCTGGCAATCAATCAATCAATCTTCTTATGAGATATAAATCATGGGCCTATTGGGTTTCTCTTCTTGTCTTGGCTACCAGGAAGCTTAGGATGACACTGAATGATCTATCACAGTAATTATGTTCTTAATGTGTAGATTTCTCCTAGACTTTGATCACTGTGATTTTGGGCCTGCACAGTGTTTTACATACATTATCCCACAGCAACCTTCCCAGCAACCTTAAGAAGTAGTTAATGTTATCCCCACTTCACAGATGAGGAAGCTCTAGGAAGTGAATTGCACAAGCTCATGTAAGTCACTTTGTAATGGGAGTGGCTGGGAATCCCACTGGGTTCCTGTGTGTTTCCTGCACCTTTCCCTCCTACTTTGCAATTCTGTGTCGTCTTGAATCTGGGAATGTCTTACTTCTCTTTGGAGTCCCAAGGCCGAGCATGGGGCCCAACACCAAGCAGGTTTCTCCTGGCCCATATAAGAAGTCTTTACCATGACCTCCCCACTCTGTCTCCTAAAGACCCAGCTTAGCAGCCACAGGTTCTAGAACGTTTCTCATTCATCATGGGGGAAGGAGGTTTGCTCATTAGGGAGACCCTAAGAATGCTGGGCTCTTAGACCCTCCTAAGGCAGAATAACAGCCTCAAGTTTCAGAGAGAGCTCTGGCCTGGTGCTGCACCCTATTGGTTTAGTCCTGACTCAGGAGTCACACTGCTTCGGTTTGCCTCTCAACGATACCACCTACCAGCTGTGTGGCTTTGGGCCACTAACCCTCTCTGGACCTCAGTTTCCCCATTTATAGAATGGGGATAATAATGATGCCCATGTCATGGGTGCCTTTGAGAATATTAGACGAATTCATATCCATGAAGAGCTTACTGGAGTACCTGGCAGTTTGCCAGCATTAGAATGGCAACTCCAGGAGACCTGGCACTTAGTGGGTCCTCAGTAAGTGCTAGGATGATGGAACCCTGGGCAAGTGCAACCTTGTGACTACAGGTACTTGGAACCCCTGAGAGGGGCAGCAAAGCTCTCCTTGGAAGAGCCTACTCCTGTATCCTCCCAGCGACCACTTCTGCCTGTCCAAGTGGCAGCAACCATTCCCCTTGAAGTAGAGTGTTGTGCCCAGGTGTGGGCAAAATGAAGCCCCCACAGAGCCCTCTGCTCCAACCCTTCAGGCCCAGAGGCTCTGATGCTCGCAGCCTCTCCCCCGCCTCCTCTCAACATTCTGACACCTTCTCTGCCTATCCGGATGGGCATCTCCGTTCCTCTTTGGACAGCCCAGCCTCCTCTCTCCGCAGCCCTTTCACCACACTCAGCCTCCCAGGCCCCGCCCCTACCAGCCCCGCCTCCTCCCTGCTCCAAGCCTGCAAACTCTGGCCACCCTGAAGGCAGGCCTCGGGAGCTCTGTGCTGCAGCCCCCAGTTCCCCGGTGTGGAATGGAGGGAGGTGACCTACCAGAGCAGGACATGTGGCAGCGGTTCTTGCCCGTGTCGCACCAGTCACGGTTGGGGATCTGAAAGAGGCCGTAGCCAGTGTAGTCACGTTGGAGGTTCTCGTAGACCGCCGTGGGGTTGAACTTGCTCTCAAAATAAGCCAGGCACACCCCTAAGATGGAACAGGAGGTGGGTGGCTAGGGGGAAGGCGAGTTGGGGAAGCCTGGGCAGAGGCCAGAGGAAAAGGAGGTGAGGAGAGAAGGGGCTTAGAGGGACCTACTCACAGTTTGCAAGGCTGTAGCCCTCGAAATGATCCAGGCCTCCATCTTTGAGCTTCTTAGCCACCACGCAGCGCCCCATGACAGCAGCGCCACTTGGAACCACTAGGTAGCCAAGGAGGGAAAGAACCAAGGATGCCTTCATCTTCTCAGGTTCCTGGCAGTTCAGGGCAATAGTGGCCAGGTGAGCCTGGTTTCTCTAAAGGAAAAGAAGGGTGGGGGTCTGCGATTCAGTGTGTTCAGATAAAGGGGAGTCTCCCCTGGCTTAACCATGATACTTCTTCCCACCCTAATCCTCTGCTTTGTGTCACTGCAAATCCCGGACACCCGAAACCCTGCCTCTCCTCCTCTGCTTGAGGCCCTATTTCCTAAGGAAATTGGTCTTGTGAAGGTCACACCCTCACATTCTTTCCCTCCAGCAAAACCCAAAGGCATCAAATCCTCTCTTCCCCTTTATTATGCAAGTAGAACTTGTTCAATAGGTACAAGTTGGAAAACAGGAAGAGAAGGAAAAACTTCAATGTGGTCCCACTACTCAAGCATTATTATTACGTTGAATTATTTCCACCACTGCATTTTATCCTAGAATATATTGAGTTGTGGTCTCACCCTTTCCACAGTTTGTCCCCAGACTGTCTACAAATCAAACTCTGCTGAGCTTTTCTCCAGCTGTCCACACAAGGAGACAAACCCCGGTCCAGCCCAGACCTGCCACCTAGCAGGGGTGTCATCACTGACAAAAGCTGGCAAGTCCCTGAGCCTCACAATGCCTGTGCTTTCTCATCTGTGCGAACGGGGGTCATGTGTGGGGTGCTCAGAGAATTGACTCCTGAGTTTCTCCTTCTCCATTTCTGTTGTCACCACCTAAACCCCCTCATCACCATCCCCTAAACCACCCTCATCATTATCCCCTGACCCACCTCATCACCAAACCTTAACCACCCCCCCCCAACCGATCACCATTCCCTGAACCTCCTTCTGTACCTTTACCTAAACCCCCCTCATCACTGCAAGCTGAATGGTAACCCAGCCTCTTGGTCTCCACTGCTCCCAACTCTTCTAGATGCTGTTCTTTCCCTAAATTTATTTATTTATTTTGAGAGAGAGAGAGAAAAAGAGAGATTAAATCTCAAGCAGGCTCCGCATTGTCATCAGGAAGCCCAACCAGGGGCTCGAACCCACAAACTGAGAGATTGTGATCTGAGCCAAACTCAAGAGTCAGACGCCGCTTAGCTGGCAGTCACCCAAGCACCCCAAGGTGGTGGTTTCTAACATGAGTGACGAATGTCCCCAAAGCATATACAAAATGTTACTCTTAGAATGCTTCTAGTTCCCTAGTCCTTATCAGAGCAAACCCACCCTTGGCTTTCTAAGTCTTCCATAATCTGGCCTCACCCTGCCCTCCCTCCGTCGGGAGGAATCATTCAGTCAACTGTGAATTCCCATGTTGCTCCTTCTCTGTTCTCTGCACCTCCCTACCCCACTCCCCACTGCCCATGCCCCTTTCCTTAGCATCTCCATGCATGGCTCTTCCCAATCCACAGGGCCCTACCATGCCTTTCCCCACCCAAACATTTCTCCATCTTCAGGTGTCCACTACAGGTGCCACCTCCTTGAAGCCTGATGCAATCCTGCATAAACGTTCCCCCTCTAAGCCCCTACTGCCTTCAGAATCACCTCCAGAACCTAGCAGGTAATTGTCCTGTTCTGTGCTATGTCCTATCCCTCAGACTAGAATGTGCAATTGGAAATTACAACATAACTTCTACCTGACATGCCCTACAGCCCCAACACTGCATAAATATATGTTAATTAGGCAACTAATAGCATCCACCTGTCTGTTATCATTCACAGGTGTGTGCCTGTTCTCCAGCCTACATTTACTTGCACAAGGGGTTCTTGACCTTGGCACTTGGGCTGGAAAATCCTTTTTCCTGGGGGCTGGTCTATGCATTGGAGTTTATTTGGGAGCACACCTGTCTCCAGGTGCCAGAAGCTCCTCCCCTTCAGTGGTGACAAACAAAAAATGTCTGCACACACTGCCAAACGTCTCCTGGTGGACAAAACTGTCCTCTGTCGAGAACTAATGACACAAATGTCTAACTTGGGAAAAAGTTAGAAATAAACGAGTGTAGTCCTGAATTAGAAGAATTTCACTTTTAAACATTTGTTTAAACTCTCAACTCACATGATTAGTTACAGACATCACTATTACACGACATACCCTATTGAGGAGGGCCTGGCATTTAAAGTGCTCAGACTTGGGAATCAGGTTGCCTGGGTTCATATTCTGACTTTACCCTGTAATAGCTGGGATTTTAGGAATCCCAGGAATAATGGAAGACAGTTACTCAGCCTCTCCGTACCTCATCTAAATAATGATAAAAAATAATGCTTACCTAATTGTGTTGATTTAAAAGGTGAAAGAGTTAAATATGCAAAGTATTCAATCTCCAGAAGACACCTGTCTTTCTGAACTGTGGTCATACTCCTTGCCCTTAGCTTAATAACCAAATTCCAATGCATATTGGAAGAGAAGTCCATGTTTACATTTTCCAGCAGAGCAAAGGATAGTTTCAGCAAAGGATATCCGTCTCCCCAACAGACTCATAAAAGGCATACTTAGTCCTCCCTCCTTCCTTCTTCCCTTGCAGTGAATTCACTGGGAGTCCCGTCTCCTGTTCTACCAAAGCCTATCCACCTCTCACCATCTCCTCTGCCTCATGGCAGTTCAGAAATCACCATCAACTCTGACTTCTGTAGAGGTTCCTAGATATACTCCGAAACCCTACAATCCTCTCCTGTTCCCCTATCCCTATTATCCACACAACAGCTAGAAAGTCCTCTTTAAAAACATATATCCAGGGGCACCTGGGTGGCTCAGTTGGTTAAGGGTCTGGCTTCAGCTCCGGTCATGATCTCACGGTTCATGAGTTCAAGCCCCACGTCGGGCTCTGTGCTGACAGCCCAGAGCCTGAATTCTGCTACGAATTCTGTGTCTCCCTCTCTCTCTGCCCTTCCCCCATTCACACTCTCTCTCTCAAAACTGAATAAACGTTAAAAAAATTTTTTAAAAACATATATCCAGTCACATCACTCACCTCCTGTGGGTTCCCCTGGAACTTTAACTGAAATCCCAACTCCTCAACCCAGCCAACAAGACCCTTCCTGCTCTGGCCCTGAGTACCTCTCTAGTCTGATTTCACACCTCTCTCCCCACCACACTCACCTTGCATATCTCTTTTCCTTAAACATGCCAATCTCATTCCCACCACGGGTTCTTTGCATCTGCTGTTTTTTTTTAAAGTTTATTTATTTTAAGAGAGCAGGAGAAGGGCAGAGAGAGAGAGAGAGAATTCCAAGCAGACAAGCACAGAGCCCACCGCAGGTCCCAATCCCACAAACCACGAGATCATGGCTGGAGCCAAAATCAAGAGTCAGACGCTTAACCAACTGAGCCACCCAGTCACCCCTTCGTCTGCTGTTTCTTCTGGCTGGAACAGGACTCCCCCAACCACCACAGAGCCTGCTCTTTGTGGTCATGGTCTCAGCTCAAAAATTATCTCAATATCTCCTCTGATCACTGCTCCATCACAGAAAATCATTTCTATTTTCTTCATAATATAAGTCAATTTCAGAAATTACCTTGTTCATTTATTTGTTCCTCTATCTCCCATACCAGAGAGTAAGCACCAGGAATGCAGAAACCTGGTCTGTTTTGTTCTCTGCTTTATCCCCAGAGGGGCGGGGGGGTGGGGAGTTAGAGAGGGAGGGAACCAAACCATAAGAGACTCTTAAAAACTGAGAGTAAACTGACAGTTGATGGGGGGTGGGAGGGAGGAGAAAGTGGGTGATGGGCATTGAGGAGGGCACCTGTTGGGATGAGCACTAGGTGTTGTATGGAAACCAATTTGACAATAAATTTCATATATTAAAAAAAAGAACTTAGAACAGAGCCTAGTATATAGTAGGTGCTCTGAATCTCTGTTGAATGAATGAATGAATGAATGAATGAATGAATGAATTCAAACCCTTCCCAACAGAATTGTCATCATATAAGCAATAAATGGATTTTCTGAGTGTCTCTTGCACCTGGGTATCATCATAACTGTCCTGGTTCCTGCCCATCCTATACCAGCTTACCAGTTCACCAGTCCTTCTGCAGGCCTTGGTGCCTCCTCACGGGAGGGGAGAAGCAGCCACTGTGGCAGCTTTGACCTTTATTGCAGAAAAGTTGCTCTACCTGCACTCGGTTCCCTGGGCTTTTCAGATTCCACTTCCTTGATAACCTGCTTACCTCCACCCAAGAGCTTCTAAACCCAAGTGCTTCTCCATAGTGTGCTCTTCTAGAATCTTTTCTATGACATCAGTAGCTATGCACCAGAATATTCTGAAACAGGGAGGGGTCTGTAACCAACACGGTGTATTAGTTTTCTATTGTTGCTGTACCAAGCTGCATCAAACTTAGCAGCTTAAGCTATACAAATTTATTATCTTAAAGTTCTATAGAAGAGAACCCATTCCATTGCTCATTCGGGTTGTCAGCAGAATAAAGATCCTTGTAGCTGTAGGATCAAGACCCTGTTTCCTTGCTGGCTGTCAGCTGAGGGCCATTCCCAGCTTCTAGGGGCCATCTGCATGACTTGACTTTACCTCCCTTCCCCTATCTTCAAAACTAGCAATGATGGGTCAAAACCCTCTCATGCTTTGACTCCTTCTTTCCTCTTCTTATGTTGTTGTATCTGTGACTCACATTTCTTTTAATTTTTTTTAATGTTTATTTATTTTTGAAAGAGAGAGAGAACAAGAGGGCAAGCAGGGAAGGGGCGGGGCGGGGACGGAGAATCTGAAGCAGGTTCCAGGCTCTGAGCTGTCAGCATAGAGCCCGATGCAGGGCTCAAACCCGTGAACCACAAGATCATGACCTGAGCCAAAGTCTGATGCTTAACCAACTGAACCACCCAGCTGCCCCTCTGACTCACCTTTCTGCCTCTTCTCTTACTTATAAAGACTCATGTGATTAGACTGGCTCACCCAGATATCCAAGATAATCTGCCCATCTCAAGGTTCTTTACCTTAATCACATTTGTAAAGTCCTTGCCATGTAAATAACATGTTCAGAGGTTTCAGGTGTAAGGGAGTGGATATCTTTGGAGGACCATTATTCTGCCTATCATAGCATTCTTCCAGGCCTCCACAAAACTTCCTTCTAGTAGGGAGCAGTGGGAGAAGCAATTATTTTGCTCATCTACTCACTATGGGTCATGGTCAAGGACATCCTCTCTGGAAGCTGGGCAACCTCATTTGTGAGATAAGGGCACCAGATTGGGTTATCTTAAAAATCCCTTCTAGCTCCAAAGAGTCAAAACATGCTGAAATGATTGAGGATAATGCTAGCCTTTTGAAAACACTGAAGTTCTTATGGCTGACTCAGTTATGACTGGTAATTAGTTGATTAATTAAAAGTGATAAAATAGAGAATCATAAAAGAAACAGGCCATAAACACCAAGACTTAAACTCATAAATCCACATTGGCTCAATAATCTTTAGTGATGGCCATTTCTTAGATATGAGTTATGGACTGGAGCACTGCTTAAGATTTTTGTGTAAATCATACTGTACCATATTCCATTTCTAATTTCTATAACTTTAAAGTAAATCAAAAGCTTGAAAACATAAAAGCAAAGAAAGAATTTAAAGACATAAAGCAAAGCAATATCACCTGGATTTCTCTTCTAGATTTTCAAGATTTTTTCTAAACTTTCTTAGTTATATTACCCAAAATTATCCTTTTAGTAGAATGATTTGCCTTTCTCAAGTCTTTCAAAGCACTCATCTTGAAGTTTAGATAATTAACTTAAGCTGGAATGACCAATTTGTCCTGGATTGGTTGGACACAGCCTTATACTCACATAATTGACAGATCAGTACTAATGGCATATCTCTATTTCCTTTTAACTCTTCAACTTAATTTGCAAAAGTCACCACTACTACTCATCAGTAGAGTATTTTTCAACTTTATGTACTTTTCAGCAGTTTTTCAAACGTAATCTTGAATTCTTATGCTTTCCAGAAAACCTGTAGTCAAGAGAGATTATGTCTCTTCTCCCAGAGTTGGGAGAGGGGAGCAGAGGTCTTTTAGAGCAAGACTAGTAATAGCCCTCCTCTCCCTCCTCCACACTTCCACTGCTGTTTGACCAGAGCTCCATTCCTGTGCAAGACTTTAGTGCATTTACTAGAGTGCCTTGGAAGACATAAAGCATCTTCCATTATTATTATTGGGGTTAGTGCAAAGATTTCATGGAACAGTTTAGGGCAGGGCCTGGCAAACTACAACTCACAGACCAAACCTGGCCAGCAGACTATTCTCATAGATAGTTTTGTTGGAAAACAGCCACCCCCAATCATTCATGTATTTGGTTAAAATGAGGAACTATTGGAAACAACTTGTATTTTCATCAATAGAGGTTGATTACACAAGTTACGAAGTGATTTCATTCAGTGGAATTCTTTGCAGCCTTGGAATCAAGCAGGCAACTCTCCACATACTAATATGGGAAGATATTTATGAAATAATGTTAAATGAGAAGGAGTCTCAAATCAGTATCTCAGCGTGCAAAACGAAGTAATATTAATGTATATTTGCTTGTTCTATATATGGAAAGATATGCAAGAAATTTATTACATTTGACCACTATTTCTTTTAAAATTTTTTTAATGTTTATTTATTTTTGAGACAGAGAGAGACAGAGCATGAATGGGGGAGGGTCAGAGAGAGAGGGAGACACAGAATCTGAAGCAGGCTCCAGGCTCTGAGCTGTCAGCACAGAGCCCGACATGGGGCTCGAACTCACAGACCATGAGATTATGACCTGAGCCGAAGTCGGATGCTTAACCGACTGAGCCACCCAGGTGCCTTATTTGACCACTATTTCAAAACAAGTAAATAAATTACCTATTAAAAAATAAACAAAATATTTAAAAGGTTTTAAAGGCAGAGAAGAAAGTAGACTGAATAATTGCTCTCATGCAGGGAGCTTCACACACTCATACACACACACAAACATGCCCTACCAAACATGTTTTGAGCAACTTGGTCACATGAATGGAATTAGAACTTTCTAGAACTGATTTGTTTTAAAAATGAGGAAAAAGGGCTTGCACCTGTGCAACTAACAAATTGACCTGCCAAGTTAGACAGCGACTATAGCCAGACACTGTTCCCCCACCCTATCAGACCAAAGCATCCTACTCCCCAGTCTTTCCTTATTCATTCAATCGTTAGAAGAGCAGTTATTAAGCACAGACTATGTACTGGGTCTAGGGTAGGCTCAGTGAGGAACCAGACACATTCTCTGCTCTTAAACTTGAAGGAACTGCCAGGATAGTGGGAGGACATACATGAAAATTAAAATGTAGTGAGCTGAGAAGTGAAAGCTTAGTGCACACAGAAGATGGACTGAACCAGCTTCAAGGCAGCCCAAACGGTAATATTAAGGGATGAGATTCTGCCACTTGTTTTGAGATAAATTTACATCTCTTGGCGACAAGTCTGCCTCTGTCATTCCCAAGAGTGCTCCCAACCTCTGTAAGGTGGATTCATACTTTGCCTCCAAAGTGTGAACACACTCAATTTTCTACCTGGACACACCCATCCCTCACTCACCCATCATCTGCAGATGGCTGCATCCATGGCTCCAGAGTGGAGCACATGACCAGGCCTAAGCCATTCAGCATTCACATTCTTTTCGGCATAGCGATTGGTTCAGGAATGATTAAGTGACCTAAACTGCACCAATCATAGAGAAGATTAAGATTTTGATTTAAAACCTCTAGAAAAGAGGTGTACCCCAGTGTCTGTGAATCTTCCAGGGGAAGAGGGGAACTTCTGAAATGATTGCATCACCATAAGGGTTGATCTGGCCACCATAAGGAGCCAGAGAATGAAGCCAATTCCACAGCCAGCAGAGCCAAGAGACAAAGATAAACTAAGTCCTGGTGACGTTGTTTGAATTCTGGATCAGGCTGTACCTGAAGCCAGTCCACCTCAGGACTTTCCCATTCCTCTTGGTTTCATCCTATTTGAGTTGTGTGTTGAGTAGCTCTGACCCACTCATTCTTTGAGAAAAGCTCAGGGCTCTCCAGCTTGGCAGGTAGCAGAGCCCATCAGAACTATCCCTTCCTTCCTGAATTCTCTCATGAGAGACAAGGACTTTCTCTGTGTTTATCTTTATGTAAAAATTCATTGTTCTGTGTGTCAGTAATTGGATTTCATTCCTCTTTCAGCTGACATTTAGGGAATTCACAATACCCTTGGTTGCCTTTTTAAAAAACAACTTTAGGGGCACCTGGGTGGCTCAGTTGGTTGACCGTCCGACTTTGGCTCAGCTCATGATCTCACGGTTTGTGGGTTTGAGCCCCACATCAGGCTCTGTGCTGACAGCTCAGGGCCTGGAGCCTGCTTCAGATTCTGTGTTTCTCTCTCTCTCTGCTCCTCCCCTGCTCACACTCTGTCTCTCTCTCAAAAATAAAGATTAAAAAAAAAACCAACTTTATTGGGGCACCTGGATGGTGTAATCACTTGGGCTTCCCACCCTTGGTCTCGGCTCAGGTCATGATCTCCCAGTTGGTGAGTTTTAGCCCCACATGGGGCTCTGTGCTGATGGTGCAAAGCCTGCTTGGGATTCTGTCTTTCTTTCTCTCTGCCCCTCCCCCACTTGTGTGCATGCTCTCTCTCTCTCTCTCTCTCTCAAAATAACTTAAAAAAATAAAATAAAAAATAAGTTTACTGAAATATAATTTAATCCATACAATTAACCTATTCAGAATATATATTTGGATGGTTTAAGAATATTATGCTATTTTTTTAAGTTGTGGTAAAATACATGGAACATAAATTTTATTATATTAACCATTTACTAGTGAAAATTCAGTAGCATTAATTACACCCACAATGTTATGCAACCATCACTGCTATTTCCAAAAATTCTTCATCACCCAATCAGAAACTCTGCACCCATTAAGCAATAACTCTCCATTGCTGCCTCCCTCCGGCCCCTTTCATCTCTCTGTCTCTGTGAATTTGCTTACTGTAGGTATTTCATATAAGTGGAAGCATACAATATTTACCCTTGGTTTTTGGCCTTTTTCACCTTGTTTGGCTTCTTACCTTATTCTAAAAATAGAAAGTAATTGGATCACTATTGATTTACCTGATGCTCCTCACACGCAGAACTCATCTCAAGGCCCGACTGACATTTATGCCCTTCGGAATTATCCAAACAAGCCTCTGTCAGTGCACCAGTTCATTTTTATTATGGAACACCCACATTCCTGGTGTTCTCTGGTTTTCCAGGGGAGTGGCCTTGGTACGTTCCTGTGATCCCCAGAAGCTCTGATGTCATCTGCCCTCTCCCAGGAATGGGAGGCATGCATTCCTCAATGGCCATGATGTAACCCGAATTTGCATGAGGAGAGAAAGTTGTGGCCTTGGGAATAGACATTATATGGTTCTGGGATTAGAAGGGAATGTGCTTCTACTAGGAATCTATCCAAAGGATACAAGAGTGCTGATTCATAGGGGCACATGTACCCCAATGTTTATAGCAGTGCTATCGACAATAGCCAAATTATGGAAAGAGCTTAAATGTCCATCCACTGATGAATGGATAAAGAAGATGTGGTTTATATACACAATGGAGTACTACTTGGCAACGAGAAAGAATGAAATTCTGCCATTTTCAGCAACATGGATGGAACTGGGTATAATGGGTAAGTGAGGGTATTATGCTAAGTGAAATAAGTCAGAGAAAGACCGATATCAAATGTTTTCTCTCATATGTGGAACTCGGGAAACTTAACAGAAGACCAGGGGGGAAAGGAAGGGGTAAAAATAGTTACAAACAGAGAGGGAGGGAGGCAAACCATAAGAGACTCTTAAATACAGAGAACAAACTAAGGGTTGATGGGGAGGGGCGGGAGAGAGGGGAAAATGGGTGATGAGAGGGAGAGAGAGGGGAAAAGTGCACTTGTTGGGATGAGCACTGGGTGTTGTATGTAAGTGGTGAATCATGGGAACCTACCCCAAAAGCCAAGAGAACACTATATACACTGTATGTTTGCCAACTTGACAATAAATTATATTTAAAAAAGAAGGGAGTGTGCTTGTTCTGAAGAATGTGCACTGCTGAGAGATATTCTCTCCTGCAGTCCTAGAATCATGTCCCGTTTTTAGGGTCTCCAGCCTGCCAGGCTCCTCTCCCTTAAGCTGGTCTTTGAGAGAGAGCACTAAACACCACTTTTTGTCTTTTCAGCTTTCTGGGCAGCCAGAAAAGGTGCTACTGTGGCTCCAGCCTGCCTCTCGCACCTGTGCAGTCATCAGTCAATAGCTGACATGATGAGGGGCATCTCCTTGGCTTATTGTGAAAGAGTCCTTTCCTTTCCTTTTTCAGGAGTCTGTGAGAGCCTGGGCTGGGGCTCATTTCTGACAAGATCCAGCACCTTTTGCCTTGGAGACCTTTCAGAGAACTCAGATATAGGTGAAATACAAGAGGGGGGGCCACTCAAAGATTGCTCCAGGGCCTGGAGACTGGTTGACCAAGGACCAAAGTGCTTTTCACAAATATAGGTTAATCAATAAATATCCCATCTGCAAAAACAACTACCTCTGAAAATGCATATTATCAGAAAAGAAATGTCCCCCTCATCCACTGTAGTAGAATATTTGCCAAAAGATAAAGGCCACAATTCCACTCTTCTCTGCATCCATGCCTCTTTGTTACGTCAGTTGGCCTGTGTCTTGCTTTGACCAACAGAATGCAGTGGACGTGATGCAGTGCCAGCATTGATCCCAGGCCTGAAGAAGCTTTGCAGCTTCTGCTCACTCTGAATCCTACCACCACCATGTAAACAAGCCTGGCCTCATCTTTTGAGACATGAATGGCACCCGTCACCCCTGTTGTCCCAGCAGACAGCCAATTAGTTAGCTAAGAATGTGAATAAGATCGCCTAGACTCGCCAGCCTCTAGCAGCCCAAAGATGCTTGGACGATGATGGCCCAAACCAACCAAGTCCTGTCAAGATAGGCAGAACTGTCCTGTTGACCCATAGATGAATGACTCTAGTTCTAAGCCACTAAGTTTGTGTTTGGGGAGGGGAGAAGTTGTTACACAGCAGTAGAGAACTGACATATCCCAACTCTGTGCTCTTGCCCTGGCTCAAGGCTCTAGGCAACCATCTATCTGGCCCTTTAACATATTGGCCACCTGCTCTGGCTCCCTATTAACAAGTCACCCTACTGATTGTACAGGATCAGTGGGTCAGGCTGATACTGCAATCACACAACCTCCAACAGAGGCATAATTTCCACAGGGAAGAGGATTTCCTTTTCTTCTTTATCTGACCACGTTTACCTTTGCCAGAAAAATTGACCAAGAACCTGCCCTGACGAAAGGCTACTTCCGGCACAGACACCAGAGTTTGCTGCCCCACCGTTGCCCTTCGTGAATCATGAGTGCAACTGGATGAAATGGGTTTTGTGTTGCCAATGGGATTTAATACACTGGGTAAACTGGAGCGGCGGGGGGGGGGGGGGGGGGAATCTTCTCTTTCTTAGACCAACAGCTTATGGCTCTGAGCAATGTTTATTCACCTAAAATATTTATGAGATCCCAATACGTGATAGAAACTGTGCCAAGTGCTGCAGATGCCAAGAAGAGCTCACAGCATGGTGGGGTACCTTAAGCAGGTTAAACAAATTATAGCAGCATTTTAATAAATGCCATAATAGAAGTCCATTCACGCTTCTGTGTGAGAGCCCTGACCTGCCTGGGGTAGGGTAGGATGGGGACAAGGAAGGCTGCACTGAGGAAGAGATGTGGAAACTGAGTCTCAGACGATGTGCCAGAAGGTCAAGATGAAAGTGGAGTGTGCTTGAGCTATGCTTCTGATCCTCTTTCATTGTCTCCATCCCCTACCCACCGGCACCATCTTGCTCAAGTGCCTTCGGAAAGATAGAAACCACCCCCCTCCTCGAAAAGAGCAGCTGGCCTTTCTTGAGTCCTGCTTATATGTTAGGCACTGGGCTGAGGATAACATTAATTAGAGCATTTAGATCATTTAATCATTGCAACCTTCCCAACAGTTAATATTATTGTGGTTATTATGCCCATTTTATGAGGAAAAAGCCGCTGCTTAGGGATGACCTGTCCAAGGCCACCAGCAGGTAAGTGGGTGGGTAAGGGCTCCATTCCAGAGCCATGCCCTCAGCACGCTGCTGTCCTGCCACCCAGGGAAGTACTCTGCACATTCTGCTTCTCTCTCTCTGTCTTTTGGGTTCACTCCATTGTGTCCAAATGTAGATTGATTCTAATTTGTTTATCCCACTTAAAATCTGTTGAGCCCCCTGAACCTGTTGATAATGAATAACTTTCATTATTCCCAAAAAGTTTTCAGGCATTTTCACTTGGTCCCACCTTTAGTGTTTCTTCATCTCTCCTTCTTCCATGTCTGCACCTCTGGGGCTGCATTTTGGGTAACTTCTTCAGGTCTATTTTCTAGCTCACTAATTCTCCCTTCAGGTATGTTGCATATGCTGTTAAATCCAAGAACTGAGTTTTTCATTTCACTAATTCAACATTCCATGTATAGAAGTTCTATTTGATTTTGTTTTCAAATCTGTGGTTTTTTTTCTTTACTCATGTTTTTAACCTCACCTTTGTTTTCTTGAAACCATATTAAGCACACTTATTTTACATCCTGTAAAACCCTGGGACTTATTATTCCAAAGAGATCTGGGAAGGTATGATCCTATTATCTTTACTTTCCAGCTGACTAGTGGCAAAGATTTCTCAGAGAAAGTAGAAGCTCTTTCTACCCACTTCACTCCATGCCCAGCTTTAAGACAAGCAATTTTCCTTGCAGTCTCCAGGTCAGAATGACTAGTTCACTGCATTGGGTGTGGAGCTCTTTGGAGCTCCAGCCTTATAGGGGCTCTTCTCTGAGACCCCCCCCTCGCCTCCCCACCAAAGCCCCCCAAGGCTGTGCCCTCAAGGCAAAAGCTGGCTACAGTATTCCACTTACCTATCTGGATCTCACCCCCACTGAATTTTAAACAGGAGTATTTTCGTGTGTCTGCTGTTTTGGTTTGGCTTCTCATGGATGTATTTAATTAATTTTTTATTCAGTAATTTTAGTTTTGTTTAGCAGAAGTTTCAATCTGCTTACCCAGCTCACCATACTCCCCAAGAGGTAGCATCTTACTATCCTGTACAAAATAAACAGCAGACAAAAAATGATAACCAGCATCTATTGAACACTTACTGTATGCTAGACTTTAGGATGAGCCTTTTATATACTTTATCTTATTTAATATTCACAGCAACCTTCTCAGGAGAGAGCTGAGACTCACAGGTTATTAGGTGCCCAGTCTTCAGGTAAAGAAACTGGGACCCAGGGAGATGCCATGGCTTGCCCGAGGTCACAGAGCTCCAAGAAACTAGAGGTTGTATATCCAACCACCCTGCTGCCTTGCTTGATTAATGCTTTGCATATAATGCTTTGCAGAAAAGTTGTCTCTCTTAGACCATTGGAAATATTTGAAATAATTGGAGTGAGGGAGTTCTGGGAACACACTGATGACAAGATTGTGCCCTGGCTGTCAGTATGGAATGAGTGTCTCACGGGCCTGAAACACCTTTACATTTTTTATGTTTACAGAGTGTCCATGATATCTTTGGGTGCTTACAACAGAGGACCTGAATAAAAGCCCAACACATGCCTCTTCTCCTTTTATAGATGAGGAAACATGGCACATACAGAGGCCACAGGGCCATGTACCTGGGGAGTCAGGCCTAGAACCTCCCAGCCCCAACCCTGCCTTCCACAGTTATGGGGTCCATCTCCTCCGTCATGGAGCCCACCACCTTTGCACTCCCCTTGCTTCCACCTCACACACATACACCCCACCGGGCCTGGTGCCCTAAGCTCCAGGTCAGCGGGTGTCTGTGCCAGCACTGCTCGTGGCAAGGATGTCTCAGGGGCAGGGGTCTCCCTGGGGCTCTTCATGTCAAGATGTCAAGCCACACAGGCAACTGTCTTTATTGATACTCCTACCTTCTCCAAGATGAGGCACAAAGAAGACAGAAAAATGGGCTACCGATGCTAACTCTGGATCCAAGGGTGGGAGGTGATGCAGGCCTGGTCAATCAGTGACTGAAGTGGGAGAAGGTTCCAGCCAAGCCAGTGAGGCTCGGCTCAGGGCCTCTGGCTGGAACCATTTGTGAAGGGGGATCTCTCTCCCCGGCATGGCTAACTACAAAGGTTTGTGAGCCTGCAGCTGCAACCACTTTTGCCATCCTGGGAAAAGCCAAACAAGGAAGACAGAGCAAGAGATGGAAGAAGGAGACTGACCGCTGATGACATGACCCCAGCAAACCTAAAGCAAGAAAACTCTGGACTTACTACTCACTGGAGACAATAAACTCCTGTGACACGTTTAAGCCAATGTGAACTGCTTTTCCGTCACTTACAACCAAAAACTCCAGACTGACATTTTCCTTCCCTCCCTGGCCTTCGTTAGCTACAGAGGAGGAAATGTGCTGAATGGAGAGAAATCTGGAGGACACCATTCTAACCAAAGGGTCAGGCTTGGTGCTGACAGTCGTGGGATGGCCTGACATTATGTGCTCCTGTTGCCACGCAAGGGAAGCCACACAAGATTACCTTGGGGGCGGGGAGGGGGGGGGGCAGGTCTTACCAGAAACAATTTGACATAAAAGATCATGAAGAAACAGACAAATCCCTGAGCATGGATGTTCTGAAGACTAATGAAGGAATCAGGCTATTGCACTTCACTGGGGGAGACTAAAGTTTCATTATCACCGAAGGCAGGCTATAAACCTTGACTGCATTCTGGATTGAGGGGGAAAAAATAGGTATAGAGGTCATCTGTGGGACCTCGGAGGCCATTGGAGCATGGAGTCAGCACTGGATGGTGTCATCGAAATAAGGTTGATTTCCTTAGAGGTGGTAATGCTTTTGAGGGCAGGAAGCAGCTGCCCTCATTCTTGGGAGACTCAAGCTGAAATACTTAGGGGGTAAAATGCCATTATGTCTGCAGTCAACTTCCAGATGCTTTGGCACACACACACACACACACACACACACACACAAAAGAGTGTGTAGATTCTGAGAGACACGTGACTAGGAGTGGCAGGATGTTCATAGCCAGAAAGCCTGGCAAGGGGCATACTGGTGCTCATCATACTTATAAATAGAAAAATAAGGCTAGTTTATTAAGAGGCTAAAAAAAAAACCAAAAACTGGGACTCTAAAGTCAGATAGTCCTGGCCCTGCCACTTTCTAGCTTTGTGACCTTGAACACGTAATTTATTTTCTTTTGCTTCAATTCTTTGCCTGTAAATCAAAGGTAATATAAAATCCAGCTCATAGCCTTGTTGGGGGATTAATGAAATAAATATATGTAAAATGCTTAACACAGTACCGGGCACATAGTAGTGCCCAACAAGTAGTCTCTTTAACATTAACATGAGAGGAAGCAGGAGAAAGGGAAGAGTAGAGGAGGAAGAAAAAAAAGGAGAAAGAGGAGGAGGAGGAGGAAGGACAGGAGGAAATGAAGGGAGGGAAGGAGGAGGAGGAAAAGGGGAAGGGAACAGATTTCTTTCCTTGTCCTTTACCGATCATTGGTGTTCCAACACAGAGAATCCATGGGACATAATTTGACCAGGAAGGAACAAAAGGAGAGGAGCATGCTCACCACCCAGAGAGGGGGACAGAGTTTCCCCTAGGCAGGACAATCTAGATTTGGGGAAAGGTTTTGCCTACGGCTCTCAGGATAAGTTGACTAATATCCTATGTTATAAACAAAGCCATAAATAATGAATACCGCTTAATTACCACCACACTGCCCAACTCCAAGCTTTTCTTTAAAAATATCAGAGAGAGGGGCGCCTGGGTGTCTCAGTTGGTTGGGCATCCAACTTCAGCTCAGGTCATGATCTCGTGGTCCGTGAGTTCGAGCCCCGCATTGGGCTCTGTGCTGACAGCTGGGAGCCTGGAGCCTGCTCTGATTCTGTGTCTCCCTCTCTCTCTACCCCTCCTCCACTCATGCTCTGTCTCTCTCCATCCCTCAAAAATGAATAAACGTTAAAAAAATTTTTTTTTTAAATATCAGAGACAGACTAGTGTCAGCTGTAGAGCTACTGGCTACTCATCTTCCATCCCCCAGGCCTGGTACCCCAGGGAAAGACATCAATCATTAACCTCCTTGGTCTCAAGTCTTCCAGCAAAGCTGCTGGGATCTCTCCTTCCACAAGTGGAGAACACCTGAACATACATGCACCCTGCCTTTAGCTCCAAAATGCAGAGATGTGTGAGCATCAGGGGGACCCTGCCAGGTGTTCTGTTATGGCTTTGGTTTTTCAAAGGATGGTTTGTCAACTATAATCCAATATTGAGATCAATTTGTCTGCTTCAAGCCCCACGTCCCTTATAGGGAGCCCTGAATTGGGGCCTGACTCAGCCACTTCTCACTCAGAGATGGGGGGCCAGCCCCGGATCCCTGAGTCTCGCTTACTCTCTTGGGGCTGAGGCCCCTCCATTTGCCCTGGCTGGACTTCAGAGCCTTCCCCAACAGATGGGTCTCCATCTGCTCTGCAGACACCAGCAGATAACACAATCTATAATTATATTTGTATCTTTCAATATCTGCATCTATATCTGTAGCGTCCACAAAAAAAAAAAAAAAATGCCTGTAGACAAGATGCTGGCCAGCCAGTCCTGCAGACACTCAGAAACATCAAGGAAGAAGTTCCTTTTGAAATGATCTAGTTTATCTGTTTCAAGATTGTGTCTTGCCATGGAGCCACTGGTAAAGTGTTAGCTTGCCTTCTCTGCCTTCTTTGCAAGCAGCACATAGGGGCTCTATCAGGGCTTGAGGAAGGTGCATCCGGTTCACCACGTTATTCACATCCAAGCAAGATGGGAACAGAATGGTGGCCAGAGCCCAGAGCTTCAGAGACCCAAGAGAGAAGGCCGAGGATACATTTTTGGTCCTCTAGCCAAAGCCACCCATCCCTAAAAGAACCCCAATAGTGTTTCATGCATTGGGCAGAGCCCCCTGAACCGCAAAGAAGACGGAACCTGCTCCTGGCCAATGGGTGGATGTATGACCCAGGCTGGCCAGTAGGATGTGAGGGGAAGTGTGCCAGGGACAGGGGGCCTGGGGAGAGGAGCTTCTGGGAATTACTTCCCCCCAAGGAGAGGGAGGCAGGAAAGGAGAGAGTCCCTGTTCTTGGCCACCCTACTTCCTCTTTTTCTTAATTTTTTGAGAGAGAGACAGAGAGCATGTCTGCACGTGCATCCGTGCGAGCGGTGGAGGGGCCGAGGGAGAGGGAGAGACGGAAACCCAGCGGGCTCCACAGCCAGCTCGGAGCCTGATGCAGGGCTCAGTCTCACGACGGTGAGATCGTGACCTGAGCTGAAATCAAGCTGAGGCTTCACCGACTGAGCCACCCAGGTGCCTCCTCTCCGCTTCCTCTTTGAGCTCAGCTGCCACGGTATGATGTTTGGAGTTGCTGCTGCCACTTTTTGACATGAGGGGACCAAGACAATGGCATTGGTACCAAATCGGAACCTGACATCACTGATCCCTAAATCAGTATCAGCAACTGCCCACCTCCAGACTTCTTCTCACACGGGAAAATCAAGCTCTGCTGCGTGAGCCCCCTTTAATCACGTAGTGGACTTGCTGCTGAAACCCTCTCGGAGTCAAGGGATTGGTGTAAATCTGCCACACGTTTATTTTCAAACCCAAGCATTTTTAGCCGTGGTGTTGCTTGCTTTAGTTTAAAAATATTCAGCGTCATCGGAAATGGCGTTAGAAAGAAAACAGCCCCAATTTCGTGTACTCATTGAGCTCTTGCCTGAGCAAAGAGTGCTCCCAGCCCTGAGAACAGAGGGAGGTGGAGGTTTTTGCTTTTATAAACACTCCGCTCGTGACCGTGTCAAGACAAAGACTCCCTGGCTACCCACAATGCCCTGAAATGGAAGGAGAAAGACGCCAGGCTGTGCAGGGAGAAATGCTAAGCAGGGAGCAGGCAGGGAACCTATCACGCCCCCAAGTCCAGGCATGTTGGGAGTCAGCAACACTGGTCCAGACTCCAGGGCTTGTGGGCCCACATCACAAAAGGGGTTAGAGAAGCCAGCAGGAAGCACCTCACACCAAAGAGCCCTCTCTGAAGAAAAGGCTGAAGGGCACGCGCTGTCAGGTGTGGGAAAGGCAAGGACATGGCCCCAGACCCGTATGGTTGCGGTGGGGTGAACTGTCATCCCCGTTTGCCCGGGGCTGAAGGGTTTCCAGGAAAGTGGGACTTTCAGTGTTAAAACTGGGAAGGTCCTGGGGCACTTGGGTGGCTCAGCTGGTTAAGCTTTCGACTCTCGGTTTCAGCTCAGGTCATGATCTCTTGGTTTGTGAGTTTGAGTCCTGCCTCTGGCTCTGCACTGACAGCAGAGGGATTCTGTCTCTCCTTCTTTCTGCCTCTCTCTGTCTCTCTGTCTCTCTCTCAAAATAAATATAAATAAACTTAAAAAAAAAAACTCCTTGGTATGGAGCCTGTTAAAAGCAGTTTCTTGAATGCAGGACATGCACATGAGATTGAGCCCCCACCTCCTCGACCGTCCCTCCTGCACCATGGGGGACAGAGCAGCAGAGCCAGCCCGGTTTGGGTGATTCAGGATGAGATGTGTTCAGTCACTCCATAGGGTCTGAGTGAACAGAAGGCAATGAATGAATGGCTGGCTGGCTGAATGAATGAATGAATGACCCCATCAGGGAATGATTATTTATACTTATATGACAGTTTCTGTTTCAATATGATTATCTTCCGTTGACCAACGTATAAATTCCACCAAGTGACAAACACTGGTAAATCTGTTGCCTCCCACCATTAGGCCCCATGGGGCAAAGGACACCCATTTGAGGTCATGAATCAAAAAGACCACATTCACACATTTTACGCTTGTACTTTTTCTGTCTTGAAGGAACTTACTTTCTATTCAAAGAGTCGGTGTGAGAACAGAAGAGTTATAGTCCAGGAGCCTGTGCCCAGTGCCAAAGAAGAGGGGCTCACAGCAAGTGCTGTGGAGATAGCATGTGGCATTTCCTGTGGCCCAGGCTTTAGGGGCATAACTTATAAGAGACATCTCCAAGGCACCTGGGTGGCTCAGTCCGTTAAGCATCCGATTCTCGGTTTTGGCTCAAATCTCACGATCTCATGGTTTTGTGAGTTCAAGCCCTGCATCAGGCTCTGCATTGACAGTGCAGAGGCTGCTTGGGATTCTCTCTTTCCCCCTCTCTCTGGCCCTCCCTCCCTCAAAATAAATAAATAAAGTTAAAAAAAAAAAAAACAGTCATCTCCATTTCTGTTGCTCACAGTCCTGAGAAGTGGGTGTTCTTATCACCCCCATTTTGGAGTGGGGACCTACCACTGGCAGGATGTAGGCAACCTGCCTGAGGTCACACTGATATTAAGTGGTGGGTCCCATGTCTTCCTGGCTCCAGAGACCATCCCCCGAACCCACACTCTGCTACTTTTGTGCCCCAGAGACAGAAGACCTGAGTGGGTCCTGCCACTGCTGAATTGCTGTGTCACCTGGGACAAGACACCTCACTCTCCACACCTCAGTTTCTCTGCCTGCAAAATGGGGATAGAAGCAGTGTTGACCTCATCGGGTTGTGTGGAAAGTTCTAGTCCACAATAAGCTTTTTGTGAATGCCAAGGACAAGGGGAGGAAGTGCCCAGGAGCACAGTGAGAGGTGGTGTGAGAGGCCAGACTGGTGGTGAGGAGGAGCTAACAGACAGAGGCTGAAGGCTGAGGGCTCAGCCAGCGGTGGTCAACCAACCCCGGCTGCACATCAGAATCACCTGGAGAGTCGCACGCAAGCCAGGTAAATCCGAACATCTGAGAGGAGGACCAGGCATGAGAATTTCAACAGCTGCCCCGGTGACTCCAATGTGCGGTCAGGGTTGAAAGCCATTGGCCTAGCCCTTTGCTCTTAGACGTGTGGACCTTGAAGGGGCATGGGCGTCACTGGACGCCTGTTAGGAATGCAGAATCTCAGGCCCCCACCCCAGATCTGCTAATGGGACTCTGCCTTTGAACAAGATCCCTGGTGATTCGTGTGCCCATTAAAGTCTAAGCATCCCGGGACTAGCCTGGAAGTCGTACAGATGAGGAAAATAAGCCAAGTGCAAGGCAGGTTTTTGAATCTGATTAAAATCCAAAGTGCAAGTTGGAGGGGGAAATGAGGGGTGGCTATTTACAACAATCACCCACGGATAACCTCATCTCCTGGCAAACGCAAAGGGCAAGGGTGATAGGTCTCTGTGTGTTTAAACGTCAATGAATTCGCGATTGTGGATGCTCAGGAAGTCGGGGATTCTGCCAGCCGCCCGATGTTTGCTCATCCGCCTCTGGTATCAGCCAGAGAACTAACATTATCTGGTGTCAACAATGCACGCTCTGGGCGCTGGTCTGGGGTTAGCAGAAAAATATCATCCTGCATGAGGCCTTGGAATCATTACCGGGAAATAACTCCCAAAGAGCCTTTCCTCACCCAGAGTGAACAGGCCTCCATCCCTGGGCGGACCAGCCTGAGGAGGGCAGGTGGTGGCTGGGGCTTACCCTCTGTGACAGAGCTTGGGGCCACTCTGCTGTGGGTCCAGACATAGGGTTTTCTTGGGAGGGAAAAGGGGTCATAACATCTAGAACCTAAAGAAATGATAGAGACTAAATTCTGATCAGTATTTACTCTCTCTGGTAATCCCAACAGGCTCACCATCACTTGATAAAGGGCAGCTAAAAAGTGGAGTCTACACTTTATATTGAAAACATTCAGGGGCGCCTGGGTGGCGCAGTCGGTTAAGCGTCCGACTTCAGCCAGGTCACGATCTCGCGGTCCGTGAGTTCGAGCCCCGCGTCGGGCTCTGGGCTGATGGCTCAGAGCCTGGAGCCTGTTTCTGATTCTGTGTCTCCCTCTCTCTCTGCCCCTCCCCCGTTCATGCTCTGTCTCTCTCTGTCCCCAAAATAAATAAACGTTGAAAAAAAAAATTTAAAAAAAAAAAAAAAGAAGAAAACATTCAAAAAGACAGTACAGATATGAAGTCTCAGTTGTAAAACAAACAAACAAAAACAGTTCAGTCTGGTTCAATATCTAACATTATCTCAGAAGAGCCAACTCTTTGGGTTGGCCTTTGATAATCTCATCAAAGCTGTGGACCATCTCCCTGAAAAATGGGCATAAACATGAACTTTACCCACAACTTTACCTACAACCTACCCCATTTTCCTGACTACAGTGATTGATTCAGGGATAGACACACAGACCCGTCTAGGACCAGTGAGACTCAATGAAAATTATATTCTGGATTAGACCCTGCCCCTAGATGAAGCCCGGATTCCCCTCCCTGTGCTGTATTCCAAGCCAATATTTTCCCTTTCTTAAGTCAATTTGAGCAAGGTATTTCTGTTATTTGTAACAGGAAGTATCCTATGATTATAATTCATTTTAATGTCTTAGATAAATTCCGTTTTTCAATTCTATGGAAATGATAAATGGGAGAGTTAAAAAAAAAAAAAGACTCAGTGAAAATTAAAGGAAGGCCCTCTCCTCTTTCCTACTGATGTGCAACAAAGAAGCCTGTACCACAAGAGCAAGAAACTGACAGGTGCCATCTTGGGACCACAGGGGAGAGTCTCTGTGAGAATGGCCTCCGCACAAAGGAAGCAGAACCCAGACATGAAGAAAAACCTGGTCCTGGCATCTGAGCCCTGAAGTCCTGTCAGATCTATCCCTGGATGGTTCAGCAAATACTGTAAGCTCATGCTTAACCCACTTTACACCCCGTGCAACTGGAAGTCCTCTGATGGATAATCTTCATTAATTCGTTGGTTATTTCGACGATTCTTCACATAGCTACCAATTAAACGTTAAGTAATGTCACGATACAAATGCTTTTTAGGACCTAATGTTGCCCTTCAGTTTCAGTCAATCTCTTTACTCCTACAGTTAATCCTCAGCTTTTCCCAGACTCTTTTATAAATAAACCCCTTCTAATACAAGGTTTCTTCACTTTCATGCACCAATGATGTTATCATGTACCACAGAATTGCAAATCATATCACATAAATATATAAATCTGATTTTTAAAAAATGTTTAATTTTTTTAAATTTATTTTTGAGAGAGAGAGAGAGAGCGCACAAGCAGAGGAGGGGCAGAGAGAAGGAGACAGAGTCTGAAGCAGGCTCCAGGCTCTGAGCTGTCAGCACAGGGCCTAGTGCAGGGCTTGAACTCATGAACCACGAGTGGCTGATGCTCCACTGAGAGCCACCCAGGCACCCCAATATGTAAATGTGATTAAAGCAGCCTAGCCTGGGATCCAACTTGTGGGAAACTACTTAACAATGCAAGTATTCTGAAATCAAACAATTCAATGTTGTAACTATGAGTAAATACAACTTTAAGGAAGGTTATGCTTAGGTCTCAAGGATACACATGTCATTGTTCAGACTACACTCAATGAACTAATGGATGTGGATTTGGGCATCAATGACTGCTCATGCCTCGAAAACAGAGAGCACCATATACGATATGCTTCCTGAAAGAAAAATCACCACCTGTGAAGTGGTCTCACCAAAAACATAGCACCCAAAGCCAGTCAAGCCTCTATCAAACTACCAAATTTTAAGAAATACAGGCGACAGGGGTGCCTGGGTGGCTCAGTTGTTTAAGCGTCCAACTTAGGCTCAGGTCATGATCTCATGGTTCATATGGTCAAGCCCCGTGTTGGGCTCTGCACTGACAGCTCAGACCCTAGAGCCTGCTTCAGATTCTGTGTCTCCCTCTATCTCTGTCCCTCCCTGGCTTATATTCTCTCTTTCTCTCCAAGATAAATAAATAAACATTAAAAAAAAGAAAAAAGAAAAACAGGGGACAGAGGAACCTGTTATATTTCACCATGGAGAAGCAAACAACAAAATCTGGATCATGAGAAGGTCTATAGGTGAACAACCTAGTCTCTTCAATAAATGAGCTGCAAAGAAGAATAGAGAAATTGAAGAGGAACCTACAATTAAAAGACATATATCAACTAATTGGAACACATGGACCTCATTTGGATCTTGGCTGAAATGAACCAACTCTAAAATCAATTACAGGCAATCGAAAAATCCGAATGCTAATTGTAGGTAACAAGGAATTGTTAACATACTGGGGTTATGTTTTTATTTATTTTTTATTTTTTAAATTTTGTTAACATTTATTTTATTTTTGAGAGTCAGAGCACAAGCAGGGGAGGGGCACAGAGAGAAGGAGACACAGAATCTGAAGCAGGCCCCAGGCTCTGAGTAAACTGTTAGCACAGAGCCCAATGCGGGGCTTGAACCCACAAACCGTGAGATCATGACCTGAGCCGAAGTTGGACACTCAACCGACTGAGTCACCCAGGTGCCCTGGCATTAAGTTTTTAAAAAGAAACCTTTAAATAAACATTAAAAAATGTTTTAAGGGGTGCCTGGGGGCTCAGTTGGTTGAGCGTCTGACTTTGGCTCAGGTCATGATCTCACAGTTCTTGGGTTCAAGCCCCTCATCAGGCTCTGAGCTGTCAGCACAGAGCCTGGAGCATGCTTGCTTCAGATTCTGTGTCTCCCTCTCTCTCTGTCCCTCCCCTGTTCATGCTCTGTTTCTCTCTCTCTCTCAAAAATAAATGAACATTAAAAAAAATTTTTTTAATAAAAAAAATCTTTACCACTTTTAGATGAACTGCGAAATGTTATGGGTAAGAACTTTAAATCTGTGGGATTTACTCCCCAAAAATATCTGGGATGGGGGTGAGGAGTGTTGATATTGACCATTGTTGAACGTAGTCAACATGTGGTACTTGTGGGTTCATAATATGTACTCTTCCGATTCTGTACATATTTGACACATCCTATAATTAAAAGCTGAAAAATCTCCCAAGCATGGGTGAGTAATACAGATTTTATTTAAGATTTAGAAACAGAATGGAGAGTTGGGTTGCGATAGCAAAACTTACTCACATGTTCCCACTAGACACCTAGCCTCACTCACATCTCCTCCGCGTTGCTTTGGCCACACCTGTCCTCCCTTTACTGCCTCCCCAAACCCACCTCCTCACCTCCCTCTGTGCTGCAGGGTACCTCACTCTTCATCATGGCTTCTCCACCCCACTCAGCAAAGCCAGAGCCTTTCACGCAGCCCAGCAGCGACCACCAGTATTTCTCCCACCGGCTCTGGGGGCCTCCGTTCACCCTGCCACCATATTAAAGCGCTGGTCCACAGCAAATGGTGGCTGTTTTTCCTAGGGTCTAGTCCTGCAGCTCCTCAATCATCTGGAAGTGTTTAAAAATAAAGCCCCACGGCACATACTGTCTGTCTGTCTGTCCCTCTCTCTCTCTCTCTCTCCTCCCCTCCCCTCTTCCTCCATCTGGGACACAAGCACCCACACCAATGGCTGGACCCCAGAGTGCCAAGTGGTGATAGCCACTGCTCTAGAGAACGAGAGGGCAGGACATTACATGCATTGTATTGTTAATGATCAGCATAAATAACAGGGAATGTTTCTCTTCCAAAACATTTTTAAGCCATTAAAAATACAAAACAGACTCTATGTTAGACTCTGAGGTAAGATACTGCCCCAAAATTTCCCTATTCTTAATTTAAAGCATTTGGTGAACAGTATTTAGAGACTGTGTTGATGCTCAGCTTTTTTCTCACTTGTAAAATGGTCAAAATAATAGCACCTACTTCTTAGGCCTCCCTCACTCCTTGTTCCTCAATCCCTATCTTTATCTCCCGCCCCCCCCCTTACCTCTCTCCATAGCACTTACCACTACCTATTATGTATTTTTCTTATGCTTGCCTATGACCTCCCTCAGAGCCCCCACCAGAATATAGTCTCCAGAAGGCCAGTGATGTTTCTCTGTGCTGCTCACTGTCTTATGGTACAGTGCTTAATACATGGTAGAAATTGTCATTGCTGAGGCTTTGAATGCTTACCAACTTGGATGGCTGGGAGGATAAAATGACTTACCAGGATGCTTAGAAAAGTGTCTGGTACCAGAGAAGCATTCAGTAAAGATTTGCTGTTATTAATATTCTGAACAACTAGCTTTCAGAGACTGGTCTTGCCATACACCAATTTTCAGAGACTTTGTTTTCAATCCCCCCTTACCTATTTTTCCCTGAAATGAACTCCCCTGGTCCTTAATGAAGATTTAAACAGTTCTCCATTAAAGCGGCTTGTGTGTTTATTCCATAGCCAAACGGGCACTCTACCCCCCAGACATTGGTCACTCATACTGCACAAGGGTTTGGCCTCCTAAGGTTTCTCATCGAGATACTCCCAAGGCCTTGGGGTCCTATGTGGACCTCCCTTGTTGACTTATTTTCCTGTTCTCATCAGCTCAATCCTTTATTCCCTTCCCCAATGGCTCCCCACCCCCTTTCCCTTCTGCCATTCTTCCTTAGAGGAATATTTGGTTCCCAGACCCCATCCTCCAGCACTGAGCTTAAAACCACAAACAGCAAGCCCAGAATGGAGAGCGCTCTGGCCAATGGCTTCTCTTCAATCTGCAGACTGGGGACAAGGGCAGGGTTCACCGCACTGTTCCTCGCTTCCTGTGAGAACAGGAGTAATCGACTGCCCTCACCAGGCCCCTACAGCCTGGTTGACAGCCACCCCATCCCCACCCAGGAGATACTGTAATCATTTGTGAGCTTCTGGGATCCAGACTGTGGTTCAACTCTCTTTGCAGCCCAAGAGGGAGGTCAAGATTGCATGTCGAATAAATCAATGGACACTTCCTAAGCAGGCGGGATGGTACTTAATGTCTTATCCGAAGCCCATACCGAGTGGCTCTGCATTGCACACTTCGGGGTGCTCAGCTGGCACCATCAGCAATTTTCCCTGTCCCCAGCTCCCAGCTTGGGTAGCAAAAAGCCTGGCCATTTTGCTAATGGCGGGATCCTAGAGAAATGAGACCTGGTCATGGGCCACTCTTCAAAGATATATGGCAGCCTCAAGGACAACACAAGAGAGCAATACTGCTGAGCATCATGGGAAGTGTTAGTACCTCAGATTCAATAGCTCTTACAGATAAATGACAGGAACGTGAGGAAAATAAAAATGGAGAGGGAGACAACCACAAAGCCCCAAGAGAAAGAACAAAATCTAGAAAAGCTTGTTGAAAACAACAAATGTGGGGCGCCTGGGTGGCACAGTCGGTTAAGCGTCCGACTTCAGCCAGGTCACGATCTCGCGGTCCGTGGGTTCGAGCCCCGCGTCAGGCTCTGGGCTGATGGCTCAGAGCCTGGAGCCTGTTTCTGATTCTGTGTCTCCCTCTCTCTCTGCCCCTCGCCCGTTCATGCTCTGTCTCTCTCTGTCCCAAAAATAAATAAACGTTGAAAAAAAAAAATTTAAAAAAAAAAAAAAAAAGAAAACAACAAATGTATCAAATGTACCAAAGGTATCAAATGTAGTGGGGAAGTGGGAGAGGTAATGACAAAGCACCGTAAATTCTAATTTTCTCAAGAAAAATGTGATGCAGCAATTGAAACAAGTAGGAATGAGTTGAAACAACCGTCTTGACAGCTAGAGCTAAAGTAGAAAGTGGGGATGGGGTGGGAAACAGAAAAGAAATTATCTGCGACCCCAAAGATAAGTCTTTTGGGCATCTAGAACGCCCAGGAATGGAGGGAGATCATCCCCGAGGATTCTGATCACAGCCCACGGTCCTGCCGAGCACGTCCAGTGTGTCTGCTGCTACGTTCAGGCAGCCCTCCCAGAGGCTGTCAGCAAAATCCCCACAGGGCCTAGTCTCATGCTGGCCCCTTCACAGAACGCTCCCGCTCACCCTGTGGTTAAACCTCACAGCCACCCTTCGGGGAAACTCGGCCAGTTGTTCACTCTGAAGCCTGGGATCTTGCTGTATTCTCCAATGCTCTATTCACTCTCCTCAATATTGAATCACAGAATGATCGAATGGGAGGCCGGGGGTGGGGAATGTCCTTTAAAGAGAATCTTTAGTGGACACAAACCCCCCCAGGGCAATCTTGCCAAAATGCAGATTCTGGGTCACATGTCTGGAGTTGGAGCTGAAAATCTGCACCTTGTCTCAAACTCCGAGGGGATGCCGGGGCTGCTGCTCCCCAGACCACACTTCCAGAGCAAGACTTTGCACCTCACTGTGCAACACAGTAACCACCAGCCAAATCAAATATAATTCAAAATTCACTTTCTCAGTCACACCAGCCACATTTCAATATCCACCATATTGCACAGAGCAGAACAAAACATTGTCACCACCACAGAAAGCTCTATGGAGAAGCACTGAGAGATCAGTGACCTCCTCAGGAAGAAATTCCTTTTTTTCCTTGCTGCACACAGATCTCCAGTGTCTCTGCCCGTGGGATCCAGGAATTTTCATTCCAACCATATGTTACGGGCTGGATTCAACTGATCTGACCCTCACACCCAGCTTATTTTCCGTCTTGGCTGCCCACAGCCAGTCTCCCCCATTTTGAAGATGTAAAACGGCCCAAGACACAGCATATTATTTCGTTCTAAACAGCCACTAGCATCAGATAAACATCTCATGTCTCAGAAAAAGGTGGCAGAGGGCTCACTTCCTGCCAAAGACAGTTGTCAAAGACTCCAGCCCTGCTCTGTCTGATTTGTGGCTCTTAGAAAACCAAGAAATAAGGAGTTCTTGTTTTAAGGGCCTCTCGAGCCTTCCAGTGGGCAACACAAAATAAGAACAGCCCCTGGTTTGCACGTGACATTGGCAGTGTTCAGGCAAACAGCTCCGTGGGTCCTGGTTTTATGTTCTTGTCTGTGGGGAAGGAAGAGGAGGGGCCTTCACTCTTTCTAAAAGGCACATAGAAGACCATCTGTCTTGGGGCGCCCGGGTGGCTCAGTCAGTTAAGCGTCTGACTCTTGGTTTCCAGCTCAGGTCATGATCTCGAGGTTCGTGGATTTGAGCCCCGTGTCGGCCTCTGTGCTGACAGTGTGGAGCCTGCTTGGGATTCTCTCTCTCTGCCCCACTCCTGTTCATGCTCTCTCTCTCTCTGTGTTTCTCTTTCTCTCTCTCTCAAAATAAAGAAACAAAAAAAAAAGTTAAAAAAAAAAAAGACCATCTGTCTTATATCAGAGTAACACATCGTACATATGCCCTTGTTCTTAAAATCATGGAATAACACAAATTCAGGTGGTAAGCAGTGTAATTTTCTTTATCACTTTATAAATCATGATCATTTCTATGATAAATCCCATGATGGAAGCTGGGATGTGCCTTCCAGATCTCCCTTCAGGAACGAAGAAAGCATTTTTTTCCGCTGTTGGCCGTGCTGCTGGCAGACGGCCTCCACCGTCAGCCCCTTTGGGGACTGGCCTGGCTGAAGGGAGCCGTCTCCCCCAAGATTACGCTCCTTTTCCCTGTGGCTGCATCCAATGCCTGATCAGCGCAGGGGCGTACAGGTCCAGCCCTCTTGCCCCAACTCAGGATAACTCTAAAGGCCCATCCCAGCTCCAGAGCTGCCCATGCAGTTGGCCGAGCTCTCCAGTGGGATTGCATTGCAACCCAGCTCCTCCCTTTCTTTGCCCAGCCCTGCTTCCAGCCCCTCCCTCCACAGGAGATGATCCTGAGAGCACACCCTAGTAAACATCCTGCAGGCTAGTCTCCATCCCAGGATCTTCTGCCCGGGGAACCCAACCTGTGGAGGGCCCTGTTTGTCCATCTTCAGGCTATTCCTGATTTCCAGGGGTCATCATAAACTCAAGGCATCAGGTGAGGGTAGGGGAAATGATGATACAGTCTTTCATTATCATCTGCCTACCCCGCATCACTGAGATGTCCAACATCCCATCTGGTCCTCAGATGTCTTTTCACACCACTCCCTGCCAAGTCAACTCCCAGTGGTCTCTACCAGCCTTTTGGGGCCAACTCTTTATGGGTGTCCCTCCATGCTCCAGGACATGAAGGAATCCACTCCTGTGCTCCCCCATCACACTGGCACCCAGGGGACTCTCTCTACAGCCCCATCTTTATGTGCACATCACACAGCCATCTCTTTTTGAGGTCTTGCTACTCCCCCAGGCTCACCCCCAGAAGTGATACCAATCTGTTCTCGGAGCTACAAACCTATTTAGAAATTTCTGTGTCATTCCTCCTCCCTGGGCTTGGCCTGGGAGAGGGAGCAGGACACAGAGCCCCTCTATGGTAGATTTTAGACGGCTACCAATTCTTTGACATTCCCCCCTTAAAAAATAAGATATATGTCCCCTACTCTCAAATGTGGGTGTGCTTTGTGACTGCTTCCAACAATATATCACACCAAAAGTAACACTGTGACTTTACCCATAGCTGGGCCCAGACGTTAAGAATCTAGCAGTTTCCTACCTCTTGAAGCACTCTTTCTGGAAGCCCTGGGCCACCATGTAAGAAGCACGACCACCCTGAGCCCCCTATACTGGAGAGGCCATATGGAGGTACACCAGTCATCAGTCCTGCTGAGCCCAGCTTGCCAGCTGCACCACTATGTGAGTGAAGCCATCTGGGACCCTCAGGACCAGTCAGCCGCCAGCTGAATAGTACTGAGTGACCCCAGTTAACATCACATGGAACAAAAGAATCGCCCAGCTGAGCCCTGCCTGAATTCCTAGCCCGCGAAACTGAGATATAATAAAATAATTGTTGTGTTGAGCTACTGCTACCCTGTCTCAGCAATATCACGGACTTCTTCATTCTTCTCCATCTCTATTCATACCCCCGTTAGTGAATCTGTACTGGTGGAGAGGCGAAACCATACAGAGCTGGGAACTAGAATCTCTACTACTACACGTCGTGCAGTCTTTCAGATTACTCAGGCCTGAGCATGCCCCTCTCCCTGCCAAAGGTTTGGCTTTTAGAACTCAAAAGCCAGACTTTCTTTTCTACTTTCTGCTGTGCCTTCCCTTCCCTGAAGGCAAGGGATGATGAAGGACCTTGCTGCCAAAGTGACATGGTGGTGGGAGATCGTGGGAGGAAATACAGAGAGAAACATGAGAAAACATTTAAATATTATACTTCCACCCACAGAATTCTAGTGACTTTGGAGATCAAGGTCTAAACCACTTCTGTTCAAAGAAAAACAAAGACACAGGAAAATAGGTGATCAGCATAATACACAGGGCTGTGTGGCAGGGTGAGAACTGACCCCGGGACTCTGACTTCCAGCCCTGTGGTCATTTGGCAAGTCTTCCAAAATATAAATGTCCATCCATGTTTATTTGAAGTTGAATCATTCATCTTTTTTAAATGTCTATTTATTTATTTATGAGAGAGAGAGAGTGCTCACGCACAAGCGGGGGAGGGGCAGAGAGCGAAGGAATCTGAAGAATCTGATTCAGGCTCCAGGCCTGGAGCTGTCAGCACAGAGCTCCATGTAGGGCTCAAACCTACAAACTGTGAGATCGTGACCTGAGCTGAGGCCAGACACTCAACCGACTGAGCCACCTAGGTACCTCTGAATTATTTATCTTAAAAATGTAATTCACTCTCATACAATGCTGGTGGAAATGCAAACTGGTATAATGACTTCAGACTGCTACTCCAAAGTTAGGCACACACCAAAAAGGAATGCGTGCACCTCCAGAAAACATGTACAGAAATGCTCATAGCATATTTATTCACAACAGCCAAAAACTGGAAACAACCCAAATGTTCTTCAGCAAAAGAATGGATAAGCAGACTGTGGTATGCTCATACAATGGAATACTACTCAGCAATAAAAAAGAAAGGATGCAACAAGGTAACTGAACCTCACAAGCATTGTGTTGAGCGAAAGAAACAAGACACCAAAGAGCATGTATTATATTATTCTATTTCTATGAAGTTCAAGAGTAGGCAAAACTGATCTGTGGGGTAGAGGGGCTCTCTGGACTGGGAAAACTGGCTAGAAAAAGGCAATGAGAGAACATTCTCATGTGATGGAAATGTTCTGTGTTTCGGTATATGCATATGTAAGAGTTCATCAAACTCAAGATTTTTTAATTTTACTGTGTGTAACTTATACTGCAGTTAAAAAAAAAATACTCATGGGGCGCCTGGGTGACTCAGTCGGTTGACTGTCCAACTCTTGATTTTGGCTCAGGTCATGATCCCAGGGTTGTGAGATTGAGCCCTGCATTGGACTCTGCTCTGAACATGGAAACTGCCTAAGAAACTGTCTCTCTCTCCCTCTACCCCTCTTTCCCACTTGCACTCTCTCTAAAATTAAAGAAAAAAACCTCATATATATGTGTATATATGACATATATAAAGAAACTTTACACTCATTCTAAATACACATATATACCATATATGTGTGCATTATATGTATATAATATATATGCACATCTGTACGTCTTTTATATCTGTATATTATATATTGCATACATATTACTGCTTCCAGATCTAATTCAAGAAGTTATTCTTCTGGCTACTTTTCTTTTGCCACCAGGCATGGTTTTGATTCTCATTTTCTTCAAGATCAGTCTCCTTCTCTTCTCTTTAAATTTTGATTTTATCCCTATGATTATATCATTGGCAAAAATGCATTTTAAGCTGTTAATATTTTCTAAATGGCTGACTCATCAGGTCATATAGTTTTGCCCTCAAAAACACCAGGGAACAAGCCCCTTCTGCCTGAACGCACCACACAAACTTTCTTCTTCCAAGATCTTACTGCCTCCCCAGGATCCTCCAGAAGTGGAAAAGATCTTTTTGGCTCTCAGACCTCCACAATGGTTCTGGCCTACATGCCTTCACACATGCTGTTCCCTATGCCTGGAAAACCCTTCCTTCTTTATTTGTCCGACTTCCATACATCTTTCAAAACCCAAGCATCCTTGGTATCCTCCCCTTATCCTTTATCTGCTTTCCATGGCCTCTGCATCAGCTTTCTTCCCACCAGACTCCAATTGTCTGTTTCACCTCTGTGAATGTCCCCAGCTCACGTCAAGGGGCAAGTCTGCATGGGCTTTGCACCCCCTTCCTGGCACAGTGTGCCCAGCAAACATGAGGGATGCAATTTGTCTGGAGGTGACTCCAAAATGGGTGGATAAATCCTGAGTTTCCATTGCAGCACAGCTGTTTCACAGGGTTTTCATGAACAAAAATTTCCAGCATTGCAAAAATTCATCTGGAGACTGGGAGAAATGAAATGTTCACAAAAATAAAAGTGTTGTGAGTGCAACTATGTAAATGGGAAGCCTCTCCTTTCTATGGAGACTAATTGCCCCCAACGGGCTAACAGCAAATAATGAGGAATGAAGGATGCCAAAATTATTTATAAAGCTTTGACTCCTGTGGCTTTGATAAATTTATCATGAAATGCCCTGCTGAACCTCCACCCCAGGGGGAGCACATTGCTTCTGTGATCACAACTTGAGATGTGTTTAAGGTTCCGCCTCGGGCAGGGTTTAGAAACATCAAATACCTGAGTGTGTGTGTGTTGGGGGGGGGGGGGCATAAAAGCTTTGGAAAACTGACTATTTGGACATACATGTTATCAGAGACTGCAGGCCTTTGACACATCTGTTGATTCGTGCCTGATATTGTCACTGGGGGTGTGAAGAAGGACCCTGGAGAGATGGAAACCCTGATGGATGGAGAAGCATCCTGATGAGGGTTGTGACCATCTCCTGTCCACCCTCTGAAATAACCCAAAAAATGTGAAACTAGAGGAAGCCTGCCAGGTGCCAACCAGAGGTCAGAAACGTGGAGCGGCGTCTGCAATAAACATGCAGAGGAAACCAAACTGAAGAAGGCCACAGGGTGGGCCTGTAGCCAATCTGCTCAGAAAGTACTAGTCTCATGAGAAGAATGTCTGGGAGACCTGGGGTTGCATGAGCCTCTCATCCTTCACTTCTAGAAACAGAAGGGCTAGAAGCAAAACAGACTATGAGCACACGGGAGATCCTGGGGTCCCTTTGAAGATTCTCAAAGTTTAGAAGCACAAGAATCACCTGGGTAGCTCTTTAAAATGCTGCTTCCCTCGGGGCACCTGGGTGGCTCAGTCGGTTAAGCGTCCAACTTCAGCTCAGGTCATGATCTCACGGTTCATGGGTTTGAGCCCCGTGTTGGACCCTGTGCTGACACCTCAGAGCCCGAAGCCTGCTTCGGATTCTGTGTCTCCCTCTCTCTCTGCCCCTGCCCCCGCTCGCATTCTGTCTCTCTCTCTCTCTCTCTCTCTCTCAAAATAATAAATAAACAGCACAAGACCCAGGAACCAGCATTTATCGAGCACACAAGAAGCACTTTTTCAGCTAGAGCAACAGACCTGTCACCCACAGGTAGACTCTCTCCGCGAAACCCCTGATTTCACCCCACACTGACTGACCCTCATGCCTGATTCAGCACTGTCTCACATCCTCCCCTCCATCACTACACACACACACACACACACACACACAGCAGAAAGAACACTCCTCCACAAGACTCTTGTCAGGTTCAGAGAGAGGTCACACTGTAGGACACTCAGCATTTCATCACAAACTTCTCCTTTGGACAGCTCCTGGGCAGTATCTCCTCGTGGGCACCAGCCATGCTCAGTCTCTCCCTCCTGACCTTTCCCCAACTGCTCTACATTTCCCTTGTCTCTCCCTCACATGCTCCAACTCATTGCCAAATTTAACTCCGCCCACTCTGCCAATTTTGAGTACTCATACTCTGCAAACAAAATGTCCCCAGCTACTAGGATCCACACCCTCTGCCTTTGCCGAGGAGCCACAGCGAGGATGGGGCTCACCCCTGATGAGACACCAGGGGGGAAGCAGCCAGGCAGAACTATGCCAGGAGGCCCAAAGTCATGGTGAGTGCATGGGTGTAAGAAGCCAGTGGGCCATGGGGAAAACGCACCTCAAAACCACAATGTGATGCGACTCCATACCCACCAGGATGACTAGATTCAAAGTCAGGTAAGCACCAGTGTTGACAAAGAGGTGGGGAAATTGGAACCCTCATACACTGCTGTTGGTAAGAATGCAAAGTGGTACGACTGCTTTGAAAAGCCGTCTAGCACTTCCTCAAAAGGCTATGCATAGAGCTATCATATGACCCAGCAATTCCCCCTAAGCATGTACCCAAGAGAAAGAAAACGCAGGTGCACACAGAATCTTGTACATGAGGGTTCATAGCGGCATTATCATATTACATTAGCCAAGAGGTGAAAACAACCCAAATGCTCATCAACTGATGAACGGATAAACATGTGGTCTATCCATACACACTGGATGGAATGCCACGGAATACTACTCAGCAGTACAAAGGAATGAAGTGGTGATTCATGCTACAGCAGGGATGAAACTTAAAAACATGTGAAAGAAGCCAGCCACAAAAGGCCTCATATTGTAGGATTCCATTCATGCGGAATGCCCGGAATGGGAAAATCTATAGAGAGAGAAAGCAGATTAGTGGTGTCCTAGGGCTGGGAGCACTTGGGGAGAAATGGGGAAGGATCACTAACAGGCCCACGGTTTCTTTTTTGGAGTGAAGAAAGTGTCCTAAAATGGATTGTGGTGATTGGCTGCACAACTCTGTGACTGTCCAAAAGCCACTGGGTTGTGGATTTTAAATAAGTGAATTGTATGGCATGTAAATTATAGCTCAATAAAGCTATGATGTGTTTTTTTTTTTTAAATAGAGAGAAAAAGAGTCAGAAGCCCAGCAGGGTACTTCATAGTCTTTGAGCCAAGCAGGCCTCTGGTGAATATCAGCTCCACCACTTTCTGGCCATCTGGCTTTGGGTAAGTTATTTAATGTCTTGGCGCCTCTGTTTCTTTATCTATAAAATAGGGACTTAAAAACATACTCACAGGCTCATTGTGAGATTAAGATCATGAATACAAACTGCTTAATACACTGTTACACAGGGTAGCATACACTCAATAAGTGAAAGCTAACACAGTAATAACTGGTGTGCTTGCAAAGCCTCAGAGATCTTTGCGTTCATTTATCCATTCGGTGAATACATACTCAGGGCTACCCTGTGTCCAGCAATGTTCAAGGCACCGGGGATATAGCAGTGAGCAGATCACAAAAGAATCCTGCATGTATGAAGCTCACATTCCAGTGTGGGGAGAAATAACACAGACAGACAGACAGACAGACAGTCAGACATGGCAAAAACCAGATAGGCTCAGACGGGCCTCCAGGCCTCCTCCTCGGATCAGCTCGCTGTTAGGTTTCCATGGCTGGCCTTTAAATGGGGTTTTATTTGAACGTCCACTCCTCAAGAGGGCAAAACTTCTGCCCACTTTATCCCCACGACACCCTGAGCTCCATCTTGGGGCCAACATGACATTTCTGGCATAAATGTTCCTTCCGAATTTTATCCTAATGACATGGCTTGAAATAGGCCCTCTTCCCAAGTCGCACAAAATTCAATTTCCCATCACTTCCAGTGAAAGCTAAGCTTCCAAGCAAATGCAATTCCAAGTCGTCGTCAAGATTCACGCTGCTAATAGGGCCTCCTGTCTTTCTGATTCAGTTTGGATCTTTCGAAAACGCCTTGATTAAATCTGGCTCTTCTGAAAATGTCAGGGGCTTTGATTCAGGAAGTGTGAATTCTCCGCAAGCTTGCCAAGTGTAGGACGCTTCTCTCCGTCACACGTTCACTTTCCTCGGTGACTAAGGCCTGTGTCTTACACAAATGGGTACATTTTTAGCCTGGTGGCTGAGGAAAAACACCTGCCAGAATTAAATTCCCATTTCCCTTTGCCTTGCAGTTCACTGTGCCGTGAAGGTGCCCTCAGTCCCCTGACCGCGTCTGCCGGGACCAGGCTGTGCACATCCCAAGCTTGTTCATCAGCAGTGCTCAGTTAGGAGGAGACGGGGACATGGCACGGTATCTGCCTGAAGATGTGCTTGGCTGCAGTAAAGCACTTCTCAGTTTCCAAAAGTCCCAGAAGCCTCCTCAGTCTTCTCTCCTCAGTCCCGAGCACACGGCAGACAGATGAGCTGGGATTCTCTCATGCGGTGCATCTGGCATCGGCTGACAGGACAGACACGATGACAGTCCCCTCTGGGAAGCAGCACCAGGAGCTGATTGCTGTATTTTCTGACAGATGCCAGGGGAGGAGGACGTGAACGGACCAGGTACACCTGTCCTTTAATAGCCTGACAGCTGTAACAACATCCACCCTCGTGGCCATGTTGGGACAGGGTTGGGACAGGAATAATGACAGACCCTTGGGATGTTTAACTGAGAGCCTCTGTGGGTTGCCGGGGAATACCTGGAAATATTAGCTGCACTGCCTCCCATGTCCTGCTTCTTTCTCAGCCCCAAGAGATACAACCTCCCACGGGGACAGGAAAAAGAACCAGAGCCAAAACCGTGGCTTGGCTTTTAAATGTCAAAAGTCAGCTTTGAGTTGTAAGAAACTGAAGGACTCAGAGCTTAATTCACAGATAATCTAGAAACTTGGAAGACATGTGACAGGTCAGAACCAGTCTGCCCAGCTCCAGAGGAGAGGAAGTTCCCAGGATGGCAGGAGAGAGAGCCTTTGGGAAGCCTTGCAGGCAGCAAGGGAGATGGACGCAGGAGGAGGTGGGGGTTCCCTGGAGATGATCTGCTCCCCCACCCCCACCGGAACCTGCAGGGGACTGAAGAATGTGACAGAGACCTCAGACGGGTGTGGGAGTCCTGGGGAGAGGGTCCCACACTTAGGGTTGCCAGATAAAATGCAATACTTGGGACACATTTATACTAAAAACAAAAACAAAACAAAACAAAACAACAACAACAAAAAACCCACTCATTGTGTACCTGAAATTCAAATTTAACCAGGCAACTTATATTTTTACTTACTAAATCTGGCAGCCCTTCTGGCTCCTCACCTCCTGGGGGAGAACCCAAAAAGCCCCCTCGCTGTAGGTATGACAAGGAAGACCAAGGCAAGGTAGGGCTGCAGGGCACAGGGTCTGGAACAGCCTCGGGAACATCGTCGCCCCATGGCCAGTAGCAGAAGGAAAATGCTGCGCAGTCAAGGCAGGCCCAGAGCCAGCCTCCGGGTAAGGTTCCAGAAGTCAAATGCAGAGGACACAGCTGCCACCTGCAGGAAGCATTCTACTTACTCAGACAGCACAAGTATGGCCTGATAGTGTCACCCAGACCAGATCTCTCTCCCTCTCTCTCTCTCCCTCTGCCTGTCTCTCTCTCTCTCTCTCTCTCCCTCTCTCTCTCTCTCTCTCTCTCTCACACACACACACACACACACACTGTATGTGTGCCTCTGTGCAAAAACAATAAAAGCCCACACTTACAGAGCACTTGTTTATGTACCAGGGACTTTTCACATAACTTATGCTTAACTCTTTCTAAATGCACTATACTTTGTCCACTCCTCTAATCTTTGCAACAACCCACAAGGTAGGTAGTCTTATCTCCATTTTCCTGATGAGGAAACAGAGAAAAAGAAGACAGATAAGCATCTCAAAGTCATCTGGCTGGCAAATGACAACCCAAGTGTGAGGTCAGCTGTTTGGGTCCAGAACCCACACTCTTAAACTCCATGGTCTACAACCCATATCACTTGGACTTGGGTGTAACAGCAAGTTATGGGAAAACACAGTTAGCAGTGACCTAGACACAAGTCTAGAATTGGGCAGGCCAAAACTGGTGACAGCTCCACAAGGCTTCTCCCAGGCTTCCCTCTGCCCTCCTAGGTGACTTTCAAACTCATGGTCCAAGATGGCTGCTGTAGCCCCAGTCATCACCTCTGTGTTCCAAAGAGCAGGCAGGAGGGAAAAAGGTGAGTTCCCTGTCCTTTCAAACTCTTCCAGGATGTCACACAGACTACCTCTTAGTGATGTGGCCTCATCTTGCTGCAGGAGAGTCTGGGGCAACTTATCTTTGGGCTGGTTGGCAACATATCCAGCTACAATTAGGAGATAATAAAAGGAGAACATGACTACTGAGAAGCAATAGCAGCCTCTGTTACCCTGTCTCTGAAATGTGACAGTCCCCGGAACTATCCACCTCTAGTAAACTTCCCTTTGGCCAAACCCCTCCCCTCAGTTCCATCATGGACAGAGCCAACAAATCAGTGAGAGTGGTTTCTCAAGGCATCTGTGAAGAGCTCACAAGGCTGGAGGCTAAGGTACAGAAACGTTCCCAGGGACTGTCTCCACTCCCTGAACCCCCTCTTCGAAGCAACTAGCATTCTGATTCCTATTACCATGGGCTAGTTTTGCATTGTCTAGAACTCCGAATAAATCAGAATCCCAGAGCATGAACCTTCTGTGTCTGGGCTCTTTCCCCCAGCCTTTTGTCTGAGATTCCTTCCTGTGCTGTGTGTCAGTGCTGTGTGGTGCTCCCTAAGTGACATTGGCACCATTTGCTTATCCATTCACTCGTTGAGGGACATCTGGTCTGTCTCCAGTTTTGAGACACTATAAATAAGTCTCGCATGAGTATTCTTGCACAAGGCTTTTTGTGGACATCGCCCTTGAGTGCTCTTGGTTAAGTACGTAGGATTAGGACAGATAGACCTGAGTCATAGGACAGATAGACATTTAACTTTCTACGTAATTGCCAAACAATTTTCCAAAGTGGTCATAACATTTTACACCCCCAGACAATGCACGAGTGTTCCAGTTGTTCCACAAGGTGACTTCCAGGGAGGAGCCCCAGCAGTGACACATTGTCCTCATCTGGACCTCAAGGGCCTGGTGAGAAGATCCCCAGGTGAAGCTCTACCCTCGGAAGCCAGGCAGAGTCTCCCCTGCTGGATGACCACAGGGAGGGCTGGGCTAAGGAAGTCCAGAGCGCGAGGCCACGCCCACAGGTCCTGTCACGTGAGGGCGGCGTGGGCGAAGACATTCCTGGGACCGTGGAGATGGCAAGTCCCTCACAGAGGATGCTGCCATCCTTCATGTCCCTACTGGCCTGTCAGGAATGCAGGGATACAGCAGGATATATGGGGGGGGGGGGGGGGGGGGAGGGGGTAGGAGATGAGCCTTAAACACTCAGGATGGGCACCAAAAGGAGTAATGGCCCCAGAAAAGAGCCAGCAATGCCTCCCTCACGAACCCGCACATGCTCTAAGAAGCCAGTTCGCAGGGACCCCACTGACCAGGAGCACAAGGAACGTGCAGGTGTCGGGAGCTGTTTCTCCCAGATGCAGAAGACTCCGTTGCCTTATGCAAGACCCTCCCAAGGGAGTCTTAGGTCCACAGTTCAGGATGTCTGGAAAACCATCAAGGATTTTGGGTGACTTGATCAAGAAACATCTATCTCTCTTTGTATTTCTTCTGATTTTACTGTCTCCTCAACACAGTCTCTGCCATAGGCTATAGCTAGGGATAGTGACTTGGGAGTAGATTGTAATACTCATTTGTAATTTGTTAGATGTGGCATAGCCTAGTAGTTAGGGGAGAGGGGCTCTGAAGTCAGCCCAGCTGGGATTGAATCCCAGCTCTGCTGTGTGACATTGGACAAGTACTGAACCTCTCTGTGCCTCAGTTTTCTCAGCTAGAAAATGAGGATGATAATAACGCGTGCTTCACAGGCTTTTCTGAGGAGTAAATTAGCTAATTTATGTACAGATCTTTGAGCAGGCCTAGAACACAATAAGCCCTTAATAAATTATGATTCTGGAAGATTGGGGCTTTCCTTAAAAGCTGCTGTAATAGCACAATTAGTTGTGACTCTGAGTAAGGAAACTGAGGCACGATTCCAGCCCCTTGCCCAAGGCCTGGAGTCTCTAAGTCGCAGGGCAGTAGTTCTCATGTTCTCTGGGTGACTCCAAAGCTGGGGTCCATTCTTTATACCTCTTCTCTTTTTATTTACATCTTGTAAACCGACTGGGCTGAGTGGGGTCCTGAGGGCTCCGGAACGTGATTCCACTGCCACCTGGTGGTGATGTGGCCACATGGCCTGTGGCTGGGGCTCCCCATGAAGACAAGGGGACGGAGATGAAGGAACACTCCACGGCAGCATGACCAATAGAATACAACAGGTTCCCAAAGCCTCTCTGGAAGCTTTGTCCCCGGAGGGCTCAGGATTCTCATGATTACAATCTCTCCTTCTAGAAGAGGCATCTTCAGATAAATGCTTGCCAACGTTTTATGTATAACTAACACATTAACCTCTTAGGTGTTTACCTCATCAGCTAGGGCTTACGAAGGAGACAGAAGGGTCCAGGGGATGGCACACAGGACTCCCATAAATTTTGATGGGGAATACGCAATTCAGAAGTCGGGCTGAAAGCACGGGCCTCATGCTCATCCAAAGAGGTCAGATTTGGGTGGGGGCACTGAACTGGGCGCTTTTTATAACTCTGTCCCCATTTGGTCATCTTTTGTTAACTCCCCAAGTTGGGTGGAAGAGGGTGGGTAAAAATTCTTAATGAGGAATACAAAGCCCTCCGAGCTCTGGATCCTGGCATGTGTCCAGCCTCCTGTCCCCTGTCCCATTTCACACCCTTGGGCAGTTCCACACTTAGGGGATAGCTATAAATTGGGCTGCTCCCTGCACACCCACTTTCTGGGAGATTCCCTTCATCCCTGTAGAGGAGGGGGAAAAAATGTCTTTTCATCTAGGTTCTTGGCTGAGGCTCTATAACAAAAGACAGATTAACAAGAGGAAAAAATGGACTGGAGTTTATTAACACATCTCTCGTGCCTGTAACACAGGGAGGCACCCAGAGATGAGTAACTCACAGGGATGTTTAGGGCTTATGTCCCATCTCAAGCTAAAGGAAAAGAGGCTTGGGGTTTTTGGGTGGGCGAGGCGAGTCTTGGGCAGGTGATGGAAGTATGCTAAACAAGGGTTATTCAGTAAGGTTTTTTATGCAGATTTAAGTTGTGCCCACTCCATTGATAAGAGTTGTTAAGAGTCCTCCTCTTCCTGGTACACGGGAGGGAGACTTCTCTACAAATAGAAATTTCCTTTATCATAAACATAAATTTACTTTACCAAAGGAAAATTTGTTCCCTGTTTCTAGAGCTTTTTCCTGCACCCGCTGGTTCTTAATGACCTCAAAATAATCCATACGCCAGGGGCGCCTGGGTGGCTCAGTGGATTAAGCTTCGGAGTCTTGATTTCAGCTCAGGATCTCACTTGAGAGATGGTGCCCCACATCAGGCTCTGTGCTGATGGTGCAGAGGCTACTGGGAATTCTCTCCCTCTGTCTCTCTCTCTCTCTCTCTCTCTCTCTCTCACTGCCCTTCCCCCACTCATTCATGCTCGCTCTCGCTCTCACTCTCTCTCAAAATAAATACACAAATAAACATTTTTTAAAGAATCCATATGCCAAAGAGGTGCACTTTGGGGTGGCATGTTCTGGAACCCCTTAACCCCCTAGCACTAAAACCCCAATACTACATACTCTAAGAGTACCTCCCACACTGCGTTCTATGTGGATGACATCCCTGGGTCACAGCTCCATAGATTACAACACAGGAGGTGCCTCTGGCGGCTCATGCACCCTGCAGAATGCCACTGCCACTACCATCCATGCAATTGGGATGGGCAGTCATCTTCACAGTCGTGCCCTGACCTCCAGGCCATAGTTGACGGGTCTGGTGTGGGCTCCAAAATCAAATGGAGCTGGTCAGAGAGCTCCCATTCCCAAATATGAAATGGACATGAGATTCTAAAATCAGATTGGCTGGGATGTCAAATAAAGGAAGGGTGTGTGACAGCCCTAAACTGTGTGTGACGGTGCCCCGACCAGCTCTCCCTTGTCAAGGTGGGGCACCCATCCACCTGGTGCTGTGTGGGCTGCCAACGTTTCAAAGCTACCTTTTCTCCGGAAGATCATCTGCTCTCCCGGACAGTCCACCTCTCCCCAGCCGACAGTCACGGAGATGCAAAAGGCCAGCCTGAAGGCACAAGAACTCTGCAGTGCATTTGCATCCCAGAGGCCCCTCCACCGACCCTGCTCAGCCCTCTCCTTCCCATTCATGCTTCTTCCCTGCATTACCAGCTTCACTTGAGAACATACCCCCAACAGACCCCCCAAAGCCATCTTTCTGCTTCTGGGGAGCCCACCTAAGGCAGCTGTGTTCTACCACACGGACTAGAAGCAAAGGGGACCAGTCTGTGGGGAGACAACAGCAAAGACTCTCCTCTTGACCCAACTTTAGATGGTTTTTTGACGAAGTCTCAACTTTGGCTTACAAAAACTGCAGAATCTCAGCACAAACGACCCATCCGCACACTAAAAGACTTGAACCAACACTAACATAGCCTCCAACAGCTCAAGGCTGCATCCCTAGGATGTCCGCTTAAAGTGATTGCCTGAGGGAGCTAAGGCTGCCAGGAGAATCACGGCTTGTTCCAGCCAAAACCTGGTCCCTGAAACCCAGCCCCCGACCCTTAGTGCAGTTACTCTAGAAAGCTTGCCATCGTGAGTCCTTTCTCTCCCCCTTGACGTGTGGATCTTCCACCACTGGAACTGCCTTGTCAAGGACCTGAGTGCTATCTCTTTGAAATGGAAACATTTAGGGGGTAACTCGCACCTCCCTCCTTTCCAACCCTCCCAGTCCTTGGGGACCTTGCTTTAATTTACACTACCTCCCAAAACAAAGATGTGAGTTTCCTTACCACATTAGACAGTATCCAGCTTTACCCTTGACAAGAGAAATGAAGCAACTATCCCATGGGCAGTCGGGGGGGGGGGGGGGGGGCTGGGAATCAGTATTTCTAGCACTCAAGTCCCAACTTTCCAGTCATTCCTGGGCACTTCATCCCTGCCCTTAGGCCCCATAAGATGCCTTGGGACATAATATATCCCCACTTCTTGCTTAGACGAACTCATGTCAGTTTCTATTACTTGTAAGGAATTCAGCCTTTACTGATATGTTTCCTCCTCATGCTGTGCCCTTCTCTTCCTTGCTGTCTGCCTGGCTTATACCTACCCAGCTCCAAAATTGTTCTACACAGCTCCAAAATTAACTCCTCCTTGAAACCTGCCCTGATAAGCCACTCTGCAGCCCCTGGTGTGTGCCTCCATCATACCCAGAACCCCTTGAACACTGTCTACACTGCCTACTGTAAATCTTTGGTTTACAATTACAGAAGTCCTTTGAGTTTATATGGGAAACCCACTTGGCCAAGAGAACTGAAAAAGTGTGTGCTTCACTGGAAAACTATGCGTTGTTTACAGCATACTGGTTCCAGTTATCTAATCCTGGTTTCATGTGAGTGAATCTGCAACTCTGTAAATCATAGACAACTGATAGCAATGCAAAATCATTCTTGCCTAGAGACATGTAAGTAAATTCTGTGCAAGGGAGGAGTGACCTTCCCTTCTGTGGAAAAGCCGGTCTTGCATCCACTTGTTCATTCATTTCAATATTCCCAATCCGTCCATAAATGGGTCTGTTCTTTCTAGGTCTGAAATTTTTACCAGTTTTCTCATTAGTAAGCTAAATAAAATCTTTAACATGTGTTCGTGTTTATACCTGCATGAGAGTCATGATTCTACCAGTTTTGGAAAATTGCTCTTTCAACAGAAAACTGGGGTCTCTTTAGTTCTGATAATAATGGCTGCCACAAAACTGCACAGTGGGTAATGGGTTATACTTTCAATGTTTCATTTAGAGTGGAGATGTCATCAGTTTCGTTCACTGAATAAAATACACCACAGCTCTTAGAACAGTCCCTGGCAAATAGTAAGTGCTCAAAAACATATTTGTAACTAAATGAATAAATCTCAACAAGGCCAGGCAAACCTGCTGTTTTCATTCCGATTTTACTTTTTCAAATTTTTTTACAGTTTACTTATTATTTTTGAGAGAGAGAGAGAGAGAGAGAGAGCAAATGGGGGAGGGCAGAGAGAGAGGGAGACACAGAATCCGAAGCAGGCTCCAGGCTCTGAGCTGTCAGCACAGAGCCAACTAGGGGCTCAAACTCACAAACCATGAGGTCATGACCTGAGCTGAAGTCAGACGCTCAACCGACTGAGCCACCCAGGAGCCCTTTCATTCCCATTTTCAACGTTTATTTATTTTTGGGACAGAGAGAGACAGAGCATGAACAGGGGAGGGCAGAGAGAGAGGGAGACACAGAATCGGAAACAGGCTCCAGGCTCTGAGCCATCAGCCCAGAGCCCGACGCGGGGCTCGAACTCACGGACCGCGAGATCGTGACCTGGCTGAAGTCGGACGCTTAACCGACTACGCCACCCAGGCGCCCCATCATTCCCATTTTAAAGATGAGGAGGCTGAGGCACATAGCTATAGATGATAGTGTGAGAATTTGAATGCCTTAGGTCCTTAGATGAAACGGAAAGGAAAAAAAAATCTCATTACATTTCCTTTTACAGAAGTGTGGAAATTATTCCAACAGGAACTCCCAACAGATTTCTCCTTATTTCTCTTTGACCCAAATTGAAGAATATGTCCTTCTGTGAAGCAATCACCAAAGGAGTGAACTCTCACTTAGCCCATCTGGGCCATGCCTGGAGTTGGTGATGAAGCCATATGCAGGGGGCGGGTCTGAACAAAGCAGGTGGGTTCACAAGCAGCTGTGTCTACTCCAGCAAGTTTTGCAATTGCCTCTTCCCCACTGAGCTCACCAGCTTAGAATCCATTTTATTTTTGTCTTGTTAAATTGATTTGTATATTGTCATATTGTCATCATTTTTAAGAAATATATCATTCACATCAATGAAATGCATCTATTTAAAATACATGATTCCATAAGTTTTGACCCATGTGTAAATCCATGTAACCACCACCCAACCCAAAGTGTGTTTTTGTGCAACTTTCCAATCAGTCCCACGCCCCTACCAAGAAGCAGGCAGTCACTGTTCTTGTTTGTATCACTAGAGACTAGGTTTGCCTCATCTAGAAATTCTCATAAATGAAATCATATCGTATGTACTTTTTAATGTCTTGATTCTTTCATTTGACATAATATTTTGGGGATTCATCCCTGTTTTTGTACATATCTATAGTTTGTCCTTTTTATCACTAGGTAGGACTCCATTCATACAATGGGGATATATACCACAAATTGTGGATCCATTTCCCTCTTGTGAATATTCGGATTGTTTCCAGTTTGGAGCTTATGAACAAAGATGCTAAGAACATCTACATACAAGTCTTCTCAGATCTGTGTTTGTTTGTTTGTTTGTTTGTTTGTTTGTTTGTTTGTTTGTTTTTAGAGAGAGAGAGAGCCCAAGCAGGGGAGAGGGGCAGAGAGAGAGAGAGAGAGAGAGAGAATATATTAAGCAGTCTCCATGATCAGTGTGGAGCACAATGTGGGGTTCAATCCCATGATCCTGGGATCATAACCTGAACCAAAATCAAGAGTCGGACACTCAACCTACTGAGCTACCCAGATCTGTTTTGAAATTGTTTTCCCCGCTCAAGGATCCCAGACCACAGGTGAAATTAGCCCAATACACACAAGCAGCAATGGCCCAGTGACCCATGCAAGACTTGGTTTCCACCCAGGGACCATTTCTGGACCAGGATCCTAGGCTGCCAGGCTGAGCTTTCATTCTTGTTTAGAGATCTCAGGGAAAACAACACCATCCCAGCTCTGTATTTGGCCCCCTGGCACATCTAGGAAAGGCCTCAGCAACTTTCCGTGAGTAGGGATTATACATTCCAATGCCTGAAGCGTGCATTTTGTCCACATCCGCCCACTCCTAGGGCATCACACAGCTCCAACTCCAACTCACCACTTTGGCCATGGTGTAAGGACCTAGAGAGTTTTCTTTCCTTCCTTCCTTCCTTCCTTCCTTCCTTCCTTCCTTCCTTCCTTCTCTTTAAGCTCAACTAAGAAACTTAGTCTATTCAGTCTTCCATTCATTAAATATTTATTAAGTACTTAGTATGTATCAGGAATTAAGGATACAGCATTAAACAAAAGACAAAATAAAAGCACCATCAACAAGAAACCAAACCTGTGTTCAGGTAGACCGAACGGCTACCCTCAATGACAGTTGCAATGGGGTGGATAATGTCTAAGAAAGACTATAATTCTCAGCCTCCTTGTAATTATTTGAGGGTCCTATGACTAGTTCTGACCTTGGAGTGTGAACAGTAGTGACATGTAACATTCCTGGCTGAGGTAAAGGATAGATATACCCCATGTACAATTCTTCAGTCCCCCTCTTCCTTTGGCCATTGGCAACCGGTCCCAGATGTGGCTGCTACAAAAATGGTGGTATTTCAGTTAGCCCGAGGCCTTGAGCAACGGTGCAGCAGTCTCGTGTCTCCCCCACCCCCCACCAATATGTGGCAGGCTTTTGTTGTGTTAAATCACTGAGATTTGGGAGATGTTTGTTACCACAGCATAAGCAGTCAATCGTGACTAATGCAGAAAATCAGTACTATAACAAAAACCTAAAAAATGACTTAACAGACCACATATAGAAAGGAAATAGAGAAGGCTGGAAAGATGACACTATAAGTTACGTAGGGGCAAAACATTTGAGAGAACCATTCCCTGCAATAATTTGGGAGCTAGGGGCGCCTGGGTGACTCAGTCGGTTAAGCGTCTGACTTCAGCTCAGGTCATGATCTCATGGTTCGTAGGTTGGAGCCCTGCATCAGGCTCTGTGCTGACAGCTCGGAGCCTGGAGCCTGCTTCAGATTCTGTGTATCCCTCTCTCTCTCTCTGCCCCTTCCCCACTCGCACTCTGTCTCTGTCTCTCTCTCAAAAATAAAATAAAAACAGGGAACAGCATGGAAGCTTTTTGTGTGTCTTGAGTCCATAAAATACAACCAGACCAACAGTGAACCATCCTACACACCTAGAAAACTGATTGGAAGATTAACACAACAATCTGCACAACCTGAACCACAGAACTCAGCAGGTACGCGGCACAGAGAGTTGAACTTGGGGAGCAAGAAGCCCCGAAAGGTAGGGAACTGCTTTTGTGGGCAGGGAGAGGACAGAGACTGGGGAGGGGGGGAGAATATGGGAAAATCACCCCTCCCTGAAAGCAGCTGGAGAGAAAGTGAAAAATTGGAAACAGCCGCAGAGACTAAAAAGGGAGAAAGGAAAAAGGAGAGGGGTTAAAATCCATTAAGACTGTAAACAAAGGGAGCGCAAAGGCTGCAACTCCGCGGCTCCATACCTGGCGGTGCTCTGGTGGGAAGGGCGAATCCCCAGGAGCAGAGTGGAGTCCAGGAGGTTCTCGGGCCACACGGGGAAAAGCGGTTCCACTGCTGGAAGGACATTTGGTAGAGACTGTTGAAGCCACCTGGTCCCGGCAGAACCCAGAAGGCGGCCACATTCACTGGTGCTGGAAAAGGTCGTTGGGGATGAAGCCTGGTGCCGGATGTGTGTTGTGATTTTCCATAATCCCTGAAACGCTGCTGCTACACCGTCTCGTGAACTTTTTCTGGGGCAGATGGCACCTGGCCGCAGTCTCGGGGCACCAGCACCAACAGGGTGCAGTGGACGTACCTGGGTGCAGCTGATATTGGGCCATTGCTCATTCGGCCACTGCTCGGTGAGACCCTCCTGCAGAAGGGCGGAACGGGTCAAAGTCGCAGTCCTTCGGAAGTAGGGGGCCGGGCAAAACAGCCGCATCGGAGACAAAACTGGGGAGAGAGGTACTGCCTGGGGCCTGGTCACGGAGAGTGAAAGAGCGGGGAGTGGACGAAAGCTGAAGACAGGGAACAGGTGCGCTGCTGATCTGGGAGAACAGCCTAGGTGGCTGGGTGACGCCATTTTAACCATTTCCCCGCATGCGCATATGCATACAAGTGCTGCAACACTCCGCCCCAGTAGGCCAGCAGCGCCACCTAGTGGAGAGCAGAGCTGTTACACTGAGCCCCACCCAACTGGGCCAAATTCCCTCTTCAAGAACACAAGTCTCACTGCCGACTTAATTTATGGACTATAAAGAACTACACAGACTGACTTCTAGGGCAAAACGAAGCAATTTCAGTCCTACTTCAATCTGGTAGCAGGTTCATCTATTCAATGTTCTTTATTTTTTTTCTTTTTCCTTTTTCTCTTTTACAATTCTTTTCTTTTTCTTGAATACAGAGAAAAAATTCGTTTTTATTTTCAATTTTTATTAACAATATCTTTCTTTAATTTATTACTATACTTTTTATTTTTGTGTAAATTTTTTCAAATTCTACTTTACTTCCATAATTTTATTTTAGTATACTTCAGTGTATTCACCTTTTCAAATTCTCAAACAATTTCCTTTTTCTTCTTTCTTTTTCTTTTTTCCTCTTTTTCATTTATTTTCCTTTTCTTCAATGCAGAAAGAGAAAAACTTCATTTTTATTTTCAATTTCTATTAAAAATATTTTTATTTAATTTTTATTACTATATTTTTGCTGTTGTGTAAGTTTTTTCAAATTCTATTTTACTTCCATCATTTTATTTTAGTCTACTACAGTGTATTCACTTTTTGAAATTTTCAAACAATTTTTTCTTTTCTTTTTCTCTTTTTCTCTTTTTCATTTTTCTTTTTTCTTAAATACAGAAATGAAAAAAATCATATTTATTTTTAATTTTTATTAAAATATTTTTCTTTAATTTTTTCTACTACGTTCTTAACTTTTGTGTATACTTTTTCAAATTCCATTTTACCCCCATCATCTCATTTTAGTCTACTTCAGTGTATTCATTTTTTCAAATTCTCAAACGATTTCTTCCCCTGCCCTTTTTTTCTCTAATCTGTCAAACCACTTTCAACACCCAGACCAAAACACACCTAGGATCTAGTATCCTCTATTCTATTTGTGTGTGCGTCTGTTTTTAATTTTTAATTTTAATTTTTTTTAATTTTAATTTTTTTTCAATTTTTCTACCTCATTAATTCCTTTTCTCCCTTCAAGATGACAAAACAAAGGAATTCACCCCAAAAGAAAGAGCACGAAGAAACGACAGCCAGGGATTTAACCAACACAGATACAACCAAGATGTCTAAATGAGAATTTAGAATCACAATAATAAGAATACTAGCTGGAGTTGAAAATAGATTAGAATCCCTTTCTGCAGAGACAAAAGAAGTAAAAAAGAGCCAGCATGAAATTAAATGTGCTATAACTGAGCTTCAATCACAGATGGATGCAGTGGTGGCAAGGATTGATGAGGCAGAACAGAGAATCAGCGATATAGAGGACAAACTTATAGAGAACAGCAAAGTAGAAAAAAAGGAGGTAAAATAAGGCAAAAGAGCATGATTTAAGAATTAGAGAAATCAGTGACTCATTAAAAAGGAACAACATCAGAATCACAGGGGTCCCAAAAGAGGAAGAGAGAGAAATAGGGGTAGAAGGGACATGTGAGCAAATCATAGCACAAGACTTTCATAACCTGGGAAAGACAGACATCAAAATCCAGGAAGCACAGAGGACTCTCATTAGATTCAACAAAAACTGACCATCAACAAGGCATATCATAGTCAAATTCACAAACTACTCAGGCAAGGAGAGAATCATGAAAGCAGCAAGGAAAAATAAGTCCCTAACCTACAAGGGAAGACAGATCAGGTTTGCAGCAGACCTATCCACAGAAATCGACAGGCCAGAAAGGAGTGGCAGGATATATTCAATGTGCTGAATCAGAAAAATATGCAGCCAAGAATTCTTTATCCAGCAAGGCTGTCATTCAAAATAGAAGGAGAGATAAAAAGTTTCCCAGACAAACAAAAATTAAAGGAGTTTGTGACCACTAAACCAGCCCTGCAAGAAATTTTAAGGGGGACTTTCTGAGGGGAGAAAAGATGAATATATATATACCAAAAGCAACAAAAGATTTGAACGGACTAGAGAACCTCACCAGAAACTCCAACTTTACAAGCATCATAATGGCAATAAATTCATATCTTTCAGTACTCACTCTAAACGTTAATGGACTAAATGCTCCAATCAAAAGACATAGGATAACAGAATGGATAAGAAAACAAGATCCATCTATATGCTGTTTACAAGAGACCCACTTTAGACCTAAAGACACCTTCAGATTGAAAGTAAGGGGATGGAGAACCATCTGTCATGCTAATGGTCAATAAAAGAAAACCAGAGTAGCCATACTTATATCAGACAATCTAGACTTTAAAATAAAGACTGTATCAAGGGATGCAGGAAGGCATTATATCATAATCAAGGGGTCTATAGACCAAGAAGACCTAACAGTTGTAAACACTTATGCACCAAATGTAAGAGCACCCAAATGTATAACTCAGTTAATCACAAACATAAGGAAATCCATTGATAATAATACCATAACGGTAGGAGACTTCAACACCCCACTCACAACAATGGACAGATCATCTAAACAGAAAATCAAAAAGGAAACAATGGCTTTGAATGACACACTAGACCAGATGGACTTAACAGATATATTCAGAACATTTCATCCTAAAGCAGCAGAATATACATTATTCTCCAGTGCACATGGAACGTTCTCCAGAATAGACCATATACTGGGACACAAATCAGCCCTAAGTACAAAAAGATTGAGATCATACCATACATATTTTCAGACCACAACACTATGAAACTTTAAATCAACCACAAGAAAAAATTTGGAAAGGTCACAAATACTTGGAGACTGAAAAACATCCTACTAAAGAATGAATGGGCTAACCAAGCAGTTAAAGAGAAAATTAAAAAGTATATGGAAATCAATGAAAATGATAACACCACAACACAAAACCTCTGCGACACAGCAAAGGCAGTCATAAGAGGAAAGTATATAGCAATCCAGGCCTTCCTAAAGAAGGAAGAAAGATGTCAGATACACAACCTAACCTTATGCCTTAAGGAGCTGAAAAAAGAACAGCAAATAAAACCCAAACCACCAGAAGACAGGAAATAATAAAGATTAGAGCAGAAAGCAATGCTATCAAAACCAACCAAACAAACAAACAAACAAACAAACAAAAAACAACAGTAGAATGGATCAATGAAACCAGAAGCTGGTTATTTGAAAGAATTAACAAAATTGATAAACCACTAGCCAGTTTGATCAAAAAGAAAAAGGAAAGGATCCAAATAAATAAAATTAAGAATGAAGGAGGAGAGATCACAACCAACACAACAGAAATAAAACAACAATGAGAGAATATTACGAGCAATTATATGCCAATAAAATGGGCAATCTGGAAGAAATGGACAAATTCCTAGAAACATATACACTACCAAACCTGAAACAGGAAGAAATAGAAAATTTGAACAGACCCATAACCAGTAAGGAAATCAAATTAGTAATCAAAAATCTGCCAAAAAGGGGCGCCTGGGTGGCTCAGTCGGTTAAGCGGCCGACTTCGGCTCAGGTCATGATCTCGCGGTCCAAGAGTTCGAGCCCTGCATCGGGCTCTGTGCTGACAGTTCAGAGCCTGGAGCCTGTTTCAGATTCTGTGTCTCCCTCTCTCTGACCCTCCCCCGTTCATGCTCTGTCTCTCTATGTCTCAAAAATAAATAAACGTTAAAAAAAAATTTTTTTTTTAATCTGCCATAAAACAAGAGTCCAGGGCCTGATGGCTTTCCCAGGAAATTCTACCAAAAATTTAAGGAAGAGTTAACACATATTCTCTTGAAACTGTTCCAAAAAATAGAAATGGAAGGAAAACTTCCAAACTTTCTATGAAGTCAGCATTACCTTGATTCCAAAACTGACAGAGACCCCTCTAAAAAGGAGAACTATAGACCAATTTCCCTGATGAACATGGATGCAAAAATTCTCAACAAGTTATTAGCCAACCAGATTCAATAATAGGTTAAAAAAAATTATTCACCATGACCAAGTGGGATTTATACCTGGGATGCAGGGCTGGTTCAATATCTGAAAACAATTAACGTGATTCATCACATCAATAAATGAAAGGACAAGAACCATACGATCCTCTCAATAGATGCAGAGAAAGCATTTGACAAAATACAGCATACTTTCTTGATAAAAACCCTCAAGAAAGTAGGGATAGAAGGATCATACCTCAAGATCATAAAAGCCATATATGAACGACCCAACGCTAATTTCATCCTCAATGGGGAAAAACTGAGAGCTTTCCCCCTCAGGTCAGGAACAAGACAGGGATGTCCACTCTTGCCACTGTCATTCAACATAGTATTGAAAGCTTCACCTCTGCAATCAGACGACACAAAGAAATAAAAGTCATCTAAATCGGCCAGGAGGAGGTTAAACTTCACTCTTCGCAGATGACATGATACTCTATATGGAAAACCCAAAAGATTCCACCAAATAACTGCTAGAACCGATTCATGAGTTCAGCAAAGTTGCAGGACATAAAATCAACGCACAGAAATTGGTTGGATTCCTATACACCAACAATGAAGTGACAGAAAGAGAAATCAAGGAATCGATCCCATTTACAGTTGCCCAAAAAACCATAAAATACCTAGGAATAAATCTAACCAATGAGGTGAAAAATTTATACATTGACAACTGTAGAAAGCTTAAGAAAGAAATTGAAGAAGACACAAAAAAATGGAAAAACATTCCATGCTCCTGGATAGGAAGAACAAATAGTGTTGAAATGTCGATACTACACAAACCAATCTACATACTCAATGCAATCCCTAACAAAGTAAAACCAGCATTCTTCACAGAGCTAGAACAAATAACCCTAAAATTTGTATGGAACCAGAAAAGACCCCGAGTAGCCAAAGCAATCTTGAAAAAGAAAACCAAAGCAGGAGGCATCACAATCCCAGACTTCAATCTATACTACAAAGCTGTAATCATCAAGACAGTATGGTACTGGCACAAGAGCAGACACTCAGATCAATGGAACGGAATAGAGAACCCGGAAATGGACCCACAAACATATGGCCAACTAATCTTTGACAAAGCAGGAAAGAACATCCAATGGAATAAAGACAGTCTCTTCAGCAAGTGGTGCTGGGAAAACTGGACAGCGACATGCAGAAGAATGAACCTGGACCACTTTCTTACACCATACACAAAAATAAACTCAGAATGGATGAAAGACCTCAATGTAAGACTGGAAGCCAGCAAAATCCTCGAGGAGAAAGCAGGCAAAAACCTCTTTGATCTTGGCCACAGCAACTTCTTACTCAACACGTCTCTGGAGGCAAGGGAAACAAAAGCAAAAATGAACTACTGGGACCTCATCATCAAAATAAAAAGATTATGCACATAAAAGGAAACAATCAACAAAACTAAAAGGCAACTGACAGAATGGGAGAAGATATTTGCAAATGACATATCAGATAAAGGGTTAGTATCCAAAATCTATAAAGAACTTATCAAAGTCAACACCCAAAAACCAAATAATCCAGTGAAGAAATGGGTGAAAGACATGAATAGACACTTCTCCAAGGAAGACATCCAGATGGCCAACCAACACATGAAAAAATGCTCAACATCACTCATCATCAGGGAAATACAAATCAAAACCACCATGAGATACCACCTCACACTTGTCAGAATGGCTAACATTAACAACTCAGGCAACAACAGATGTTGGCGAGGATGTGGAGAAAGAGGATCTCTTTTGCACTGTTGGTGGCAATGCAAGCTGGTGCAGCCAGTCTGGAAAACAGTATGGAGGTTCCTCAAAAAACTAAAAATAGAAGTACCCTATGACCCAGCAATTGCACTACTAGGCATTTATCCAAGGGATACAGATGTGCTGTTTTGAAGGGACATGTGTACCCCATGTTTATAGCAGCACTATCAACAATAGCCAAAGTATGGAAAGAGCCTAAATGTCCATCAATGGATGAATGGATAAAGAAAACGTGGTATATATATACAATGGGGTATTACTCAGCAATCGAAAAGAATGAAATCTTGCCATTTGCAACTATGTGGATGGAACTGGAGGGTATTATGCTAAGTGAAATTAGTCAGTCAGAGAAAGACAAAAATTATATGACTTCACTCATATGAGGACTTGAATATAAGGGAAGGGAAACAAAAATAATATAAAAACAGGGAGGGAGACAAAACATAACAGACTCATAAATATGGAGAACAAACTGAGGGTTGCTGGAGGGGTTGTGGGAGGGGGGATGTGCTAAATGGGTAAGGGGTATTAAGGAATCTACTCTTGAAATCATTGTTTCACTATATGCTAACTAATTTGGATGTCAATTTTAAAAAATAAAAAATAAAATTAATAAAATAAAAACATAAAAATATTTTAAAAATTATTTGGGAGGTAGCTCACATGACTCATAAATTTGTAGCTATAGAGAAGTTTGGCTATCAAAACAATAGTAGCATCTGGTAATATTGACCTCATTGGCAAGATAAAGAAGAAAGAGAAACAAAACTGAATAGTGAGAATTTTTAAAAATGGGCATTTCACATTACCGAAAAGCCAACTGTTTGGAGACCCTAATTACCAGAAGATAAATTGAGAAAGCCCACCAAAACTCAGACTTTCAGCAAAGATCAGGCTATCCGTAGAGCTTTCCCATGGAAGCCTGATGGCCTCAAAATACCCCTCTTCAGAGTGAGAACAAGGCAGGGTGGCACAGGGGGAGGCAAGCAAAGAAATATGGTGATCTGACAACTAGATCTTGGAAAGAACTATATTTATGGTTTCAATGACATGGAACTGGCTGGGGCAAATAGACAATAAATCTGCTCAGTTTTTGAACTGCCAAAGAAACAGTTCTGAACGAAAAGAAATCTGTGACTCCTCAAGATTTACACTGACCCCTCAACTCCCAACTTTCCTTTGTTTAGCAGGAAGTGAGCTAAGAAATCTATGCAGCCCCCAAAGAGAATATATTCCCAACCCCCACCTGAGATTAGCCAAGGATAATAAAGAAGAAGCAAGAAATAATCAAAGAGAATTCCTCAGTCCCACAATAGGGGCACTCACAAGACCTACCCAGTAGAATTTCAGAATTGCTTTTGAGACACATTTGGAATTCGTGGAAGAGCCTGGGCTGGAGATATAAATTTGGGAGTCATAATTATATACAGAACTATTTGAGGCTGTAGGTCTGAAAGAGATTAACAAGACTGATGGAGAAGGAAAGTGGTCCAAATACTGAGACCAGGGACACTGGCAGGTTTAAAAGTCAGCAAGATGAGCGGGAACTAACAAGGGAGCCTGAGAAAGAGGATGCATAGGGGTGGGTGGAAACTGAAAAAGCATAGAAGCCTGCCAGCCAAATGAATAAAGGGTGCCAAAGAATAGCTTAAAGTCATTTAGTTTGTACACAGCTGAAAATGTATTCACATACCAGAAATGTATTCACAACCATGTATAAATTGTCACTCTAAACAAAGGAAAAGGCAGGATTTATAGAGCAAACGTCATGGAGAGCATGTGAATTTTGTCCTTGGGTAGGATGGTTGGTCACAAATATTCAGGAAGGGCGGTGTGTCCTTGAGAAGGTTGGCAGGGTTAGGGAAGACAGTTTAGTTCTTTGTGGGGGTATCTCAGAAGCCCTAAGGGCTCTGCTGCAGGAGTAGATAGGACACCTGCCTCTCATGGTGGCCAGTGTCTTTCTGCTGGTGTCTCCATCTTGGGTAAGAAGGTAGTCTCTTCATGTCCCTCATTATGACTTCTCAGTCTCCCATTCGGTCAGCCTGAGCTCACTGAGTAGCTGAGAAGGCCAGCAGGACCACTGTTACTTTTTTGAAATGGTAGTCAGATAGATTTCAGCTTGGGGTAACAGCTATAGAGTAACATTTAAGTGCCGGGAGATCCAGAGTAAGGCAAGAGGAAAGATACTGGCAAATACCATAAGAAAAAAGTAACACCCACTTCATATCTAGTTTCCTCTTCAGCCTACCCCTCACCAAGAGAATAAGATCAATTGACCAACAACCAAGTGTCTCTTTCTCTCATTTGACTGATTATTTGGCTCCCCAGTGAATATACTCTCTTATAGTCTGTCAAGCCCCTGCAGCTTGAGTGTTTCGTTTGTTGTTTGGGCTACAGTCCCAAATAAATAGTGAATTTCTGTGAGATTTTGACAGTCATTTATTCGTTTCTATATTTTTTTAAATAAGGACTTTATAACCTAGCTTATTGATTCCCTCTGGAGGAAGGGAAAGATATTGTAATTGATCTGCTCTGAGTTTTCACATTCAAGAGAAAGGAGAGGGAGAAACGTCATGTATTTAGAAGCTTTAGGTTGGAGGGAGGGAGGGCAGCCATGAAGGTCTAGATGAACCAAATGCAGCGACCTCTTATTTCTGTTCCAGCTGAGATTTGAACTTTTAAATACATATTTAGACTCACTTAAACAGTTCTTATACAAAACAGGTAATCTTGCTTAGAAGCTACAGCTCCCAGTTCTCTCCATCATGTGAGACCAATTTCAGTTAACTCTTTGTATACATTGCCTCCCTTTGCTGGCAGGTCGGCTCTATGAATTAGACATACATATGGTGCACACAAATGACAAGTTCTTACGGCCATTTAATCTCTAAAATTCTCCCCCCGCCCCAAGAAAGAGAAGTGGCTACAGATGCAAACAGAAGAAGGGGGGGAAATGGTTATGTACAGGCAAAGACAACTGGAAGTCTCCCTTTTTTTTAATGTGTAAATGAAATTTATTCACCATTACCCCTCCAAAAAACGACAAGAGGAGGGAGGCCTCGCAATATTGCTGCGTGTCTAAGACCAGGCCCATCCTCCTCTTCCTGGGCTTAGTTCTTCACCTGTAAGATGTGGAGTTTCAGCAGGCTTTCCCTAGACTATTTTCCAGCTCTGAAATGCCACAGTTTTATGTTGAGTGTTCAACACTCATATTTTAATTTTCAGGATGACAGTATAGCCTAGTGGCCAAGTGTGGCCCCCAGCAATAGACTGCCTTATTCTGAATGTTTGCACCATCTCTCTCTTTTTTTTTTTTAATTCAAGTTAGGTAACATATAGTATAGTCTTGCTTTCGGGACATCTCTTACATATGACACCCAGTGCTCATCCCACAAAGTGCCCTCCTTAATGCCCATCACCCACTTAACCCATTCCCCCCACCCACCTCTCCTCCAGCAACCCTCACTTGTTCTCTGATTCAAGAGTCTCTTATGGTGTGCCTCCCTCTCTGTTTTTATCTTATTTTTCCTTCCCTTAAGTGAGTCAGAGAAAGACAGATATACGATTTCACTCATATGTGGAATTTGAGAAGTCTCCTTTTAAAAAAAATTTTTTTAAATCTTTAGTTATTTCTGAGAGAGAGACAGGGTGTGAGCAGAGGAGGAGCAGAGAGAGAGAGAGGGAGACACAGAATCCGAAACAGGCTTCAGGCCCTGAGCTGTCAGCCCAGAGCCCGACGTGGGGCTCGGACCCCAGGAACCGTGAGATCATGACCTGAGCCGACGTCGGATGCTCAACCGACTGAGCCACTCAGTCTCCCTGAGAAGTCTCCTTTTTGAAACATCTGTCAAAAACAATCCACTGACATGGGGCGCCTGGGTGGCTCAGTCGGTTAAGCGTCTGACTTCAGCTCAGGTCATGATCTCGCGGTTCGTTGAGTTCGAGCCCCACGTCGGGCTCTGTGCTGACAGCTCAGAGCCTGGAACCTGCTTCGATTCTGTGTCTCCCTCTCTCTCAGCCCCTCCCCTGATCATGCTCTCTCTCTCTCTCTGTGTGTGTGTCTCAGTAATAAATAAACATTAAAAAAATTAAAAAAAAAACACACAATCACTGACACCCGTAAGCCAATTACTCTACTTGCCTTATTGGGGCTTCTATAGATCTTTATACACAAACAGTAGCACCACATCCAGGGACATATTCCAGGCCCCGAGGCTCCACACTGAGAGATGGCTATCCATCTATCCATCCAGGTCTGCCAGGCTCTCACTCAGGAGACAACCAAACCAGAGTGTTTTAGTCTCTCACTGTCCAAGTCCACGTCTGCCAGCCTTCCTCTGGCAGACGGTCATTGCCCATTGTCCTGCTTCTAAAGTGTGAAAGGCAAAGACATCTAACCATATCTAACAGACAAATAATGTCCGTCAGATCTGAAAATGAGAACAATTTGTTGAGTCTCACCATAAACTCACCATAAGCAGTTCCACAAAGGAAAGACAGGAAGACACCAACGATCTCAAAGGTGCACTTGCTGTGATATTTCTTGATCTGAGGCTGTTCTCCACTTCCAGATGTTTGCTTTGCACAAAATTCTATTTGCACAAATTCTACTTGTTAATGACTTAAGCTCATACTGCTACGCAGACAAGCAAATAACACAGAAGACGCTATCAACTGTTGGGATTAATGAAGGATTAATCTAGCCCAAAAAAAGGGTTTGGCCCTTTGCCTCTTGCTCCTCACAGGCAACCTCTGAGGTCTTTGAAATGTCCTACCTGATAAGAGAGTGTCTTTCTTGTTTACACAGAGACAGATCGCCTGTGCTAACAATGTGGTTTAGGGAGGGAGCTAGACCTCTGAGGGGGGCTGGAGACTAAGGCCAGCAACCCATGCAGTCCTCCGTGTCTATGTGGCCAGCCCCCAATGGACACCATGGCTCTGGTGAGTCTTACAAGTGGGAAATACTCTGCACATATTTTCACACGTTGTTGCTGGGAGAAATAAGCATTGTCCACATGATTCCAACTCAGAGAAGACAAGTTTCATGCCTGGTCTCTCCTGACCCTTGCTTTCTGTGCCTGTTCCCATGGCTGATTTTAGTCTGTACCTTTTCACTGTCACAAACTGTAACAATGAATATAACAGCTTTGCTGTGTTATGCAGATCTGTCTAGTGAATTACCAAACCTGAGCATGGTCTTGGAGAACCCCAGACTACAACAAAGAGACAAATTGTTTATGATGTGTAAGTGCATGAGTGACTTCTCAGCACTGTGCTTGAGACCAGCTAACAATCTAAATCAAACCTTTGTGACCCAGTGATAGACAAATACCCTCCATATGGAAGATATCATAATCCTCAAGGCAAAGTGTCAAAAAAATATAACAACAAATCACTTTGCTGCCACTACCAAACAAAATTGAATGGCCATGTGCAAAACAGAATCAGAATAGAATCAGATGTGACCAAGAGTCATATTCAATGTTTGAGAACCAAAGAGTTTGATTACCATACTTACTAGAGAAGCTAAAGAAGGGTGAAGCAGGATTCAAGGAGTCAATGAGGTATATATTCAGGCTTATCATTTGCTCAGCTCTCAGAGAGGGCAGTATCTTAGTATTACCTCCCAAGCTGTGAAAGAACAACTCAGAGATGTTTGGTTGAAGTACAGCTGAAAGTTTACATGTCATCAAGGAAAAATAACCATGTATACAAGGACAAAAGGCTTTGTAAAAGCAAAAACTATAGTCTGCGGAACACGGAGTCATATATTTTGTCCTTGAATTGGCTAACTGACTAAAAGTGGGCTAGAAGGGTAATCTGCTCTTAAGAAGAAAAATATAGTTGTCAGAGAAGCCAGTTTTAGTTTTTTTGTGAATTTTTTCTTTGGGATATTAGCTCTTGAGTGTACTTTGACCTGACCTCAGACCTCATCCATAGTCATAAATTTGACCTTCAGAACTGAGTTTGCCAGGACCTTAGATGTGGACCTGGATATTGGACCTAAACATGGACAATGGAAATGGACCTTAGACCAAGAATTCTCAGAAGTTCCTACTGCAAGTTAGAGTGAGTTAAATTATATCTGAGCAGTATTGGTGTAAAAGGGCCATTATCACACATTGCTTTAAAAAAATAAGTTAATTTCTTTTGGCAAGTTAGAACCAATAAGATGAATCAGATCAGTGTATGGGAAAATAAATCACTTCCCCAAATGTGTAAACAACTAGTCTCATACACTGTTCTCAAAAGTATGGTCTTACTGCAAATTAAATGAAAGTAAGTACACAAAGAGAAAGAAAACAAGTTCAAATCAAAGTCAGAACCTTAGTACCAACATGAAAGTCCAAGTCTAAGATCAAAGGCAAATGTCTAGGTCCATGTCCAATTTCCATGCCTAGGGTCCAGCCCAATGTCCAAGCTAAATAAAGCAAGATCCAGGATCAAGGGCCAAGGTCTAGGTACAAGGTCCAAAGACCACATCTAAGGCTCAAGTCCAGGTCTAAGATTAGAGTTCCTGATACAATTTCCAGAATTGAGGTCCAGTTCCAGTGCAGGGGTCCATGCTGCAGGCCCCAGGTTCAAAGCCAGATTTAGAGCCAAGGTCCAAGACCAATGTCCAGTTGGTACAAGTTCCAGGTCTAAGGTAAGATCCAAGGAACTAGTCAAAGACTATTCCAAAGAGTAAGTCCAAGGTTCACAACCAGATCCCACATCCATATCAATATCCAAGGTCAAGTTCAGGTCCATGATGGAGGTAAAAGCCTCAGGTCAACATCTGAGGTTAGTGGTCAAAATCCAAGACATAAGTCCACATCCAAGTTCCAGCTCTGAGGTTATATCCATGTAAGTAGAAAAACCAAGTTTCAATGTCCAGGTTCAATATCCACGACAAGATTAGAAGTTTGGGTCCAAGGTGCGATGTACACTTCCAAGGTCTAGAAAAACTGCATATACAAGTTCTAAGTTCAAAGCTGAGTAACAGTTTGAGATCAATGACACAGGTTTGAGGTCAAAATCTAACTCCAGGCTGAAGGTCCAAGTCAAAGTCCAAAGTCCAATTTATATTTCAAAGTCTGAGGTCCAAGCCAAGGTCCAGACACAAGACAATGCAGGTCCAAGGTCAAGTTCTGATTCCCATCAGGGTCCAAATCCAACATCCAGGTCAAGTTCTAAGGTTTAGAGTCCAGTTTGAACTCCAGTCAAGGTCCAATATACAGATCCATGCATAAGCCCAAAGCCCAAGACCTGGTTCAGGGTGCACATCCAAGTACAAGTTCTAAGTGTGAGGTCCAGATCCAAGTCCAAGTTCTAACAGCAACATTCAGGACTATATCCAAGTCCTGGTCAAGGCCCTGTTCTAAGGTCCAGGTCTGAGTTTAGGTCTAAGCTCTAAAGCTGACTTTTAAGACTTGAGTCTAATTTCAGGCTGAAGGTCCAGATCCAAATGCAAGTCCAAGGCAGAGATCCAAAGTGTAGTTCCGAGTCTAAGGTAGAGATCCATGTCAAGGTCCAAGATCTAGGTCCAAGGCCCAGATTCAGATCCAACTTCTAGGTATAAGATCAGGTAAAAATATAAAAATTAAATTAAAATTAAAAACAGATAAAGTTTAAAGTCTGAGGTTGCAATCTAAAGTTTAGATTCAAGGTCTTGATTTGATATCTAAGTTAAAAGTCCAAGTCTAAAGGATCCAAGGCTGACTTCCAAGTTTCAAGTCCAATTCCAGGTCCAAGCTCTCAGACCCAAATGCAGGTTACCAGTAGAGGGTCAAGGACAAGGTGCAAGTCCTGGTCTAGGTTTAGATTAATATCTAAGTGTAATATCCAAATCCAGTTTCAAGATCCACATCCAAGAGCAGTCCAGAAACTAGAAAAATATCCATGACAAAATTCCAGGTCCAAAATCAGTGTCCCAGGTTAGTTAGTTCCAGGTCCAAGTCTGCATTCCAGGTCTGAACTCCACCCCAAATTTAGGAGTCCAGGTCCAAGGTCCAAGATACAGTTTCAATGGACGTCTTAATTGAGTTCCCAAGTTCAGTTCATATCCACCTCATAATCCAGGTTCAACATTTAGGGCCAAGTCAATGTGCAGGTCTAAGGTCCAGGTCCAAGTTTCAGCCCTGATCCAGCATTGAGTACCAGGTCTAAGTTCCAAGGTCAAAAAACATATCCAAGTCCATCCAGATCTGAGCTTCAAGATCAAGGTCAAATGTCATGGTCCAAGATTCAAATCCAAAATCCAGGCCTATGACCAAGGACAAAATTTATGGTTCTAGGTCATGGAAAAGTCCAAAGCCAAAATTCAAAGCCAAAATTGAGATCTTATGTCTGGTCTAAGGCCCAAATCGTATCTAAGGGCTATACCAAGAACTAAAATTCAAGGTCCAATTCAAAGGTTGAAGTCTGGTATAAGGTATGATCCAAAGACCAAATCCTTGTCTAGAATTCATCTTCAAGATCTTGGTCCAAGATCAAGGTCTAGGTCTGAGGACTAGGTCTATGTTTCAAGTACAAAGTTCAGGTCCAGGTCTCAGTTACTGATCCAAGGTCAGAATCCATTACAGAAATCCAAAGTCCAAGTCCAACATCCACATCCATTATGTTCCATGTCGAAGTTTGGAGGTCCAGGCTAAAGTTCTATTGTCCAAGTTTTGGTTCACATCAAAGGCACAGGTCCTAGGTCCAACTCCAAGGTATAAAATTTACATTTGACATTCAGGTCCAGGTTTGAGGCCTAGATCTAAAGAATATGTCTAAGACTGAGGTCCAGGAACAAAGTCAAAATTCCATTACCAAAGTTCAGGAGCAAGGTCCAAAGTCTAGATCCAAGACTGACATTTTAGTCAGAAGTTCTTGTCCAATGTCCATATCCATAATCTTGTGTCAGTTCAGGTATGATGTCCAGGTCTGAGATCAGCTCCAAGTTTAGAAGTCTAAGTCCAAAGTCCAGTCCAAAGTCCATGCTCAAGTTCAAGGTACAGAGCCAAAGTCCATATCCAAGTCCAGATCAAGATTCAGGTCAGAGGTCTGGGTCTAAGGTTCAGTGCCAAGACAGGAGATGCTGATCCAAGATCCAAGCCCATGACAAAGGAAAGGTTCAAATCCAGGTTCAAGGTCCACAAGAACCAGGATGATGCCCAACACACAGGTCCAGTTATGAGGTCCAGTTTTAATATCCAGATACTAAAATCTTCTTAGATTAATTTTATTTTGGACTTGTTTGCACAAATACTGGTTGGATGTGCTTTAACCTGTTTTAACTTTCAATAAAAACTTTTGAGAACACTGTGTGACTTGGAGCTAGTTTTCACAAATGCTGCATGGATTTATCTTGTTTGTTCTAACTCAAAACAAGAGTTTCCTTTTTAGAGTAATGTGTAACTCTGAGCTCATTTTCACATATACTGCTGAGATTTATCAGTGTAGTTGACAGGAATGTGTATTTTCAGATTTTGCTCATGTAATGCTATGTCCCTCGCAGATCACTTGCCCAAGCAGTAAGAAGTTACTCTGGAGATGGGTTTCTGGGACTGAACCTGTTTACACTAATTTTGTCTTCTTTCAAAACAATAGAGTTTTCCAGTTCTATCAAGATGGAGTTGTCCTGCTCTCCCTGCCTCTCCTTCTTACAACTAAAAATCTCTGGACATAACACAACGAACAAGCATAGGGCAACCCTGAAGGGTAGAAAGAAGGACACAGACTATCCAGAGACTTGAATCACACAGCGGTGAATCCCCTGGGTTTCCTCCTTACCTCCCCTATATTCTGGACAGAGTATTGCAGAAACTCCCAAACCAGAACCACAAACAGGCACAGACATAAAAACTTCAAGAAAAGCCTGTTCTCTCTGGTCAAAGGACCACCCCCTCCCCCCCCCCCCACACACACACACATACAAAAGTTGGTGAAACAACAGAAAACTTTGGCAATACTTGCCCTACTCTCACCAAACACCAATTTTAAAAACCACACTCTGTCCTGGCAGTATGAGCAGAAACACGTTGGGGTGGGAGATGGTGAGTAAAGGGATTGATCTTTCACCCACCTTCTCACTCCTGGAAGTAAAAGGCACTCTCAGATTTTTCTGCCAGTAGCGTTGGTGAGTCTGAGCAAGAAGTTAATATTCCATTCCCTGCACCACAGAAGCAGGCAACATTCTGATTCCCCCAAAAGGTGGCGTCAGCCAGGTCCAGCAGGGAGCTCAGCCTCCACCCACACCTGGCATTGATGCAACCCTACAAGGCACCACAGGGTTAGTCATCCCTCCACTTTTCTTCCATTCTGGATGTCAGGGAGACCCAGGTGCGAGCTGTACTTGCACGCGCACCCAGCAGCGGTGAGACTGAATGAGGGGGTACAAAGCAGGGCGGGTCAGCACTCCTGTACCACCTTCCCAAGTGCTATCAAGGTCCAACTGGGGGCTGAGCTTCCACATTCACCCTGTGGCAATAAGGTGGTATGGGTCCGCCCACTTTCCTCCACTTCCTGGTAGCTGTGCAGCCCAGTGGGAGCTGAGCATAAACCCCCACTCAGAGGCAACAAGACAGTGCAAGGTGGTGTCCCACTTTTTCTCTGTCACTGAGGCTGCGGGAGAACTGAACTTCCCACCCCATCTCTCTGCAACAAGCCAGTGCCCCACTTTTGCCACAGTGGATGTTGTCCAGGCCCAGTAGGAAGCAGAACATAACACTCTCCCAGCCATGTGCTACATGTAAACAGAGGGACTCCCCGATTTAAAAAAAAAAAAAAAAAAAAGATTAAACAGAATCCAGCATCTTATGATTTCCAAAACATCCAAGAGACAATTGAAAATCAACCATCATACCAAGAACAAAGCAAATCATAACAGGAATAAGAAAACACAATATACAGATTCCAACACTGAGACAAAGCAGGTATCAGAATTATCTGACAAGGATTTTAAAGCAGTCATCATCAAAAAATGGTTCAACATGCAATAATGAATTCTCTCTTTTAAAAAAATTTTTTTAACATTTGTTTATTTTTGAGAGACAGAACATGAGCAGGGGAGGGGCAGAGAGAGAGAGGGGGAGACACAGAATCCAAAGCAGGCTCCAGGCTCAGAGCTGTCAGCACAGAGCTCGATGCAGGGCTTGAACCCATGAACCGTGAGATCATGACCTGAGCTGAAGTCGGATGCTTAACGGACTGAGCCACCCAGGCACCCCTAATGAATTCTCTTCAAGGGGGTGCCTGGGTGGCTCAGTAGGTTAAGAGTCTGACTCTTGGTCTTGGCTAAGGTCATGATCTCACGGTTCATGGGTTTGAGCCCCTTGTTTGGCTACATGCTGATAGTGTAGAGCCTGCATAGGATTCTCCCTCTCCTCTCTCTCTGCCCCTCCCCCCTCAAAAAAAAGTGAATTCTCTTGAAACAAAAGAAAAAGCAAACATCTCAGCAAAGAAATCAAAGGTTTTTTTGTGTGTGTGCATTTATTTATTTATTTTGAAAGAGAGAGAGAGCTGCCCATGCATGGGCGGAGTCAGTGCAGGGCTTGATCCCACCAACCATGAGCCAAAATCAAGAGTCTGATGCTTAACCCACTGAGCCTCCCAGGCACCCTTCAAAGGTATTTTGTTTGTTTTAAAGAACCAAATGAAAATTATGAAACTGAAAAAGACAATAACTGGAAAAAGATTACTGTGGGGGCTCAATAGTGTAGTAGGGGTGAAGGAAAATAGAATCACTAAAATTTACGCAATTTTTTAAAAGTATATTCATTTTGTGAGAGAGAGAGAGAGAGAGAGAGAGAGAGAGAGAGAGAGAGAGAGAGAGAATGAGTCGGGGAGGGGCAGAGAGAGAGGGAGACACAGAATCCAAAGCAGGCTCCAGGCTCTGAGCTGTCAGCACAGAGCCCCACGCAGGGCTCAAACCTATGAACCGCAAGATTCTGACCCAAGCTGAAGTCAGATGCTTAACAGACTGAGCCACCCAGGTGCCCCAAGTTTACCCAATCTTAACAACACAGAGAATAGATTGGGGGCAAGGGGAGGAAGGGCACCTATGGGACAATAATGAAAAGCATAAGATCATACTGTTGGAGTCCCAAGAAGAGAAGGGGGAGAGAGGGACTGTAACAGTATTTGAAAAAATAATAGCTGAAAATCCCTAAATTCACTAAATGACATTAACGTACAGATTCAACATGTTCCAACCAGGATAAACCCAAATAAACATATGCCAAGACACGTCATAATTAAACTTCTGAAAGCTAAAGACAAAGGGAAAAAAAATCTTAAAAGCAGCCAGAGGGAAATAATGAATTATTTATGAATGAACGCCAATTCAAATGACAGCAAATTTCTCACAGGAGACTAAGATACAAGGTGAAAATGACTCCAAGCTTTTCAAGGACTGGAAGAAAACTATACCTAGAGTAACCACTATGAAAACTATAAAGAGCCATATATTCAAACCTCTATAAATAAATCAAGATGGAAGCCTTAAAAATGTTCAAATTATCCATGAGAAGCCCAGAAAAGAAAAATAACGGAATAAGAAATACAGAAAACATGTGATAATTGGGGCACCTGGGTGGCTCAGTCGGTTGAGGGTCCGACTTCAGCTCGGGTCATGATCTCACAGCTCATGATTTTGAGCCCCACGCTGGGCTCTGTGCTGATGGCTCAGAGCCTGGAGCCTGCTTCAGATTCTGTGTCTCCCTCTCTCTCTGCCCCTAACCCACTCAAATTCCGTCTCTGTCTCTCTCAAAAATAAATAAACATTTAAAAAATTAAAAAAAAAAAAAGGAAACGTGGTAACATAGCAAATCACCAACTAATGTAAATATACCAGTAAAAAAGAGATTGGCAGAGTAGATTAAAAAGATGATAACAACCATATGCCGTCTACAAGAAACACTTCATACACAAAGACACCAGCAAGTTGAAAGTATAAGAGCAGAACACTCCATGTAACAAGAGCAAAATACACATTCTTTGTAAGCAGGCTTGGTACATTCATCAAGATAAACCATATCCCGGGCCGTAGAACAAACCTCAACAATTTTAAAAGAACTGAAACCGGGACAAATATGTTCTCTGGTCGTGATGGAATCACACCAGAAATCACTAGCAAAAAGATAACAGGAAACTCACAAAACACTTGGAAAGTAAACAACACACTCTTAAATAATCCAGGCATCCAATGAGACCTCAAAGGAAGAATTTAAATATATATATCAAGAGAGAGCGTAGAATTAAACTGAAAATACAACATATCAAAACATGGAAGGTTTGGCTAAAACAGAAATGAGAGGGAACTTTAGAATACTAGAGGCTTATATTAGAAGAAAGAAAGGCTCAAATCAATAATTTAAGCACCGAGCTGAGAAACTAAAAAGAGCAGAATAAACCCAGAGCAAGCCAAAGAGAGGAAACTAATAAAGACACCAAGCAATAGTAACAGAAATTAAACACTTAAAGCAAATCTATGCTCCTAAATTCAACTAGTTAGAAGAAATGGACCAATTCCTTTAAAAACACAAACTAGCAACACTCAACCAAGGTGAAACAGATAATGCAAATAGTCCTATAACCACTGAAGAAATAGAATTTGTAATTTAGAAGCCCCTGAGGAAGGAATATCCAGATGCAGATGGTTGCACTGGAGAATCCTACCAGTTTTTCAAAATGGGACCAATTTTACACAACCTTTTCCAGAAAATCAAAGAGGAAGGAATACTTACCAATTCATTTTATGAAGCCGGTAACACCCTGAGATAAAAACCAAAGACATCACAAGAAAACTGCAAACCAGTACCTTTCACAAGCACATAAATTCTCAACAAAATGTTAGCAAACTGAATCCAACAACGTACACAAATAATTATGCGTCAAAACCAAGTGTGATTCATCCCAAGTATGAAAGGTTGGCTCAACATTCAAAAATCACTCAATGTAATCCACCATATCAATCAGGTTTTAAAAAAAAATGATTATAACAATATACGTAAAAAAAAAAGCATTTGACAAAATACAACACCCACTCATGATAAAACTCTCAGAAAAATTAGGAGTAAAGAACTTCCTAACTTGATAAAGAACATCTATAAAAAGCCTGCAGCTAGCATCTTACTTAACGGTAGAAGACTAACGCTTTCCCTTCCAGATCAGGAACAAGATAAAAATGCCTGCTCTCACAACTGTCAATTATTGCAGTTCTGGAATGTGTAGCCGCTGCAGACAGGGAAGAAAAAGGAATAAAAGCGTATAGATTGGAAAGAAGAATAAAGCTGTTCCTATTTGCAATGACATGATTGTCTATGTCGAAAATCCCAAACGATCTAAAAACGAAAGACAAAAAAATGAAAAACAAACTCCTTGAACTAATGAGTGAGCTAAGCGAGGTCACAGGACATGAGATCAATAAACAAAACAAAACAAACACACAAACAAAATAATTGCATTTCTATATCCCAACAATGTCATGCAGAAACCGAAACTAAAAATACAGTACCACTCACAATCATCCCAAAGAAAACATGATACTTAGATATAGCTCTAGAAAATCAAGCACAGGATACATCCTGAAAATTTTAAAGTACTGACGAAAGAAATTAAAGAAGACCTAAATAAGTGGAGAGATGTACTATGTTCAGAAATGGAAAATTCAACATATTAAAATAGGTTTAATGCAATTCCTGTCAAAATTCCCAGCAAGTGTTTTATAGACAAGTTTATTTTAAAATGTGTATGGAAAGACACCGTACCTAGAATAGCTAAAATAATTTTGAAAAATAAGAATAGAGTGGGAGGAATCACTCTACTCAACGTCAAGGCTTGCTATGGTAATCAAAACAGTGGGGTATTAGAGACGGATGGACACATAGATCAAAGGAACAGGGTAAAGAATCCAGAAATAGACCCACACACATATGTCCAACTGATTTTTTACAAAGGCACAAAAGCAATTCACTGAAGAAAGGGACAAATTATTTCAACAAATGATGCTGGAGCAATTGGACATCCGCAAAAAAAAAAAAAAAACAAAAAAAAAAACAAACCAACAACAAAAAAGACTACAATGAAAACCAGTGATAACACCAAGAGCGGAGAAACTGGATCACTCATACATTGTTGGTGGGAATGTAAAATGGTAGAGCCACATTGGAAAACAGGTTGGCACTTTCTTATGACATTAAACATGCAAACGCTGAAAGCCCCAGCGATTGCCATGTTGGGCATCTATCACAAAGAAGTGAAATTAGACATTAGCAGAAAAACCTAGATGCAAATGTTCAGACAGCCTTATTCATAACTGCCCCAAACCGGAAACAACCCTCCTGTCCTTCAATGTTTGGATAAATAAACAAACTCTAGTACCTTCAATAAATAAACATGAATAAAAAAAAAAAGAATGACCTTTGGATATGCCCAACAATTTAGATGAATCTCCAGGGAATTATTCTGAGTCAGGAAAAAAAAATCCCAAAGGTTACTGTATGATTCTATTTATATAACATTCTCGAAATGACAAAACTATAGAAATGGAGAACAGATCTGTGGTTGCCAGGGATGGGGATCAGGAATGGGATGGGGAGAGAGAGGAAGGTGGGTGTAGCTATAAAAGGGCACCTGGAGAGATCCTTGTGGTGGACAAACTCTGTCAACGTCAATATCCTGACCGTGACATGGCGGTCTAGTTTCGTATCATATCGTTACCATGGAAGGAAACTGAGTAAAGGGTACACCGGACCTCTCTGTATTATTTCTTACAACTGCATGGGAATCTGTGATTATCTTGAAATAAAACACTCAATTAAAACATTTTCAGATACCAAAATAAAAATTGCTAGCTAGATGCCTCTGAACTGGCTCTAGCTCAGAATTAAAAACAAAAAATCAGTTAACAATGTGTTTCTTAGCTTTTTCGCCCAGATAAAGCTGACAGTCATATCTGTTTTCTGACAAACAAGAAGTAGCTACTTTTGAGAAGCATTTCTGAGACTGAGCTTGCTTCCACTTATAACTATTTGTTTTCTCCAATGCAGTTTGAGTCATCTTCCTCTGCCTGTGTCACAAGTAGGTAGAGTCGAGAAGCAAATGTGTTTCTGAGTGCTTTTGTTCACATTTGTCTGCAGTTATTCTAAAAAGCAGTAATAAGTTCCTTACAAGTAGAACATTGGGGCCTGAGTTTCTTTGTTCTAATATTGCCTCTTTGCACAAATGCTGCTCAGATTCGTCTTTGTCTACAAAACTGGCAGATAGTGGCTTTTAGAGCAATTTCTTTCCCAGCTCTAAAATCCAATTCAGGACCATTTATTTGACTGCCATGCTATTTAGTCCAATTGGTAAGCAATCCTTGCTCTTTGTTTTTTGGGGACTTTGACATTTTTGAAGAGTGCAGGTTCACTATTTGTGCAGAACGTCCCTCAGTTTGGGCTTGTTTGATTGTTGCTTCGTGATTCAGGTAATGCATTTATTGGCAAGAATATTACATAAATGATATGTCTCCAGGATCACACCAGGAGGCAAATGATGTCAATTTGTCCCCATTACTGGTAATGTTAACTTTGATCAGGTGATATCTGCCAGGTTTTGCCATTCTAAAGGCACCTTTTTTATAATTTGTGTGGGGTGTGTTTTTTTAGTGTTTTATTTATTTATTTATTTTGAGAGAGAGAGAGAGAGTGAGCAGGGGAGGGGCAGAGAGAGAGAGGGAGAGAGAGAATCCTAAGCAGGCTCCTCACTGTCAGCACAAAGCCCAACGCGGAACCAAATTCACGAACCATGAGATCATGACCTGAGCCAAAATCAAGAGTCAGACTCTTAACTGACTAAGCCACCCCAGCACCCGTGTGGGTTGTTTTTTTTTTAAAGTGTCTTTCAAAATCAAGTCTCGTGATATTTAGAATATCCATGTTGGAATAGAAGAGCAAATGTCTTCATATTTCTGCCTGTCAAAATGTCAATCCCAACAAGGTTCACCTTGGTGGGACCACCTTCCAGTTTGGGAAGTTAACATCTCTGCTAGTTTGCATGGTTGTCTTTTGAGCACCGGAAAGCTGTTATCACACAGCGTTGAACACTGCATTAGGAAAGTGCTGGAAGCACTAGCATCTCCAGCAGTGACACCCATCTCATCCACCATGATGAGATGAGGGGATGGTTGCTTCTCTGAGGGAACAGCCAGCCCCACACCTGCAGTGGATGTGGTGACAGCCCCGGGTGTTCCTGTGTATGCTATCTGTCTAAAGTAATCTCTATGCCTAATGTGGGCACGAACTCACAACCCAGAGATCAAGAGTCATATACTCTACTGACTGAGGCAGCCATAAGCCCCGATGCCATTTTTATTTTTTTTATTTTTTATTTTTTGCCATTTTTAATGTTCATAGAATCAATATAAAGTTTTTGTTCTGATGAACATGGACATATGTCACTTTCATTTTTTAGAAAGAACTTTATATTTGAAACTAATCTATGAATGATAATACCTCATAGGCCTGCAGATAAAATATAATTGGTTTCTTTGCCAATATATAAATAATTTTTAGGGGGAAGAGCCAAGATGGCAGAACAGTATGGAAGGTCTTTTTGCATCGAACATCCATGAAATACAGCCAGATCAACGCTAAACCAACCTGCACACCTAGAAAACTGATCTGAGGATTAACGCAACAAATCTGCACAACCTGAACCACAGAACTCAGCAGGTATGTGGCGTGGAGAGGTAAAACAGGAGAAAGAGAAGCCACAGATGACAGGGAGCTATTTTTTCATGCAGAGAGAGGACGGAGATGGGGTGGGAGGAGTACAGGAAAAGCATCCCCCCAAAAGCAGCTGGAAAGAAAGTGGAAAAGTGGAAACGGCCACAGGGACTGAGCTAAAAAGGGAGAAAGGAGAAAGGAGAGGGTTTAAATTCCACTAAGACTCTATAAACAGGGGGAGCGCAGAGTCAGAAACTCCGCAGCTCGATACCTGGAGGTGCTCTGATGGGAAGGGCGAATCCCCAGGAACAGAGAGTGAAGTCTTCAAACCTCAGGCCACACGGAAGAGGCGGTTCCCCTGCTGGGAGGATGTTAGGTAGAGGCGGTGCGGCCCCTCCCACAGGCAAAAGTGTCAGCAGACCCCAGAGAACAACCACACCCGCTGGTGCTGGAACAAGGTCGCTGGGGGTGAAGCCTGGTGCCAGACGTTTTGTGATTTTTCCATAATCCCTGAGGCGCTGCTGCTACACGATCGCGTGAACTTTATCTGGGGCGGGATGGCACTTGGCCACAGTCTCTGGCCATCGGCAGCAGCACAGTCCTTCGAACATTCCTGGGTATGGCCAGCTCGGGCCACTGTTCGGTAAGACCCTCCTTCAGAAGGTCTGAGCAGGTCAAAGCCGCAGTCCCTCAGAAGTGAGAGGCTGGGAAGCACAGCCTCATCTAAGATAAAACTCAGGGAGGGAAATGCCGCCTGGCAACCTGACGGCTTGCTCATGGACAGTGTAAAAACAGGGAGTGGACAGAAGCTGAAAACAAAGGAGGGGTGCGTGACTGCTGATCAGGGAGAACAGAGTTCTGATACAAGAGACTGGATAGCTGTGAGAGGCCATTTTCACCCCTCCCACACATGCGCATACACACTTACAAGCACCACAACAATCCACCCCTGTAAGCTAAACAGCGCCATCTAGTGGAGAACGGAGCCATTACACTAAGCCCTACCCAACTGGGCCAACCTCACTCTTCAGGAACATGAGTCTCTCCGCCTGCTTAGTTTACGACTATAAAGCACTTCATAGTTTGACTTCTAGGGGAAAACGATGTCATTTCAGTTGTACTTCAGTCTGTTCCCTGGTCCATCTATTCAATTTTTTTTCTTTTTCGTTTCTTTTTCTTGAATACAGAAAGAGAAAAAATTTCTTTTTATTTTCAATTTTTCTTAAAAATATTTTTCTTTAATTTTTTTCTACTATATATTTTACTTTTTGTAAAATTTTAAAATTCTATTTTAATTCCATCATTTGTTCATTTTATTCTATTTCAATGTATTCATTTTTTCAAATTTTCAAATGTTTTCCTTTTTTTTCTTTCGCTTTTCTTTTTTCTTTTTCTGTTTTCTTCCCCCCACTCCCTTTTCTCCCTTTTTAATCTAATCTATCAAGCTCCTTTCAACAACCAGACCAAAACACACCTAGGATCTAGCATCATTTATTTGATTTTTTGTGCGGATGTGTTGTTTTTAATTTTTTAATTTTTTTTTTACCTTACTAATTCCTTTTCTTCCTTCAAAATGAAGAAACGAAGGAATTCACCCCACAAGAAAAAGCAGGAAGAAACGACAGCCAGGGACTTAATCAACACAGATACAAGCAAGATGTCTGAACCAGAATTTAGAATCACGATAATAAGAATACTAGCTGGGGTTGAAAGTAGATTAGAATCAATTTCTGGGTAGATAAAAGAAGTAACAACTAGTACGGATGAAATAAAAAATGTTGTAACTGAGCTGGAATCTCGAATAAATGCCAGGGCAGCAGAGATGGATGAGTCAGAGCAGCAAATCAACGACATAGAGGACAAACATATGGTAAATAATGAAGCAGAAAAAAGAGAGAGACTAAGGCAAAAGAGCATGATTTAAGAATTAGAGAAATCAGTGACTCATTAAAAAGGAACAACATCAGAATCATAGGAGTCCCAGAAGATGAAGAGAGAGAGAAAGGGATAGAAGGGTTATGTGAGCAAATCATAGCAGAAAACTTTCCTAACCTGGGGAAAGACACAGACATCAAAATCTAGGACACACAGAGGACTCCCATTAGATTAAAAAAAACCTGATCATCAACAAGGCATATCATAGTCAAATTAACAAAATGCTAAGGCAAGGAAAGATCATGAAAGCACCAAGGGAAAAACAGTCCTTAAACTACAAGGGAAGACAGATCAGGTTTGCCGTAGACCTATCCACAGAAACTTGGCAGGCCAGAAAGGAGTGGCAGGATATATTCAAGGTGCTGAATCAGAGAAATATACAGCCAAGAATTCTTGATCCAGCAAGGCTGTCATTCAAAATAGAAGGAGAGAAAAAGTTTCCCAGACAAACAAAAATTAAGAGTTTGTGACCACTAAACCAGCTCTGCAAGAAATTTTAAGGGGGACTCTCTGACGGGAGAAATGATGGGGAAAAAAAAGACCAAAAGCAACAAGACTAGAAAAGACCAGAGAACACCACCAGAAACTCCAACTCTATAAGAAACATAATGGCAATAAATTCATATCTTTCAGTACTCACTCTAAACATCAATGGACTCAATGCTCCAATCAAAAGGCATAGGGTAACAGAGTGGATAAGAAAACAAGATCCATCTGTATGCTGTTTACAAGAGACCCACTTTAGACCTAAAGACACCTTCAGATTGAAAGTAAGAGAATAGAGAACCATCTATCATGCTAATGATCAACAAAAGAAAGCTGGAGTAGCCATACTTATATCAGACAATCTAGACTTTAAAATAAAGACTGTAACAAGAGATGGAGAAGGGCATTATATCATAATTAAGGGGTCTATCCACCAAGAAGACCCAACAATTGTAAACATTTACTCTCCAGATGTGAAAGCACCCAAATATATAAATCAATTAATCACAAACATAAAGAAACTCAATGATAATAATACCATAATAGTAGGGGACTTCAAAATCCCACTTATGGGAAATGGACAGATCATCTAAACAGAAAATCAACAAGGAAACAATGTCTTTGAATGACACACTGGACCAGATGGACTTAACAGATATATTCAGAACATTTCATCCTAAAGCAGTGGAATACACATTCTTCTCAGTGCACATGGAACGTTCTCCAGAATAAATCACATATTGGGACACAAATCAGCCTTAAGTAAGTACAAAAAGATCGAGATCATACTGTGTGTTTTCAGACCACAACACATTGAAACTCGAAATCAACCACAAGGAAACATTTGGAAAGATAACAAATACTTGGAGACTAAATAACATCCTACTAAAGAATGAATGGGCTAACAAAGAAATTAAAGAGGAAATTAAAAAGTACATGGAAGCCAATGAAAATGATACCACTACAGCCCAAACCTCTAGGATGCAGTAAAGACAGTCATAAGAGGGAAGTATATAGCAATCCAGGCCTTCCTAAAGAGGGAAGAAAGGTCCCAGATACACAACCTAACCTTACACCTTAAAGAGCTGGAAAAAGAACAGCAAATAAAACCCAAAACCAGCAGAAGACAGGAAATAATAAAGATTAGAGCAGAAAGCAATGCTATCGAAACCAAAAACAAAACCAAAACCAAAAAAACAGTAGAATGGATCAATGAAACCAGAAGCTGGTTCTTTGAAAGAATTAACAAAATTGATAAACCACTAGCCAGCTTGATCAAAAAGAAAAAGGAAAGGACCCAAATAAATAAAATCAAGAATGAAACAGGAGAGATCACAACCAACACAGCAGAAATACAAACAACAATGACAGAATATTATGAGCAATTATAGGCCAATAAAATCAGCAATCTGGAAGAAATGGACAAATTCCTAGAAACATATACACTACCAAAACTGAAATGGGAAGAAATAGAAAATTTGAATAGACCCATAACCAGTAAAGAAATCGAATTAGTAATCAAAAATCTCCCAAAAATCAAGAGTGCAGGCCAGACGGCTTTCCAGGGGAATTCTACAAAACATTGAAGGAAGAGTTAACAGCTATTCTCTTATGGCTGTCCCAAAAAATAGAAATGGAAGGAAAACTTCCAAACTCTTTCTATGAAGCTAGCATTGCCTTGATTCCAAAACCAGACAAAGACCCCACTAAAAAGGAGAACTATAGACCAATTTCCCTGTTGAACATGGATTCAAAAATCCTCAACAAGATATTAGCCAATCAGACCCAACAATACATTAAAAAAATTATTCATCACAACCAAGTGGGATTTATACCTAGGATGCAAGGCTGGTTCAATATCCGCAAAACAATCAATGTGATTCATCACACGAGTAAAAGAAAGGACAAGAACCACATGATCTTCTAAATAGATGCAGAGAAAACATTTGACAAAATACAGCATCCTTTCTTGATAAAAACCCTCAAGAAAGTAGAGATAGAAGGATCATACCTCAAGATCATAAAAGCCATATATGAAAGACCCAGCACTAATATCATCCTCAGTGGGGAAAAACTGAGAGCTTTCTCCCTAAGGTCAGGAATGAGACAGGGATGTTCATTCTTGCCACTGTTATTCAACATAGTATTGGAAGTCTTAGCCTCAGCAATCAAACAACACAAAGATATAAAAAAACAACACATCCAAATCGTCCAGGAGGAGGTCAAACTTTCACTCTTTGCAGATGACATGATACTCTACATGGAAAACCCAAAAGATTCCACCAAAAAACTGCTAGAACTGTTCCATGAATTCAGCAAAGTTGCAGGATATAAAATCAATGCACAGAAATTGATTGCATTCCTATACACCAACAATGAAGCGACAGAAAGAGAAATCAAAGAATCGATCCCATTTACAGTTGCACAAAAGAACATAAAATACCTAGGAATAAATCTAACCAAAGAGGCGAAAAATCTATACACTGACAACTATAGAAAAATTATGAAAGAAATTGAAGAAGACACAAAGAAATGGAAAAAGATTCCATGCTCCTGAATAGGAAGAACAAATATTGTTAAAATGTCAATACTACCCAAAGCAATCTACATGTTCAGTGCAATCCCTATCAAAATAACACCAGCATTCTTCACAGAGCTAGAACAAGCAATCCTAAAATTTGTATAGAACCAGAAAAGACCCCGAATAGCCAAAGCAATCTTGAAAAAGAAAACCAAAGCTGGAGGCATCACAATCCCCAACTTCAAGCTATACTACAAAGCTGTAATCATCAAGACAGTATGGTACTGGCACAAAAACAGACATTCACATCAATTGGAAAGAATAGAGAACCCAGAAATGGACAACTAATCTTTGACAAAGCAGGAAAGAATATCCAATGGAATGAAGACAGTCTCTTCAGCAAGTGGTGCTGGGAAAACTGGACAGCGACATGCAGAAAAATGAACCTGGACCACTTTCTTACACCATACACACAAATAAACTCAGAATGGATGAAAGACCTAAATGTAAGACAGGAAGTCAGCAAAATTCTTGAGGAGAAAGCAGGCAAAAACCTCTTTGACCTTGGCTGCAGCAACTTCTTATTCAACACATCTCTGGAGGCAAGGGAAACAAAAGCAAAAATGAATGATTGGGACCTCACCAAAAAAAAAAAAAAAAGCTTCTGCACAACAAAGGAAACAATCAGCAAAATTAAAAGGCAACCGATGGAATGGGGAAGATATTTGCAAATGACATATCAGATAAAGGTTAGTATCCAAAATCTATAAAGAACTTATCAAACTCAACACCCAAAAAATAAATATTTCTGTGAAGAAATGGGCAAAAGACATGAATAGACACTTCTCCAAAGAAGACATCCAGATGGCTAACCGACACATGAAACAATGCTCAACACCACTCATCATCAGGGAAATACAAATCAAAACCACAATGAGATACCACATCACACTTGTCAGAATGGCTAACATTAAAAACTCAGGCAACAACAGATGGTGGGAAGGATGCAAGGAAAGAGGAACCCTCTTGTACTGCTGGTTGGAATGCAAACTGGTGCAGCCACTCTGGAAAACAGTATGGAGGCTCCTCAAAAAATTAAAAAAAGAACTACCCTACGACCCAGCAATTGCACTACTAGGCATTTATCCAAGGGATACAGATGTGCTGTTTTGAAGGGACACATGCACCCCCATGTTTATAGCAACACTATCCACAATAGCCAAAGTATGGAAAGAGCCCAAATGTCCATCGATGGATGAATGGATAAAGAAAATGTGGTGTATATATATATATATATATATATATATACACACACATATATATATACATATATATGTATTACTCAACTATCAAAAAGAATGAAAGTTGCCATTTGCAACTAAGTGGATGGAACTAGAGGTTATTGTTCTAAGCAAAAAATGTGGTGTATATATATATATACACACATATATATATATACATATATATGTATTACTCAACTATCAAAAAGAATGAAAGTTGCCATTTGCAACTAAGTGGATAGAACTAGAGGTTATTATTCTAAGCAAAATTAGTCAGAGAAAGACAGATATCACATGACTTCACTCATATGAGGACTTTAAGATATAAAATAGATGCACATAAGGGAAGGGAAGCAAAAATAATATAAAAACAGGGAGGGGCACAAAACATAAAAGACTCTTAAATATGGAGAACAGAGGGTTACTGGAGGGGTTGTGGGGGGAGGGGGGCTAAATGGGTAAGGGGCGTTAAGGAATCTACTCCTGAAATCATTGCTGCACTATATGCTACCTTGGATGTAAATTAAAAAATAAGTTGAGGGGCGCCTGGGTGGCTCAGTCGGTTGAGCCTCTGAGTTCGGCTCAGGTCACGATCTCACTGTCCGTGAGTTCGAGCCCCGCGTCGGGCTCTGTGCTGACTGCTCAGAACCTGGAGCCTGTCTCAGATTCTGTGTCTCCCTCTCTCTGACCCTCCCCTGTTCATGCTCTGTCTCTCACTGTCTCAAAAATAAATAAAACGTTAAAAAATAAATAAATAAAATAAGTTGAAAAAAAATAATTTTTAAATACATCATTACTTAAAGCCTCCCGTTTTGATAAAGAAGGTATGGTATATACACAGTGGAATATCATGCCATAAAGAAAAATGAAATCTTGCCATTTGCAACGACATGGATGGACCTAGAGTGTATCATGCTAAGTGAAATAAGTCAGTCAGAGGAAGCCAAATACCATATGATTTTACTCATATATGGAATTTACAAAACAAAACAAATGAACAAAGGAAAAAAGAGACAGACAAACAGACTCTTAAACACATTGATGATTACCAGAGGGGAGGGTGGTGGGAGGATGGGTAAAAAAGGTGAAGAGGAGTAAAGAGTATACTTAGGACGATGAGCTATAGAATTCTCAAATCACTATATTGTACATCAGAAACTAATACAACCCTGTATGTTAATTATACTGGAATTAAAATTTTAAAAAAAAGCATTCCCTTTCAGTCTCAAAAGTGCCCCAGTTTGCTTAAATGTAAGACTTAAAACTACAAAACTCCTAGAAGAAAACACAGGGAAAAAGCTTCATTCACAGTTTCACAAATTTTGCAATGATTTGGACATGACACCCGAGGCCTTGGCAAGAAAAGAAAAAATAGAAAAACTGAACTGCATGAAAATTTGAAAATTTGGTACATCAAAGACACTGTTGGCAAGTAAAAAGGTAACCCACAAAAATGGGAGAAAATATTTACAAATCATGTGTGTGATAAGGGATTAAGATCCAGAATATATAGAGAATTCCTAAAACTCAACTCAACTCAAAAAAAAAATGGGCAAAGGACTTGAATAGAAATTTCTCCAGAAAAGTTATGTAAATGGCCAAAAAATGCATTAAAAAAAATGCTCAACTCTACTGATCATTAGGAAAATGCAAATCGAAACCACAAGGAGATACCATCTCACACCAGTCAGAATGGCTACTATCAAAAAAAACCAAAAATAACAAATGTTGGCGAGGATATGGAGAAATTGGAACCCTTGTGCACCATCGGTAGGAACATAAAATGAGGCAACTACCATGGAAAATAGTATTGGTAGTTTCTCAAAAAATTAAAAATAGAATTAAAAAGGGTGCTTGGGTGGCTCAATTGGTTAAGCGTCCGACTTTGGCTCAGGTCATGATCTTGGGGTCCGTGAGTTCGAGCCCCGCGTCGAGCTCTGTGCTGACAGCTCAGAACCCGGAGCCTGCTTCGGATTCTGTATTTCCCTCACTCTCTGCCCCTCCCCCACTCTCACGCTGTCTCTGTTTCTCTCTCTCTCTGTCTTTCTCTCTCTCTCTCTCTCAAAAATAAATAAACATTAAAAAAAATTTTTTTTAAACAGAATTACCCCAGGATCCAGCAATTTGACTTCTGGTATATACCCAAAAGAATTGACATCAGGGCCTGGAAGAGAGATTTGTACACCTGTGTTCATAGTAGGGTTATTGAAAATAGCTAAAACATGGAAGCAACCCATGTGTCCATCAGTGTATGACTCGATAAGCAAAATGTGGTATTTTCATACAATGGAATATCATCCAACCTAAAAAAAGGAAGGAAATTCTGGCACGGCTACAACTGGATGAACCCAGAGGACATGATGCTAAGTGAAATAAGTCGATCGCAAAAAGACAAATACTCTGTGATCCCACATATGTGAGATACATGAGAGACGAGTTGTCAGAACTATAGAAACAAAGTAGAATGGTGGCAGCTGGGGGCCGAGGAGATTAGGGGTAATGAAGGAATTACTGTTTCATGGGAACAGAATTTCAATTTTATGAGATGACAAGAGTTCTGGGGATGGAGGGTGATGATGGTTGTACAACATCATGAATGTATTTTTTTTAAGTTTATTTATTTATTTTGAGAGAGAGACAATAAGCAAGTAAGGAAGGGGCAGAGATAGAGGGAGAGAGAGAGAATCCCAAGCAGGCTCTGCACTCCACAGAGCCCAATGGGAGGCCTGAATTCACGAACCTTGAGATCACGGGGTTCAGACACTTAACTGACTAAGCCAAAGTCAGACACTTAACCGACTGAGCCACCCAGGTGGCCCGTCGTGAATGTGTTTAAAATCACTGAAATGTACATTCAAAAATGCTTAAGATGATAAAATATATGTTATATGTATTTTATCACAATAAAAATGTTTTTAAGTGTCCCAGTTTGGACACTTTAGCCCACAGGCCTGCTAATTCAACGTAAGATTGCCCTTGAGAAGTTGAATTCAAACAGATATTCAGAGAATTCAGGCAGAGACAGTAGAGGTGGTTCCAGACTAGCCTTCAGCACAGCCTCTAGTCACCCTCCATGCATCTTCCCTTCCTCCATACACTGGACATCAGAGCCGTGAGCCCCAAGCCAGATATGCCCCAATGACTATCAAGGGCATGCCCACCATCCCACACTGTCAATAGGTCAAAGTCCCAAGTCAACCAATAGCTCAAGGGACCTGGGTTCTTCTGAACAGATCCATCCATCACTGTAATTCTTCTCTCTTCCTCCACCGTCATATCCCTCCTTCCCTTAAATGCCCTCATTTCACAAGTGAGGATCATGATGTCCAGAAGGGGCAGAAGCTGAACCAATGGCATTGCCAAGATAACCAGAGAGCCAGGGGTCAGCCTACCCTTCTAACTTCAGGAGAGTCCCTGCTTTGGGGTGAGAGGCAGGAATCTTGGCTCGGATTCCACTGCTCGATTTTTCAACGGGCTGCTCACTCCAGAGGAGGGTCACTGTGACCACCAGGACGGCAGTCCACACAGCACCAGACCACACCTCCAGGGGGAGTTATGTGTATTGTCTGTGGTCCCCTAGCCCCTCCAGACTGCAGTGCACCACTCTATGCCCGGGGTGAAGTGCTCTCAAACACAGGAAACTCTCCTTTTTAGGATCTCAACTCTCCTACCCCAAGAAAACCCACCATCTCCATGATCAACCAGACTACTCCAGGGCTGGGAAGTCCCTTCCACAGTCTGATAAAGCCATGAATCGCTCCATGACAAGCTGGATCACCGTGGTAACTCCAGAGTTCTTTTTTTGTTTTTGTTTTTGTTCTTAATTCACACTCACTAGTTTTCTGACTCAAATCCACTCACTAGGATGGGTAAGAAGTTTTATACTGGTCAGGCCAGAGTACCCAGAAGCAGAGCCTGAGACAGGGTTTATCGAGAGAAGGTCTCAGGAGAAGGGGAACAGGTGAAGCAGGATGGGGCAGAGGAGGAGCTGAGTATGGATGGTTTGGACAGGCCCAAGCTCTGCCTGACCCCACAGGAGCACTGGTGCAAGAAATGCACCAGACTCGGCCCCCCTGAAGGCAAGGAAGCAGACTATTTTTTTAACCCCTGTACTGGTTGGTCTTTGGCCCTAAACAGCCTCCGGGGGCGGTGGGAGATGTGTAACTCCCTAAGCAAAGTAGTTCCCACTGGTGTAAGGCATTCTCCAGAGAAGGCTGTGAGCCATCAGAACCACATTTACAGAGGCTGCGATGGAGGGTCTGATGAAGGGGACCTGGCTGGGCACCACATCACCCAGGGCAGCTGACTGCCAAGGCCCCTGCCCCTGCGGATCACCAGATCCCTGGGACCTCCAGCTCCTATGGATGGAGTAAAAGTTTAAGCCTGCGGGGGGTTCACTTCTGGTCTTCACAGATGCCAAATGGCCTTGCCCCACCCTGAGGCCAACCCACTGCTTCAGATGCCAGGAAGTCAACACTTCCCTGTCCTGACCCTCAAAGCAAAGTCTCCACCCTCCCTGTTCTTGGACAATCCAGTTTCATCCAGCTTCCTCTGAGAGTATGCTCAGAGGTGTCTGAAAGGCAGCCCGACACCCCAGGCAGCCTCCCACTCAGGAATACAAAGAGGCTGTTGACTCCTCCCTGGCACTAAGGAGCACCCAGACCTTGGAAGGAGGCTCCTAGGAGGGTGGGTTTGCCTCTCCTCCCTTCCAATTGGGCCTTTGGCAGCAAGAAAACAACTCATCCTGTGACACACCTAAGTCACTCCTGCTCCTTCCAGCCAGTTCCCTCTGGTTCCAAGGAAAAGCAGTTCTACAACTTCAGGCTTTGTGTGGGTGTGAGTGGGTGGGGCTGGTCAGCACATCACTCTTGGGGGCATAATGTGTGCCCTTTGCTCAGCAAGGGTACTCCAGGCCTCAGCCCATAGCCTGAGAGGACAGGGGCTGGTTCCTCTCCAACATACCGGCCACATGGCCACACCTCCCCAGGGCAGAAGGTGATGGTGTTCCAGGCGCTGAGCAGCCTGGCCACCTCCACAGAAAGGGCTTAGCCACCCTCCAGGGCAGCGAGGTTTTGTGGGACTCTGAGTTCACCTATAGTTTAAGCGATAGCTCTCCATCAACCAGAACATTCGATTCCCAAGAACTTCAGCAGCCAGCAGGGAGAACATTCTTGTGGGAGTCAGGGGCTTCTTGGTGTCTCCTGGGCCCCTGGGCCTCTAGAGAGGCTATCAGAAGAGGGAAAAGAACCCCACGTTTGAGTCTAGCCCACTCTGTGTACTTGGGGAACTTCTGAGTTCCCTCTGGGTTTCGGCTTCCTCAGAGGTGGGCAGACAATCTCTTGGGCTGTTCATTTAGGGACTGCCTCTTGGCTCTACTAGGTCTGCCATCTGTTGACTCCCCAAGCATCCCCTAGCTCTCCCCTCTGCCTCCACAGAGTGGGATCTGGGAGGGTTGAATCCTGCTCCAAACCACCAGGTGTCTTCCTGGGGCCTGAAGCACCCTGCCATCCCCAAAGCATAGACACCTTGTAATTCCCAGAAGGTAACCGTGCTGCTCAATCCTAGGGCCACCTAGATCTCTCGGCCACATCTCGTTCCCCAGAATGGTACAAAGAGGCAAAGTACACAAGAGGACCTTAGGGCCGTGATATCACATAGCAGGAGTGAGAGCAGGGACTATGGGAATGTTCAGCCTGGTTCATTATGTGACCCTCCCCAGGACTCTTCCCCTTCCCAGCCTCAGTGTCCTCCCCAATAAAATGGGCACAAGCATACAAGAGCCCAGGGCCTGGCCCAGACTCCCCTTACCACCTGTTCAGTTATGCTCCCTGCCCCAGCAGGCCCCTGCTCTGTCACCCTCTACTTATTCTCATGCCACAGGGCAAACTGGGTGAGCTGACCCCTTCTTACAGGGAATTCCTGGATCAAGCCCAGACACAGCCGTTACCTACAAAGGCCTGGTCCAACAGGAATTGTGCACACGTCTTTCTGAGAGTCAGAAGGGGAAAAGGGACTGAACAGTCCCTGAATAACTTGCAGTTCCCCTAGATAAGTAGAGAGGCTCTGCTGAGTATGAAAAACAAACCCCCGCTGTCAGTGGTTACCTCCAGCCCCCAGTACATTTAGCAGCCACTGTATTTCATAGACGGAACACAATCTCAATAGCTTTGGATGCACTGTTTCTGAAAATATTGGTGCTGGTTTCTGAAAACGAATTGATCAATTTTCATTGGTAGGCCTAAACATAAACAAACAAACAAAACAAAACAAAACAAAACAAAACCCAGCCCCTTTCTAATATGTTCTCAGAGCTCTGTTCTCAAGCCTGGCCTGAGACCAAGCCCCAACCCTGACCCAGACTCAGCCCTGACCTTGTAGAGGCCAGGACCCCAAAAGAAATCTGAGCCCATCAGGACAGAAGTAGTTACACAAATCACGTGCAATCACAACATTACACATGGCCACAGAACAAGTGTCAGGTTAAACATACGAACTGAGAATTCTAGGCAGGGAAAAACTCAATGGGCTGGACCGTCTTAGTCATTTCGGTACCCCCAGAATCCAGCCCAGATGCTGGCATGCAGTAGGTGCTCAGGAAACATTGGGAGGGAGGGAGCAAGCTGGACCCTGAAATGCAGAGAGCCTTCCAGACAGAAGAAGCAGCATGAGCGGAGATAGAGAGTTAGAGCCTGTGGCAGAAAAGTGGGCCACGAGATCCTTGCCTCCTGGGGTTGACACTTTGTGTGATCCCCTCCCCTGAGTGTGGGTGGGACCTGTGACTTGCATCTAACTGACAGCATACAGGAGAGATGAGGGAAGGCGTGTGAGTGTGTGATGTAAGATTGTGGTGCCCGTCTTGGCAGTGTCTCTCTCCCTGGCTTTGAGGGAGCAAGCGGCCATGTTGGGGAACGCCACACGGCAAGGAGCCCAGACAGCCTCTAGGAACTGAGCAGCCCGCCAGGGCCCCCAGCAGCAAGCAGGAAAATGAGGCCCTTTGTCCCCAGCTACAAGACACTTAACTCTGTCAACAGCCATGCGAACTAAATCCTGGTGGCAGCTCCATGAGACTCTGAGGTCATGGACCCAGCAGAACCGTGCCGTAGACCCCCGAGCCACAGGAAAGTGTGAGGTGATAAATGTTCGTTGTTTTCAGCTGCTAAGTGTGTGGTCATTTGCCACACGACAACGGACGAGGAACAGAGGGCTGCGCTGGGAGGTCTTGACAGAACTTCTGGTCACTGGGATAGTTGAGGGTGGCTAGCACGTGACAAAATATTGAGCAGCAGGGGAGTGGGGGGAGGGAAGCGTGAAGCAGGTGACAACGGCTGCCTTTTACTGAGCACATACTATGTGGCAAGCACTATGCTAAGTGCTTTACATGTGCAAAGTCCTTTAAGCCTCACACACTCCAGGAGGTGGGGACTATAACTGTCCCCATTTACAGATGAGGAAACTGAGGTACAGAGAAGTTAAGCACTTTGCCCAAAGTCGCACCCCTGATCAGTGGTAGAGCTGGAACTCAAGCCAAGAAGCCTTACCACCTTGCTTCGCCCCAATACCCACCCTCCGTTTTAAAAGGCAAAAGATTTATGCGATCTGAAGGGAAACCAGAGCATGCCCACCCTCCATTTTAAAGCATTTTGCCACATGACTTCAAGAGTGAGGGAGCCGGATGTCAGCCTGAGGAACTGTGTTCTTTGGGCAGTAGGAGCCCTTGACTGGGGAGACAGGGGAGTGGCAAAATCTGCTTTATGTGTTGGAAAGCCTTCTCTGTCAGGGCAGCAGGGAGGGTGGGGAGGCAGGCCGTGGGAAGACTTGGAGGCTGGGGCAGTTTGTGGACGAAGGAGGCGTCAAAGGGAACATCCAGAGCCAGGCACCTGCGGATGGGCTGGAGAGCAGACAAGAGACCGAGTGAAGGTGCTGACAAAAAGCCGCCCAGGCTAGGGGTGCCTAGGTGGCTCAGTCAGTTACGCGGCCGACTTTGGCTCAGGGCATGATCTCGCAGTTCCTGAGTTTGAGCCCCGTGTTGGGCTCAGAGCCTGGAGCCTGCTTCAGATTCTATATCTGCCCCTCCCCAGCTCAGGCTCTGTCTCTTTCTCTCAAAAATAAACACACATTAAAAAAAAATTTTTTTTTAAAGCCACCTAAGCCAGCAAGCATCTCTAGGCTCAGGACTGGATTGAAGTGATCCAGTTGGACCCTGAGCCTGTCACCTCCCCTTTTCTGCTCTGTAGTCCTATAGCCTGTTCCGCCTCCTCTCGGGGGGCTGAGGCTGATGGGCTGCGCCTCCTGTCCACAGCCCCTAGCCAGTCTCTGGGCATGCCTTTCCCTCCTCCTCCAAGGGCTCCTGGGAAGTGCATGCAAGGGTGCACTTGGGGGGGGCATGCTGGCATAACCAGTGTCACCAGGGCACAGACCCCACCCCCACCCCTGGGAGTCAGGCTTGGCCTGGATCCCCTTGAGCTGTCCCTGCAGATTCCACAGCATCCACCAGAAATGAAACAACATTGGACAGGGACGGGAATGAGCCGGGCTCAGTGCAAAGGCTGCAATTTGTTTTTTAATCGGGTGATTTACAAACCTCTGAGACATCTGGACCACTCAGCCTCAAAGCAGCTGATCCCACACTAGCTAATGAGGGCAGTGGCTTCCAGCTGGAGGGCCTGGCAGCTGGCACTTCTGGGTCTATATGTGCCCTGGTGGCTGGACCGGCTCTCCCAGTGGCGTCCACTGGAGGAAATGCCTGAGGGCTCAGCTTGGTGGAGCTGGGGCCCAGCCTGCCTGTCTGCTCATCTCTGTGCCTGTGCCTGGCAGTGCCTCCCCTCTTACTGTCTGTCCTACCTTCCCTGACTCTCCAGCAGCAGCCTCACAGAAACTTGTTGTGTCTCCTGCTGGGGGAATATCCTCCACCACCACTTGGCTTTCACAAGCCAGCATCCCAGTGACATCTCCCTGAATCCCGTCAAAAATGCTCTCTCCTTTATTTAAGGTTCACCAGCATTCTGGTGACCCTGACGGCATTCCCCTTGCATGATAGTACTATCTTCATGGTCCTTTCCTCCTTGACCAACTCCCTGCCTGTGGCTGGGGCTGACTCCTCAGCTTTGCCCGTGCCCAGAAGCCATGAGGGTCATGATTTGCCTGTGTCCAGAAGCCATGAGGGTCATGATGCCTTGAGGCTAGAGTTTCCATCCTGTCCCCAGGGTCTGGCATTTCCCCCGACCTCAGTGGCTCAACAGCAACCAACCTGAGCAGGGAGATAATCTCCAACAGGGTCCCTGAGGTCTGAGAAAGCGACCCATCTCAGGTGAGGCTCCCTATAGAATAGGGCATCTTGTCCCTGGGTCCATTGACCCCCAAGGAATACATAAATAGAAATCAGAGGGTCCATATATTTGGGTTGGAGAAAATGACAACTTTATTCCCAGTAACTTTTTTAAATGTTTATTCATTTTTAAGGGACAGAGAGAGACCAAGTGTGAGCAGGGGAGAGGCAGAGAGAGAGGGAGACACAGAATCTGAAGCAGGCTCCAGGCTCTGAGCTGTCAGCACAGAGCCCAGTGTGGGACTTGAACTCACAGACCACGAGATCATGATCTGAGCTGAAGTGGGAAGCTTAACCGACTGAGCCAACCGGGTGCCCCATATTCTCACTAACTTTTAACTGAAGTTTAGCATTTTCTTCCACTACGAATGTAGGCAACAAAACACAGTGGTCAAAGCAGGAGCTTTGACTTTGTCAGCAGCAGAAATCCCGGATATTTTCATCTCACATCCCTACTGGTGGAGAGGCCTCAAAATGTCACCTTCTCTCAAACTTGGTCTAAAGTCACTGTAGCAGGGGCACCTGGGTGGCTTAGTGAGTTGAGTTCCCAACTCTTTAGTTTAGCTCAGGTCGTGATCCCACAGTCATGGCATCAATGTCCACATCAGGGATTCTCTTGCTTGGTATTCTCTCTCTGTGCCTCCTCCATTTTCTCTCTCTCTCTCTCTCTTTTTCTCTCTCTCTCTCAAACTCTTTCTCAATAAATAAACATTAAGAAAAGAAATATATCACTATGACATAAATGTGTTTCACTCTTTTGATAACTATGCTTCAACTGATTTCCTTTGCAATCCTTTATGTTTTATTTTTAATGCGTTAAAAACATCATCCAGGGGATCTGGTGGCTCAGTTGGTTAAGTGTCTGATTTTGGCTCAGGTCATGATCTCGAGGTTTGTGAGTTCGAGCCCCGCATGGGGCTCTGTGCTGGCATCTCAGAGCCTGGAGCCTGCTTCAGATTCTGCATTTCCCTCTCTCTCTGCTCCCCACCCCCACCCCCTGCCAACTTGTGCTCTGTCTCTCTCTGTCTCCCAAAAATAAATAAGAACATTAAAAACAAATTAAAAACGAAACAAAAACAAAAAAACACATCGTCCTAACCAGAGTCCACGGGCTAAGTCCATGGCAATGAAAAGACCCAAGCACTGCCATGGAGTGACTCCCAGGGGAGAGGGAAGGGGTGACCTCTGGTCAGGAGGGGTCCTCTTTCAACCCTTATGGAGGGGGACCAGGAAGTGCTGGAAACTAATATTCTGGGACAGTTGGCTGGGCATCCAGACTAGCAGAGGGCTTTATTCCATCTCTTCCTTCTACTTATTTTTAACTTGTATTATGTTACGACTTCTATTCCTGAATGTTTCCATCATGCCCAGCAGGGAGCTTGGCAGAAGAGGATTTCCAGCTGAACGGAGAGGAAAGTGAGAGCCTGGAGGGTAACAGTTTGTGGTACCCTGGATTGGGGCTTGGGGTGATGGCCAGCAGCCCACAGGGCAGCCCTCAGTTTCCCAGTTGGGGGTCTGGGAATGACCAAGCCCGGGGGTTCCCTGGAGATGGCCCATCTGGCTGTCACTCATGGCTAGTGACACAGGGAGGGCCAAGAAGTAAGCCCCAGACAGGAACTAGAGTGAGCCCACAGCACCAGGCCTAAGGAGTCAGGGGCTGACAGCAGGCCTTCAAACTTCACAGCCTAGATCCCTGTGCTCAGGCACTGTGGGTAGGGGGCAGGCAAAATCGGCAAGCTATCTAGGTCAGAGACACCGGAGTGGTCCCCCAACCTGTTCTCTGCTTCCTCTACAGTGGAACAGATGCTTTGGGGGTCCTTCCTCTGACCACAGCCGCAGCTGTGATGGACAGTTCTGTGCAGGGTCTCAGCATCCGCCTTCAAAAGCACAGAGATGTCTCCTTTTACCTGGCTCAGGGCTGTCTCTGAAGTCATGGGGATTGGGGTGGGCACAGCCAGGAAGCGTGGGGAAGTTTATTTCCCAGGTAGGGCCCACGAAGAAATGCCCCAGCTTCCCACCCCCCCAGCATGGACCACTCTGGGGGGTCCTTGTTGAGCTGAGCCCCTATCTCCTAAAGCAGACACCTCAATAGCACACCCCTTGCCCTCTTCCTCTAGCCACATAAGATCACCTGCCAAATAAACTATCCGCACCCACATGTCAGCCTGCGATGTTGTGATTTATAATAAGAAATGTGTCTTGGGTCTTCATCCCTGGTTCCTGGCCCAGAGTCCCTAAAACCCTTGTGATTTCTAAGTGATAAGAGCACTGGAGGCATCTTTTATTCTAACCTTTGGTCTTTGACCCCAGTTCCTGACACAGTAGTACATGCCTTGGGGTTTTCTGGGTGGTAGGAGTGACTTTGGTTCTAGTGAGGCATCTGTGGTGGGCTTCTGCGTGTTTCCTGGGTGGGGGCTGGTCACCAGAAAGACCAAGCCATAATTAGAAGCTTGGAATTTTCAGCCTCGCCCACCATTTTCTTAAGAAGGAGAACCACCAGGGGCGCCTGGGTGGCGCAGTCGGTTAAGCGTCCGACTTCAGCTCAGGTCACGATCTCGCGGTCCGGGAGTTCGAGCCCCGCGTCGGGCTCTGGGCTGATGGCTCGGAGCCTGGAGCCTGTTTCCGATTCTGTGTCTCCCTCTCTCTCTGCCCCTCCCCCGTTCATGCTCTGTCTCTCTCTGTCCCAAAAGTAAATAAACGTTGAAAAAAAAAAATTAAAAAAAAAAAAAAAAAAAGGAGAACCACTGAAAACGGACCTAATGATCTCTCCATCGTGCCCATGTGATGAAGTCTCCGTAAGAATGCCAAAAGTACAAGGTCCGGGCAGCTTCCAGGTTTGCAAACACATCCACTTACCGGCAGGGACATCCCCTACGTACACGGGGACTCTGGCTCTTGCACTTGGGACCTCCCAGATCTTACCCTCCGTCTCTTCATCTCTCTGTCCACCTGAGTCCTTTGTCCTATCCACTAACAAACCGCGGGATGTGTCTCCCTGAGTTCCGTGAGCCGCTCGATCAATTTAAGCCAACACAAGGAGGGGCCACGGGAACTCTGAATTTATAGCCCATCGGTAGAAGCACAACCCGGACTGGAACCGAGCCCTCAACCAGTGGGATCTGACGCTGTCTCCAGGTAAAAGTGTCAGAACTGAGTTAAACAGCAGCACAGGCAGTTGGCATCACAGAATTGCTTGGTAGGGAAAACCCCACACACATCTGGTGACTGGAAGTGTCAGAGAGGAAATGTTCGGTGTGGGTTGTGAAGGGGTCCCACAAAGAGTGGGGAACTGGGGTTTTCCCTACTCACGGGGAGAGGGGGGTGGGGGTGGGTAAAGACTGCCTTTTTTCTATCCTCCGGGCCCGGTTCTGCTTTTAAGGAGACCCAAACTGAGACCTGCGGTAACAGAATTTTGAACCTGGGCACGTGCTTGCCCCCGATCAAGGCCACAATCCCCAGCTTTGCGCTATAGCTGCGTGTGACCATGACTGAGTTTCGGCGAATGACAATCCCACAGAAAGCCAGCAGACATATCCTGTGCTGTCACTAGGAAGGTGCGCCCTCTCCCTCCCACTAACTGGAAAGCAGAAGTGGTGGTGAGCCACCGTGGGCCATGTGGGCGAGGATTTTTGCACACCATCGCGTAGTCCCCTTCCACACTAAATCAGGAGCAGCCCGTGTGACCAATAGGATACGGCAAAAGGGACACAGGGGGTGACTCCCAAGACTCGTTAGAAGAGGCATTGTAGCTTCATCGGTATCTTGGACCCCTCACCCTGGGGGACGTGAGACTCTGTGCCGTAGGACCCTCAGGCAGCCCTGTGGACAGGTCTGCGGGAGAGGTGACTGCGGCCCTTGGCTGACATCTGGCTGCCACCCCATGACTCATCTCATGCCAGAGCTGTCCAGCCAAGTCACTCCTAAATTCCTGACCCGCAGAAACCACGAGAGACGATACATGATTGACTTAAGCCAGCAAGTCGAAGGGTAATTTGTGACAAAACATTAGCTAACTGTTATGGGTTGAATCGCACCCCCCAAAATTCGTATGTTAAAGTCCTACCCACCCCCAATACCTCAGAATCTCATGGTATTTGGAGATAGGGTCCTTACAGTGGTAATCACGTTAAAATGAGGTCACTGGGGCAGGCCCTAAGCCAACGTGATTGGCATGCTTATAAAAGAGGCAATTTGGAGAGACACACAGGCACACAGGGAGAGCACCATGTGAAGACAAAGGCAGGGACTGGGCTGATGCTTCTACAAGCCAAGCATTGCCAAAGGTTGCCAGCTACCACCAGAAGACATGGAACAGATTCCCTCTTTCAGCCTCAGAAGACACTGACCCCCATGACACCTCGACCTCACGCTTCAAGCTCCCAGATCAGTGAGATGATAAGTTTTTGTTATTAAAACTATCTAATTTGTGGTCCTGTGTTACAGTAGCCTCGCGAACGAATGCCATGACTGATCGGGGAAGAGCTAAGGGATTGTAGGGCAGCAGAATGGAAGGTTCCTGGGCCCTTCACATCTCAGTGAGGACCCCCAGACCAGCTCAGGCTTCTATGTACCGAAGAAAGAAACTTCTCTCTTATTTAAGCCGCTGGTCTCTACCACATGCAGCTGAAGCTATATCCTAACTAATATAGCATCTAAAACTTCCTCCTCACATGTACTTCCCTCTCCCCAGCATTCATATGGAAATGACTCCCCCCAAATAAATAAATGGAGACCTGCACTATCATCGATGTAGAAACTGCCGTCCTTCCACATGGAGACTCTCAGCATTTCTTCCACGTGACGAGCAGGTGGGCGTGGGCTGGAGGAGACGCAGAAAGCCAGCTCCCCACTCTCCCTGTGAAAGAGCGACAAGTCCTGGCAGGACTGAGGGAGAGGCACTGGGGACTGCTGACCCTACTCGCGGACGCAGCACAGCATCTCCCTGTCAAAGAAGAAAACGTACCGGATGCAGGAGAGGCCGCACAGATCAGGAGCAGAGGCCAATATGAAGATTCAAAGGCAATGCGTCTCTCTGTCAGAGCTAAAACAAGCCACAGGCACTTTCTCACTCCTCCCCAAGGCAGGCTTTTGCACTGTGCTCTCCCTGAGCAACATGGGCACTGGGGAAGATGAGGTTGTACTACCAGAATTCTTGCTGATTCGTGTGACGGAAAGCCAGCATACCGTGGCTTAAGTAAAGAAGGGTTATAGCTTAAAAACTGGAAAGTCCATGGCGAGACGGGCTTTAGGTACAGCTGGATCCAGGGACTCAAACAATGCCATCAGAAATCTATCCCTCACCATCTCTTGGATCTGATTTTGTATGTACTGGCTCAAAACTCAAGCAGGTAAATAAGGCTACAACAGCGGCAGGCTTATATTTTCCTGGCGTGATAGCAAAAAAGCTCCCTTCTTTCCCGAAGTTCTGGCAGAGGCGCCAGGGCTGATGTTCATTGGTTCAGCCTGGGCCATGTGACTATAGTCTTGGCTCTCATTGCCAAGTCTGGGACAGGTACCCACCACTGGAGCCAGAATGGAGGTTGAGCCCCACCCAACCGCTGCACCACATAGGCCAAGAGCAGGGGAGCTGTGGTTTCCACCCCAGCAATCAAGCCACTTGCTGTTACCAGCAAGCCACTGGGTGATGATGGCCATGTTCTACGTGGATGTTGTTTCACACTGACAGGAGGACTGAGGAAACAACTCCAATAGCTGAGTGGCCAGCCTGTGCCAGGCTAGAACATCTTGGCCACAGTAATACACAGCCAGCCCATCCGTGCGGAGGGGAGACCAAGACCCCAACCCAATTCTGGCCCCAGATTAACTGAGTTGGCACTTCCCCTGGACCAGGGGTGGGACATTTCTTTAATGCACACAGTTCTGTACCTTCCTGGGGCAGAACGCCCTTTAATGGTTCTCAGGTGGTGCCCAGTTATCCTCAAATGGGGTCTTGGCTCTAGCCAGCAAGGCCTATGCTCTCTGGCTCCTTCCTGTTCCCCCACTGTGGGTCACACACACACATACACACACACTCACACACACTCGTCCATCACCAGTCCAAGACCATCCCTCCCTGGTCCTCCATACCCTTCAGTGTATGGTCCCCACTGAGCCCCTCCTTCTGGACTGCAGCACCCTAAGAGCCTAAGCCCAGCCTGCAACCCCCACTTACACTCTAACTCATCCCTACAGAGGATCCTGGTCTCCCCAACTACCCTGGGAGCTCCCAGGGGCCGGGCCTCCTCCTTGCTTCCTCTCCCCAACCAGATCCTCCCCTTTCAAGGCGGAGGATAGATTGCATCTACCCCAAGGGGAGACAAATAATCTCATATCTGGAGGCACTACGAAGCAAGAGAGCTAACAGTCAAACCAGGGTGACTTCCCAGAGGCAGCAGTGGGTGTTTACTTGGGCTGCAACAGAGTTACTGAAGCTATCTGGGCCCCTGACCCATCCCAGGGAAGAAGAGACCTAGGGGCAGACACAACTGGCAAGTGACTTGGGCCTGGGCTGGATCCAGAATAAGGAGGAAGTGAGAGAGGACTGCGTGGCTGAGGCTATTTTTACCTAGACCTGTGCAAATAGAGGCGTGGGCTGGTCCGGCCAGTTCTTCCCCTTCCCTGATGCTTGGCAGCTCCCCCTGGGTTGGGAGACAGAGAGGAGGGATGGGTACAGGAAAAGCAGATGTGAGAACTGCCCCCAGGGGCGCAGAGGCTCCCAGCTTTGAGGCCCGGGCCCTCATCTAGGGCCTGTGGACTCAGAAACTAACAGTCTGCCTCCCAATAGCCAGCCACACACTCCCACTCCCCATGGCAAGCAGTGTGGATTGCGGCTGGAATCAAAGCCAAGGGTCAGCCTGGGGTCAGAAATTAGGCTGAGCTGAGGCCTGTAATTAGAGTTAGACATCATCCTGGGGTCATGGGTCACTCTGGGCTGGGGCCCATGATCAGTATCAAAGGTTAGTTTGGGTCAAGACCCGTGATAAGGTGAGAGGTCAGACTGGGGTCAGGGATCAGTCTGCAGTCATGGTTAATTCTGGGTGGAGGCCCAGGTTCGTGGTTAGGGATCAGCCTGTAGTCAAAGGTCAGATCTGGCCTCGAGTCAGGAACAGGTCTAAGCAGGAAAGGCCTAGAGGAGCTCCATTTCTCTTACTTACCAACTTTCACTGACACCCACCCTGGGCCTATCATCCCAAGCAGAGGCCCCAGAAATCTTCCCAGAAGGGGTGACTGACATCAATTCAAGCCCAAAAGCAGGACAAAGTCACCCCTGAGCAATGTGTGGAGGAAACCATTCCTGGCAGAAGGAAAAACCCAGGCAAAGGCATGGAGGCATGAAAAGAATGGTGTTCTGGAAAGTTTGGGTGGGATGGGACCAGCCTCCAAGGCCAGGCTAAGGAGGGGGAAGAGAGGCTTCCCTTAGAGCCGTAAGAGGGCCACATTAGAAACCTGAGACACAGAGGCGTCTGGGTGGCTCAGTCAGTTAAGCGTCAGACTCTTGGTTTTGGCTCAGGTCGTGATTTCACAGCTCATGGGTTCAAGCCCTGCATCAGTTCCCGCGATGACAGTGCACAGACCCTGCTTGGGATTCTCTTCCTCTCTCTCTCTCTCTCTCTCTCTCTCTCTCTCTCTCTCTGCCCCTCCCCTGCTTGCTCTCTCTGTCTCTCAAAAACAATAAATAAACTTTAAAAAAAAAAAAAGAGAGAGGGCAGCAACTGCTATGGGTTTGGGGAAGAATCATTCATTCATTCATTCATTCATTCTGCAAATATGAATAGAAGATTTATTGTTTGCTAGGCACCATTTCAGGGACTTAAGATATGCTGGGAACAAAGCTCCTGAAAATCCCTGCCCTCATGGAGCTTCTGTTCCAGCAGGAGAGAGAGACTCACAAATAATTAAAGGGCATGGCAGCTGAGAAGGTGGAAAGCGCATGGGGGAAAGTGTAGACCGGGTGAGGGGCCCAAGAGTTGGAGTGGGGGGAGCAGTTTGCAGTATTCAGTACCGATACCTGGGGAAGAGTAGAGGGAACAGCCAGTCCAAGGACCTGAAAGCAAGAGTCGGCCAGCAATGAGTTTTTGGAAAGGCAGGGAGGCCAGTGTGACAGAAGACGAGAGGGAAAGTATCCATTGGGGCACTCACTCAGGGTCCGCAGGCATTTGAACTGAGGAGTGACACGATCTCACTTGTGTTTTAAAATAATCAGTCTTGGGGCGCCTGGGTGGCTCAGTCGGTTAAGCGTCCGACTTCAGCTCAGGTCACGATCTCGCGGTCTGTGAGTTCGAGCCCCGTGTCGGGCTCTGGGCTGATGGCTCAGAGCCTGGAGCCTGCTTCCAGTTCTGTGTCTCCCTCTCTCTCTGCCCCTCCCCCGTTCATGCTCTGTCTCTCTCTGTCTCAAAAATAAATAAACATTAAAAAAATAATAATAATCAGTCTTGGAGAGAGAGGTTAAATAACACCAGAGAGATACAATCAGGAAACGCAGATCATGGGACGCTAACACACAGGACCAACCCAGTTTCTTCAAAAGAGAGTTTGCAGGTTGAAGAGACATGGAGAACACCTCTGTGTTAACTTCCATTGTGTGAAGCTAATTTAAACAAACAACTGGGTTTTTTTTTTAAAGCACTTATAAGGCAAAGAATGAAAAAATTTTAAAACCTGAATATTTAACGCTATTAAGGAATGGGGCGTGATAATGCTACGCTGGTCATTTTTTTTCTTTGACTCCTTATCCTTTGGAGATACGTAATGAGATATTTACAGATAAAAATTGCTTCCAAATGATTGAGGTTGGAGTGGGACACAGGGAACGAACTAAGTGATGGGGGAAAAAAGGGAGCTCATTATATTATTTTATCTACATTGTATATTTTGTAGCTCTTCTTAATAAATTAAAAGACAATAGTCATCGGGGTGCCTGGGTGGCGCAGTCGGTTAAGCGTCCGACTTCAGCCAGGTCATGATCTCGTGGTCCGGGAGTTCGAGCCCCGCGTCGGGCTCTGGGCTGATGGCTTGGAGCCTGGAGCCTGTTTCCGATTCTGTGTCTCCCTCTCTCTCTGCCCCTCCCCTGTTCATGCTCTGTCTCTCTCTGTCCCAAAAATAAATAAACGTTGAAAAAAATTAAAAAAAAAAAAAAGACAATAGTCATCAACCTGGCTGCTGAGATTGGAGAATGGGGGGCCAGGGAGAAGCCAGGGGTTCCGAGTCAGCTACTGCTGTGAGCAGGTGAGGGATGAAATGAACATGAACTGCTACGGGAAGGGGGAGCGGAGCAGGGAGGGGCTTGCCAGGGACACTTTCCCTGGGGAGACATCCCCCTGGCTCCTGCCTCTGGTTTCCCCTCCTGCCTTGCCCATTCCTTTCCTCTCTCCCTCCCAAATGTCCTTCCTCTGCCCCCTCTCCTCACCCCCGATCTCTCCTTCCTCGACTCTCTTCCTCCCACCTCCCTTCTCCAGCTAGTGTCTCCCTGGCCTGGTTCCTGGCCCTGTGCAGGTGGCCCCTCCCAGCAGGTTTATGGTTTATGGCTGCAGTGGGTTGCCAGTCGCCACCCGGCTGCAGCCTCCCAGGCCTGTTCTCCCCATGCTGAGTGAGGGCTACCTTCTCTAGGTTTCCTCTGAAGAAGAAAGGCTGTTTTGCAAGAGCTACTCTCCCTCCTCGGAACGGTCCCCTCAGCAGTTCTAGCCCCGCCTGGCGGAGGTGGAGTGGGGCCCAACTTGGCAAGGAGACCATGACAAGGTTTTTGCCGTTCTCCTCCCTGGAAAGAAGTCTTCTCTTGGGCAGGATCTCTCCCCACCAAGCAGGGTTGAAGCTAGGAGGGAGCTGACCTGCAGGGGGAGGAGAAAGGGAGACCTCCCGGGGACTCCCTAAGACTGCCTTGCTTGAGCAGCGCTGAGCTCCCTGCCTGCACCCACAGGGAGAAGGGGACTGTGATCTGTACGGAGAGGCTGGACCCTGGACATGAGACCCCTGGCCCCACCAGGATTCTCAGGCCCCAGAGCCTCAGCACCACGAAGACTGGACTAACGAGAGTCTTGACATCAATCAATGAGGCCCAAGGCCAGAAGAGAAGGAAGGGAGTTGCTAATACTTTCCCAGCACAAGCCACGAGGGAACCCAAGAAAGGGGGAAGTTGTGGTTCCCAGTTGCCAATCTGATGTGGTGAGGGTATGAAGTCAGTATTAATTTTAATTCTAAAACAATAAAGACAAGCTGTATTTTTTGGACCTGGGAGTTTGTGAACTGTGAGTCCCACCCACGTGAAAGGGAAGGCAGGGAAGGGAATTAAGGGCTTCTGGCCCCAGTGAGGCCCTGGCCTGGCTGCACCACACTGCAGATTGCAGACCGTGGTCCCTGCCCGGGGGCTGGGCAGCAGACTACTTCACGGCACGTGGACTGCCGGAAGGGTCTCTGCCCCTCTCACGTGGTACTGGGAACCAGGAAATAGCCTGTTTCCTCAGGAAGCCCCCCGCCCGCCCCCCCCCCCCCCACACACACACACATGCCCTGCCCAGAGAAATCAGAGGGCAGAGCCTGGGGTTGATGGTCTGATTTAATAAGATGCATTTAAGGAGTATGGCCATATGCCTGTGGGGACAGTTAGGCTGTAAAGATCCCAGGGGCCTCTTTGCTAGACATCTGTGGCTGAGGACCAGCTGGGGACCAGAAGAGGGACAATAGACAGGCTCTCCCCACCTAGCCTGGGTCCCTTGCTCTGTCTGCCCAATCTTCAACCACAGTCCCAGTCCTGGAGCCCACTCTTCAGTCTGGAAGTCACACGGTGGCTGCTGGAAAGGGCCCAGGTCAGACTCTAGGTCCTGTTGTTGGGGAAAAGGAAGTCAGCTGGATCTGGATGCTTTCACCCCAGCCCTGCAAGGACCAGGATAATGGTTGTGCCTGACGTTTTCCAGGCCTGGTCTGTGCTCCATCTTCTCTGTCCATGACACCCCAGCTTTGGGCCCATCCCTTTCTGGGAACACCTGGTTTATCCACACCAGCCTCCAGGTTACCTGCCAGGGTTTTCCCTTCCTGTCTCAGCTCCCACCTGCTCCCACAGAGCAGGCCTCTGCAGAAACACCTGCTGGGCCCAAGCGCCCTCACCTCAGCAGGCAATGGCTGGCAGTGTCCTGTCTGAGGCACATCGGCTGACGACAGACCTGCCCCAACCGTTCCCCACCACAGCAGCCATGCTTTGTCTCCCTCGTCCCAATTTTTGCTCCTATGTTTATGTATGAACACGAATTAAACATTAAATTGAATTATGTATGAAAATAACTCATAAAATTACTTATTTATTAATATCCACTAAGTTATAAAATGGAATTACAGTCTTCTCCACTGGTGCTATCCATGCTTTGTTTTAATATCAGCATTAGGAGACCTCATAAAATATCTTGGAAAACATTCTGTCTTCTCTGCTGCTGTCGAGCAGTTTGATTACATAAAAATCATCTGTTCCTCAAAGGTTTCAGAATTCTCCTATTATAATCCCAAACATCTCGATAGACTGAAAATTCTAATGATATGAACTATTTATCTTACATTTTCCATCTTAATTCTTCATTCACATGGGTAATGGTGATTAATATTCATAATTATTCCTGATATGTGAGTCTATGTTTTTATTAACCATGTATTCTTGTCTCTACCCCTCCCCCCATGTATACAATCTTTTACCAAATTGGTGGGGTTTTCTTTGTCTCATTTTTCCTTCCTCTAGCTGCTTAGGACTTACATAGAGAGCTCTATTTTTTTTTTTTTCAGTTGATACGCTTAAATTTTTAACACACACACTATTCTCTTGTGTTATCGATTATGTTACTTACCCACCCCCACCCCCCAGCCCCGTCTGTTTTGTTCCACCCACATTATCTTCCTTTTCCAGAATCTCTGCTCAAGGTCAGCTACACACTGATTTACAGGAACACAGGGCCAGAAGGCGGGGAGGCGAGTGTGTAAGTTAGACCTGTGGCGTTAGTCTGAGCTCTCCCTGGGGTGGAAGTGCTCCAACACCCATGGGGGTCCACTGCCCCAGGAGTGAGCTTGGAAAGACAGCCTGGTCCTGTGGTCCTAAGCACCCTCCCTGAGACTCATTCCCTCTCTGCCCCTAGTTACCCAGAACCTTGCCCCTAACTCCGCCTCCCAACACACCCTGGCCAATGCCAGCTGGGAGCAGGTGTGCCCATTCACAAGGACACATGCTCACATGCCCTAATACATAGACACGCTCACATGTGCACACACACAAAGACGTTGCAGTAGGCATTTGACCAAGAGACTGTGGCTGCTGTTAGAGAGTAAACGGGGGTCCTCCCCTCTAGAGTCTTCCAGAATCACTGCACCATGACCCGTAAGCCAGGTTGCACGATGACAGACTGTTGACCCCCTGGACTCAACTGAGCATTGGGATTTTGAGGAAAGGAGTTCCTTTGTCGAGTCTCCCCTTTCTGTGCCCAGACTGGACCCTCTCCCAGGGTAGGAGACCTAAGTCTCCTCTTCCTGTCTCCCAGAACAGGAGCTCTCCCTCTGCCTTCAGTTTCCATGCCTCAGTTTCCCCTCTGTGGTAGCCTTAGGCATGCATCACTTGGACCTCCCCTCAAGAAAGAACTTGCCACTCGGCTGTGAGGAATGCAGTGAGCTGACAGCCTCTAGACGTAGCACCTTCAGGATCTTTTGAGCTGAGGGCCCGCTCTTCCCAGATAGCCCCCAGCCATCGACCGAGCACAGTGAAGTTACTAAGGCATCTGTGTGCCATCTTTGCTCTGGAGCTCCCTGCTAGGTTGGCTGGGGCTCTGTCTGATCTGGCTCTCTCCCTCTTTGTCTTTCACAGGCTTCCCCTGCCATCCCATAAACTTCCACAGTCCTCGTTCCATCTTAGCATCTGCTCACAAGAGGACCTGAATCGACACACCTAAAGTTGGCACCGTCCCCTCTGTTCCCTCTAAGCCCTGGCCTCCAGGACGAAGGGATGGGATGGTGTAGGCCATTTCAGAACCGGTCCCTAGGCTTCATTTCCCCACCTGTCAAGTCAGGACAATTCCTCCTCCATCACCTGTACTCCAATGAACTTTGTTTTTTTCCTAAGCGCAGCTATAGCACCACCAGAAATTTCCCCAGCACCCATCTCAAGCAGTGCTAGGCTCCCCTGGAGGGGCAGCCTGTGTCTGAGCCACTGTGACATCCACAGGGCCCATCGCTGGCCAGCACCAGTGTAGGTAGGTAATACACGCGGGATGAAGGAATGCTATTTGCTGCCTGCTGTTAGAGAAGGGATGGAGGGTACATTGCTTCTTTAAATACGTGTCTGGACCCCTCTCGCCCTCCAAATCACAGTCTGGAGTTAAAATGTGTCTCTCACAGGAAGGCCCAAAGAATCCTAGAGCGACTGCATCCACACAGCAATGTAGTTGGCTCTGGAAGGCAATCCTGGAGCCGTGACTCCCCAGGACAGATCCCTGCCTGGCCCCCACCGTGCAGGCCAAAACTGGTCCCCAGGCACCGTTCCCACTCTGCTGCAGAATCGCACGACCAGTGGGTTCCTGAGCTGGGAGCCTTGAAGCAGTGAGTGCACGACTAAGGGACATGGAGAAGGACTGGGGGAGGCCAGGGTGGCACCCACTGCAGGAACGAGGCAGGCAGCCAGGAAGCCAGGCAGGCTCCAAATGAGTAACTGCAGACTCTTTCCTGCCGTGCCTGTCATCACGGGGAAAGGCAAGTGACTGCCTCTTTCTCTTTCCCCCCATCTTCTGCACCCCTGTGATTTCCGGCAGCGGCAGCCGGATGGGTGCTGAGGGGGGAGGGGGGGGCGGGAAGAATTGGGCTACAGACTGGGGACAGATTCCAGGAATCCAGGAAGGGACACCTCCGAACAGAATACACCAGGGAGGAATTGTTCCCCCCAAAAGGACATGGGGGAACAGGGAGCAGAGGGTGGCTGTGGCCCACTCCCTAAGCCTGGACTGGTGAGGCAAAGGCCACCTCCAGATGGGGAAGAGAGATCCCAGTTACTGCTTCCCAAGCCCTCAGGTAGCCTGCTCCTGCCCTTCAACTTCTGATATCTGCCCCCACACCCCTCCCAGCCTTCCCAGATAAGGGGACAGGTGAAAGGCTGGCTTCCCCATAAGATCCTTTAGGACTCTCAGGTGATGCCCCCTGTGCCTCAGAACACAGAACTGAACAAGCAGGAACAGTTAGTAAAAACACGGTCACACCTAACCTTGGCTGAATTTTTAAAGTTTTTGTTTGTCTTTGCATTTTTCTGTTTTCTGCTCCTTCTTCCACTTCTGAATTTGTTTTGTGCCTTCTGACAAGTAAGGAAGGGTGGGTCCCCCGGGGGAACAATTTTGAAAGAACAAAGGAGTAATTTTCATTGCAAAGAATCTGCAGGGAAACGATTCTCCCTTAGTCACCTGCTTCCTTCCTGGGAGCCTGAGGAGCAGGGAGGAGGCCCTGCCAATTACCCTTAATGCCTCAAGCCTGCCCAGGCCGCTAAAGAGGAAGGTTCTTGTGGACCACCCTCCAGAGCCAGGGGAAAGGAAGCACATTCCCAGCTGGGAGCCTTGATTCCCTGTCTCCTCTCCTCCCACCAGCCACCTGATGGGCCTGAGTGTCAGGTGGCGAAGTGGGGTCTGGCTCCCTCCTATTCCCAGTCCTCACCACCTTCCTCTCAGTGCATTCTCAAGTAGCCAAGATTCCTGTCCTCAGAGAGAGCAGAACTTGAAAAGACCAAGAGACAAGCTTTAATGGTGGGACTTCAGTATCCTGCAGTTTGCTAGGTGGTGTGTGTGTGTGTGTGTGTGTGTGTGTGTGTGTGTGTGTGTGTGTTGAATGGGCAAAGGTTTATGAGAGCCAAAGCCCATGGATTTGTCATTCACATCAGGCACTCCTAGGACACTGTGCCAGCAGAGCACTCCCCAGAACTGGGACCCAATTCCACTGTCCCGCTGGAGAACTGAGACTTGAGAAAGGGTCACAAGGGGAGTCAAGGACTCCTGGCTCGTGAGCCAAACCTGGCCCCCAGAAATGGAGATGGCAGAGGAGAAGCCTGGAGATTCTTCAAACACATCATCCATTTAAAGGCTGGGTCCAAACCCCAGAATAGCCAGGTCAGAGGCATCTCCACAGTGCCGGTATCTGGGGAAGGGCTGCTGTCCAGGCTCGTCTGGAAGGAGGGAGAAATTGTGGGGAGTACAATAGCTCTCCAGGTCCCTCTCCATCAGGAGGTGCTGCTGTCTTATCTACCTCTGTGTGCAGCACAGAGCCTGGCACACAGCAAGGGAGAGAGAGAGAGGGAGAGAAGGAGGGAAGCAAATGCTAGCACCCCAAATAAGCCTAAGTCGAGGAGGGCCTGGGAGCTCATTCCTTCCAGGCTTTTCCCTGACTCCCCATAACTTCATCCCCCACCCCAGAAAGCCAGGGGCCGAGTTTCCCACGCTGTAAGAAGGGAAGCCTCGTTGGGTCTGCAGGGAACTCTGACGCACCTGCTAGTCAACCAGCGCCTGGAGTTGGGCCTCCTTCAAACAGCCTCGCCTCAGGCTGGGCGCCCAGGGACGCACCAACCCTCTCTGCCTCTCCACTGAACAGCCATCCCCTTATCAATACCCGCCATCCACCTTATCTCTGCCGCCGCCGCCTTCAGCCTCGATCACAACGTCTCCAGCCCTCGGAAAGAGGACAAGGCGGCCACCCGCTCTTGGTCTACAAGAAGACCTCCCGGGGCGCGGCGCCAGTGTACCTGAGCCTCATTCTAGGGACGAGTAAAACTGAGTCTGAGGACGCGCCGTGGACGCAGGCTGATCCGTTGTCACCCAGAGGCCGACTCGCCCGGTCTTGGAAGCGAGGCACCAGAAACAGGCGGCCCGAATCCAGGCCTTTCTCTGCACTTCGGTTTCCCGGGCTGTAAAACAAGGAAGGTGGGGCGGGGGGAGGAGGGGGAGGAGGTCTTCAGCTCCGTTTTAGGTAGGCTGCGCAGCCTGGTCGCGAGCACCGGGGACAGATCTTCCCTCCCCGCATGGGGGCGCTGGAACTTTGGCCCAGCCTCCCTCGGGAGGTGCCCGGGCAGGGGCGCGTGAGGGCGCGGACGTGCCGTCCTCCCTAAAGCACAGCCCCCTCACTCCCTGGTCGTGAAGGGCCCGGAAGCCCAGCCGGTGCTAAGCGCGTCCTGCCAGGTCGCCTGGGCTCAGAGGTGGCACCGAGGATCCCAGCGTCGGGCCTCACTCGCGCTCTTGTTTCCCCTCGCTCTGCCTGTCCCGGCGAGGGATGAGTTGGGGCGATTGAAAATGCATCAAATCACGCGCCCCACCTCCGGGTCGCTTACGACCTAGGGCCCTACGCAGGCCGCAGCCCGCAGGCCGCAGCCTGGGGGATAAGAAGTGACCTGTCCTGTCTCAGAGTCCGGCCCGCCCGCACCTGTCCTCCGACGCGCAGAAATGGGAAATGGGGAGGCTGGGAGGGAGACTTCCTGGAGGAGGTGGCTCTGAAGGTGGACGTGAAGAGCGTCCTGGGGTGGGGCTGAGGGGGCGTGTGGGAGTGGGAGATCTCAACCAGGCGCTTGGAAACGTTGTGATCTAAGCAGGGGAGGATGTGGCGTGTTGGGGTCTCAACACTCCCGAGGATGCGGCCCGAAGGGCTGAAGGCTTGTGAATCCCCGGCGACTGAGGAGGACTGACGTGGGTGATCCGCGGCGAGATCGCAGGGACACCCCACTGGCGGGGGAGCCCCCAGCCCCGCCCCACACCTGAGCGGCGGCCCCGCCCCTGCCGATCCATTGGCTAGACCCGCCGCCCGTCAGACGAGCCCCCGGGGCCCGCCTCCAGCCCCGAGCTGCGCCTCTTCGCGTTGGGGCCACCGCGGCAGCGCCACTCGGCCCGGCTCCCCGCCGTCGACCGCGCGGTGCGCAGCCCGCCCGCCTATTCCCGGCGCGGGGCCGCCTGTCGCGGGGTCGGGGCGGACCATGCGCCCGACTAGCCCGCCGCCGGCCCGCTGGCTATGCGTGCTGGCCAGCGTCCTCGCCTGCGCTCTCGGCCCCGCGGTGAGTGTCCGCCGGGCAACCCACCCCCCTCAGTCCCGGCCGCCGCGGGTGGAGTGGGGGAACGGCGGGAGCCGGGCCGTCTGTGCGCACGTCTGTGTAAGGGGAATGGGGGCACGGAGCGCTGGGTCTCGCCTCCCAGCTCAGCCTCGGACTGGCTCTAGACCCGAGGGATGGGATCTCGGTCGCGCCTAGTCCCTCCCAGCGCTACTGGGAGCCCGCTCGGCGCGGTGATCTGAGACACCGGTGGAGGGGCGCCAGGAGAAAGCGTGCTCCCCAAACTTGCCTTCGGTGTCGTGGCTGCGTCGTGCGTGGGGAGAGGAAGTCAGTGGGTGCAAGGTTGGGGGCTGTGGTCGATTGGAATGGAAGGCCCGGTAGACCGTGGGTGGAAGGGAGGGAGGCTGTGAGGGTCGTCGTTATGGGCTGTGCCCGGCTGGAGGTGTCTGCGGGGCGTTGTGTGTTACGTGGAGGAGTGACGTCTCAGCAGCAGACCCAGCGCTGGGAAGGGGCTTTGGGGATAAGGCGGCTGACTGGCAGGCCCTTCCTGTGCCCTCCCACTGAGCAGAGCTGAAAGGTAAGAGCCCGAGGTGGAAGGTGGTGGGCAGTGAGGCGTTGAGGGTGGTGTTTATCAGGAAGGGCCAGACTTGTGCATGGGGAAAGCTGAGCAAGGTGTGAACAGCCAAGAGGCAGTGGCATCCTCTTCCTCCCACTCCTGGTTCATCCCCACACAGGTATGTGTATGCCTCTGATGTGTGGCTGTGCCCTTGTGTGTGGCTGTGGGTGGCTCACCTGCAGGGCAGATCCTGGTTCAGGCAGGAGACGCGTGGATCATCTCCCTCTAAGATCAGGGAAGACCTCAAGACTCACCGAATCCAACTAAGCCCATTTTACAGATGGGCAAAATAAGTCCCAAAGACACCTGTTCACCCCCCCCCCCCCAATCAGACCAGGACTGAGGTTGATTTTCTCTCTTTCCCTACCCCAGGAATCTGGGGTTGCTGCTTGAGGAATCTGGGGTTGCTGCTTAGTCAGAGCCTAAAACCCAAGTGGGTCCCAGGTGTGGCACCAGCTCCAGGTTGGCTGCTGGGTGGGTAGAGTATATTGATCACCTACTCTCTTCTAGCCCATAGTTACCTCCCTTACCGTCACCTCCACCAAATCAGGAATCTCTGTGTTTCCATCTAGCTAATGTCTTGTACATCCTGGGGACGAGAAGCTCATTGTCTGTCCTGGGAGCACAACTTAATAACAATTGGTAGGAGCCTCCCCTCCTCCCATCGAGAGACATGAGACCCACCTCCTGAGCACTCAAAGCCCCACCTGCTTCTGGCCCTGAGGCCACAGCTCCACAGCCCTGGCACCACTTAGAGCCCCTCAGTGTCCTGGAGCCTCCGGGCCTCGCCAACAGCCCTCTGGCTCTCCCAACTGGGTGTGACCACTCAAATTCTCCTTGGATGAGCCAGGTTTCTTGGGACCACCACTGGTACCTCACTCCCCATCCTTGGAGGCTTCTCAGCCCAGGGGTGGAATACTTTCAGCAGGGCCTCCTGTCGTGCTAGGCCACATCTCTCCCCACCTCCTGAGGCAGTCCAGGCCTGCCTCCTCCAATGCCTACTGTTCCCTGTCCTTCCACATTTTATTCACTCAATACCCCACTCTATCACCTCTTCCAGACAGCCTTCCCTGATTGCTCCAGCCCACTCAGCCCTCCCCCCCCAACTCTGACCCGACTCTTCAGCCCTACCCACCTCCCACCCTGGGCTCTTCTGACCACCCCATGGATCAAGGGCTGTGGTCTGTCATTTTTGCTGTCCCCCACAGCCCAGTGCAGGGCTGGGTCTGAAGAGGGAGGACAAGGAACCCACCCAGGACCAGGTGAGGGCCGCCTGGGATGAAGGGTTCCCCACATGCTTCTCCACTTGACACTCCTCCCCACCAGACACCACTTTCTCCCTCACTGAATGGACACCAGGCAGTCCCGCTCCAGCCAGACTCAGGGTTGAGGGGGCTGATGTTATCAGAGTCATAAAATGGCAGCTGCAAAGTTCAGTTTAAAGACCCATGGCCTTATCGCTCCTATTTATGGTGCCCTGACCTCAGTCAGGGAAGGGGAAATCTCCGAACAGGGAAGCAAAAACAGGGAAAGAAAACCTCTAGTGTCTCAGAAGAGGAAGTCTGCCCCAAGGCCACCTGTCGGGCAGGCCTTCTGCTGCCCCTACCCCCTGGACAGCAGACACAGGGCTCCTCACTGGTAGCAGAACTGGACAGGGCAATGCCCAGCCCAGGGACAAGGAGAGGGGTGTCAGAGGAGGAGCAGACCCAGGTCCTTCCCTGGGAAGATTCTCAGGCTGGTCAGGGAGAGCAGAGCCAGTAAGCCAGGAGGAAGGCCCCGGGGCGTGAGGGACATCTCCCAGAACTGAGGCAAGAGTAGCTGAGAGAAGCAGTCAGGGAAGGCTCCCCGGAGGAGGCAAGACAATGCCCCAAAGAGTTTCGCCACATGGGCCAGCCTTCCACCAGAGACTATAAAGGAGCCTCTGTTGGCAGGACCAATGGGCCTGACCCCGGAAGGAGGAAGAAGGCCCCAGGTCCCCCTCTGAGGCTGAGATGGCCCAGGGGTTTGGGGAAGGTTTGGCTCCTCTAACCCCTCTCTGAGGCAGTTGCTGGCCACCTGCTCCTGAAGGGCTGAGTCTGCCGTAGGCATCCCGCCCTGGCCATCGGCTCCCAGCCTCTCCAGAGGCCGTCCACGGCTGGCCCGTCTCTCTTGGCCCCCAGCTGACCACCCTGTGGGCTTCTGGGAGCACGGCTACAGTGGGGTCAGGGCCTCCTCCTTGAGCAAAGTGATAACCTCAGGCCCGCCCAGGGCTCCTGGGGGACTGTGCTGGAAGAGTGACCTCCTCCTCGAAGTTTCCAGCCTCCCGTCCTGGTGCTCTGGGTCTCAGCCTTCCCTGACATTTCTGGAGCACATGAGACCTGGTCCCCGCCCTACTCTGTGACAATGGTCAGTTGACCTTGAGAACAAGCTGGTCTCTGTGGAAGGGCCTCAGTTTGCTCATCACAAAAGGGAGGGTAGGAACGTTGGCCCCGGCGTAGGAGAAATGGGGCGAGAGGGCTGGGTCGGAGGCCAGCTGCACCCTGCGACTAGGGCGTAATTTTCCCTCTGAGCCTCAGGACTCTGTGGAAGGGGACTGGTCCTCTAGTCAGGACTTCCAGGATGCTTGAAGGACAAAGTGCCATGTGAACTGAGATAGGCCATTTCTTCTCTTGATGCCCCAGCTCAGGAGCTCTGGGGACGGGGGTGTCCTCATGAGGTAAGCCGGGCAATGTGGGGTTATGGCTCCAGGCCCAAATAGGTGACGACTTGTCTCAGGGAAGGCTGGGTGGCAGGCACTGGGCCTCCTCGCACAGGGGGCAGCCTCAGCCTGTGCGAGCCTGCCACTCGCAGGGGTCCCTCACTGCGGCCCCTCTGGCGGTGGTTGCAGGAACGGGCAGGGGACTAGACGAAGCCCTGTCCCTTTCTCCCTGCTTCTGCTACTCAACCTCCCACGCTCTGCCCTCCCCAGTGTGACTTCCCACCGCAAATGTATACAATGTGCCGAGTCTCACGCACACCTTAGATGCGTTTCAGAAGTAATAGAGACACAGCTTAATGTCTCCACCACATGACGAGACTTTTTAGTCAAACCTTATCGTAAAGATTTTCAAATAGATTTTAAAAAGGAGAATAATATCATGAGCATGGAAATACCCATTCCTTGGAGTGATGTCAGCAAAATGGCAGGATGGGAACTGCCCACGCTCGTCCCCCCAACCCCTAGGTGTGACAACTAATAACCCGTAACAGTTCGTATTTGCAACATTTCCCTTTGGCGGCTCAAGTATCTTAAAGTAAATTATAGACATGATGACCTTGTGCTGCAAATTGTCTTAAGATGCATCTCTAAAACCAAAGGACATTTTCCCATGTAACTATAATACCGCCACCACGCCTAACAAAATGAACAGGCATTCCTGAATATCTTGTGTTCAAGTATCTCCAAACAGCATTTAGTCAAGCACCCCAGTATCATCGGGGGGTTGGGTCTGATAGCGAGGAGCATTCCTGCCTGGGTTGTGACGAGCCTGGACAGCGAGCTGGGGGGTGGGTGGGCATCCAGCCCTCCACTGGGACATGGCCCAGTCTTTATCTGCACTCCTTTCCTTGTGGCTCATGATGTGAGGGTCCATATCTCTCAGGAAGTCCCTCCCGCCCCCGCTATCTGAAAAACAAGCTTTCTGCCCAATCTGTCATCAGAAGAGGGGAAGAGGTCACCAACTGCCTCTGGAAGTCTCGCAGCCTCGTGGCTCAGCCCTCTGCATGGGGCCCCAACACCAATATCGCCCTCCACCCCCACCCCGGACACCACGGGTGTAAACTGAGTCCTCTTTCTCCAAGAGTGCCCAGGATGACTTCCAAGAGGCAGAGGATTTGAACCTGAGTCCCTGCTGCTCCTGCCTCACTGGCTATTGCCACGGTGGTCCTCTGCAAAGAAACTCGGAGAGGCTTTGTGCCCCTAAGTACACCTCACAAGAAGGGCCCTTAGATGAGGCCAGGCTTAACCACAGGCCGAACATCTTTGCTTGTATTCTGATAATGAGAGCCCTTGTCCTGGGACCACCCTGCAATATGGAAAGTTCTTTCTTGCCCCAAGCCCAAACCTGCATCCCTGTGTCTCCCTCTCTGTCTTTACCCCTGCACCCCGCACTACCACCCAGAGTTCAGCCTTTCCCAGGAGGAGGTACGGGTGGCAAAATTTGGATATTTAGAGGGGAGGCTTCCGACTATCAGTAAAAAAGATATAAAAATACATGGAGGGAGGGGTGCCTGGGTGGCTCAGTCAGTTGAGTGTCCAACTCTTGATTTCAGCTCAGGTTGTGATCCCAGAGTCATGGGATTGAGCGGGGAGCCTGCTTAAGATACTCTCTCTCCCTCTGCCCTTCTCCCCTGCTCAAACACTCTCTCTCTCTCTCTCTCAAATTAAAAAAAAAAAAATTTAAAAATGGGGGTGCCCGGGTGGTTCAGTGTCCAACTTCAGCTCAGGTCATGATCTCACAGCTTGTGAGTTTGAGCCCCGCGCCGGGCTCTGTGCTGACAGCTTGGAGCCTGGATCCTGCTTCGGATTCTGTCTCCCTCTCTTCTCTCTCTGCCCCTCTCCTACTCACACTCTGTCTCTCTCAAAAGTAAATAAACATTGAAAAATTTTTTAAGTAAATAAATGATTTAAAAAAGTTTTTTAAATACAGGGAGGAGGAAGAAGTCAGACTGCAGTGGGGGGGCGGGGAATGCCCGACTCGAGACCTCCCTTCTGGTGGGTACAGCTGCTGTCTGTCTATCCGTGGGACCTTCAGACTGCCTGGGGTTCTGCGGCGCTCGTCAAGGCCGTGGCGAGGCCGGGGTCCCCTCGCAAGGCTGGCCTGGCATGTAGGGCTGGTGGGGCCTTTGACAACAACTGCTAACCTTGGTTGGCAGTCCCCTAGTGCCATTTATGTGTGACCCCGGACACAGCCCTGGGAGTGGACAGCGCTGCCATTTGTCCCCATTTTCAGACGAGGTGGGAAGACTCACCCAAGGTCTCCCAGCCAGGGAGTGGCCGGCAGTCTGATTCTGGAACCTGCGGACTTAACTGGGCTCTGCCGTCTCACCAAGAGACGTTGCTTCTTCCCAAGCAGCTGTAGCATGCCCCGGGCTGCCCCGGGACGCAGGAGACATTTTTCAATTCATAAAATGTACAAATCTGAAGTGACATCCCGGGGAATTGTCACATACGTATCTGAAGTGACGGCTCAGGCAATTGTCACCCATGTGTTCACCCGTGTGGACACTGCTCAGATCAAGCTATTCCACACTCCCCATCACCCCAGGGGTCTCCCTCGAGCCCCTTTCCAATAGGACAAGGCCTGATTTCAACTTCTTGGAGTGCCCTCTGCGAAGCTGGGAGCGGGTTTCTCCTCTTTTCTGTGACTTCTGGATCGCATGACTTACCTTACCTTCCTGTGCCCCCACTTCCTCCCCTCTGCCCTTATCTCCTCTTCCTCCTCCTCTTCCTCCCCCTCCTCCTCATTCTCCCCCTTCCTCCTCCCCCTCCCCCTCCTCCCCCTCCTCCTCCTCCTTCCTCTCCCCTTTGCCCCCATACACCCTCTCCATCTCCTTACCAATTCAAACACAAAAGCCAGAATGAAGGGCACAGCCTGGGAAGCTGGGTTGGGGTCCTGTGTGCCTTTGACCACACTGCTTTCTCTCTAGGTCCTCAGTTTCCTCCTGTGACTCTTTGTTGCCCCATTATTTCAATAGGGGGAGGAGGCTTAAATAAATCATGGGATGGTGAGGGGAGAACAGTAAATGAGACCACCACAGCTCTTTATTCTCCGTTCCCCAGTCCCCTACAACTTGGCGGGGGGGAGGGGGGGGGAGGAGGGTGGGGAAGGGCCCTCCTTGACAAGGCTCAGAAACACAAACCACTCACGGTGACTCCTAGGGCTTGGTAATCCCCAGGCGGGAAGTGCTTTCTCCGGTTTTACCTAATCTAGCCTGCTGCATTTTTCTCCCCTCTCAGAAACCAGCTGCCCCTCAGAGGGACTCCTGTTTCCTCACCATGCTGCTTCTGTCTCCCTTGGCTTCTCCCACCACAGTTCTCCAGCCCCAGATGAGGCCGGGAGTTCTGACTCCAGACAATAGCTGTGGGCTCAAGCTTCCCTTGAGGGATGGGTATGGCACCCACAAAACCTGAGTCAGCCCTCCACCCTGTCTTTCAGAGCCCCTAGCGTCTAACAGCCACAACTCCCAGCATCTACACCCTACCCCAGATCTCAGGGAGCCCCACATGCGGGAGAAAGCCCTCATGGTGGAGATAGAGGGGAAGGGACCCAAGTAAGCCGGTGGAATTAACAAGACTTGGTTAATCCCTGCCCCCAACCAGAGACTCAGGATTCTCCTGCCAACTTCCAGTCTGTCACCTCCCACCTGCAGCCAGTACCATGGCAGGGGACATAAGAGGACCTGGAATGAAGGGAGGCTACAGACTGCCTCACCCTTGCCTGGGTCTCCTCTTCTGGGCTCAGGAACTCCTGTGATAGAGAAGGTGCTGGGGACTCGGTCGGGCCTGAAACTCTCACCTCAACCCACCCACAGGGTCAGGTGACTTTAAGCCCACTTGGAGCTCAGCCCAGCACAGGAATTGGTGAGGGCTTGAGAGAAAGCCCTGTTTTCTCCTCTCCCCGTGGGGCCTCAGGAGACAAGTTGGGAAATGTAGGCAGTAGTCGAAATAAGGAGGGACTTGAATGCCGGTTTTGAAGTGTGGGCTTTGACTGCTAGGCTTTGGGGACCCTGAGGTGCAGGTGGTGGTGCTGAAAACTACTACCCTGGCCCAGGCAGGCACTGGAGGCCTGGCCCCTGCCTGTATCCCACAGCTTGTCTCCTGATGCCTCAGGACCCCTTGCTGCAGTCACCCTAGGCTTTTGCAACCTTGCATGGATTAGACATTTTCATACCTTCATACTAGAATCAGTAGGCTTGGCTATATCTGGCTGGGAATTTTCCAATTTCGCGTGTCTGCAGTCCAGAGGGATAATGAGGATGTTTAGCATAGGGAAATAAGTGGAAGAGGAAGTTCAAAGTCTGCCTGAATTCCTCAATGATAAGGACTACAGGGAGCTGCCCTGGCCCTGTCCCCCAAAGGGCAATGGTAGACCAGATGGCCCAAAGCAAGGCCATGGAGAGGAATTGACGCAGTCCAGACTAGTGGTCAGAGATATAGGTCCTATCTAGGAATGTGCATTTGCTAGGTGACCTCAGATCCCTCTTTGGGTCTCTCTTTCCCCTACCCTTCTTCAGATGGGCTCTAGCATTCAACTAAGCTGTGGTAAAGACAGAGCTCATCTTCCAGACCATGCTCACTTTATTCAGAGATACCCCAGGCTCCTAGGTTATCCCAGGGCCTCCTGCCCCTGCTCTGCAAACTGCCTCTCAGGAAAGGCTTTATGGCTGTGCTGATGGGCGGTGCAGGCAGACTTGGCTAGAGAAGCTGACCCGATAGCTTTCCAACGTCAGAAGCTACTAGGAACCCTATGATGCCCTCAGTAATTTTGCAGAAGAATTATCTCTTGGTAAACAGCATGGCCACAGCTCTGGCTTAAGAGGACCCAGTAAATGAGGGCATCCATTGTCCTGTCCTCAGAGCACTAGTCTGGACTCTCTTGGTTACAGGGATAGAAAACTCAACTGATTCTAGAAATAAAGAACGACATTGACTCATGTTGTTGGAAGCAGGGCTACTTTCAGACATGGCTGCATCCAGGGACTTAGATGATGTCAAGAGGATCCAGTTTTTCTCTATCTCTTCATTCAGGCTTTACCCGTGTGGCTTTCATCATTGTGTTCCACAACAACACAAGAAGAAACAAGATGGTGACAATAGTTCCAGCCCCTGCACCCTTTGAGGTTTCCAGTCTAGTGGGAAAGACAAAATCCAAAGCCCCAGGAATGAGCCTGCTGGCTCTGAACAGCCTGACTGGGGCCATGTGCCAGGCACTAAGGCCAGGAAAGCTCTGACGGGCTCAAGTCTGATCACATGTTGATTTCTTAGAAGAGGGTTCATCAGAACCCCAAGAACTAGGGGTGGGGAAGGAGGTGGTTCCCCCGATAGAGATGAGGACGTGGCACCAGAGGAGGGTAAAGGATGGTAGAAAGGCAGCAACAAGAAATGTTTACTACCATCCATCCTGCGTTCATGTTGTGGGGGGAGCGGAGGGGAGAAGGGGCAGAAGGCAGAACAAACCCTGTTGCTGGAGCTGGGAAGGCACTTTGGGGAGAAGCATGCTCCAGGCAAGCAAGACAGCCCAGCAGTGGGACACAAGCCCATCCCCAGGTTCTTCTTCCAGAGGCCACCTCTGGGGTCCTTTGGCCACCCCTCTTCCCATGCCTGAACAGCACGAGCCAGCCACAGATCTCTTGAGATAGAGCATCTTGAGTGTTTCAGTCTCAGTAATGCTTTTGAACAGGAAGGGAAGCATGGGACCCCCAAAGAGGGACCACCGCACATTTCCTTCAAGTCTCATATATTTTCTTTTAAACAGTTATACAAAACAACAACAACAACAACAACAACCACAAACATATATCCTGCTACATAATAGATCTTTGTTACTCTCCATATGCCAAGTTTGAAAGACTTAACCAGCTAATGCCTTTACCCCAATTAGATGATAAAGTTAAAGGTCCAAGATCGAACCCAGTGGGCCTTCCAGGCCATGGCACATGGGTGAGCGAGGTCTAGGTGCTAGGGAGTCTGAAGGCATCCTGGACAAGGACATCCTCCCTTGGGCTAGGCCAGCAGTGGTGCTTAGCTGCATATGGGAAGGTTGGACGGTGAGGACCTCTGTGACAGTGAGGCTCCATCAAGGCCTCCACAAGGGATGAGAGAGTATTAAGTGGAAGGGACTCAGCTGCACAGCTTCTTGGGCACTGAGTTGTCCAGCTTCAGCTTGGACCCCCTTCCTCTATAGCAATGGAGAGCTCCCTGGCACCTGGAATGCTTATCCCTCTGGGGGATCACCTTACTTAGAACAATGGTCAAAGTCACACCCTTGGTGTGATGGGGATACACTTAAGGAAAGAAATGCTTTCCCCCATAGCCCCACTGCAACAAGGCTTTGAGTCAGCAGGGGGAGTTGGTAGAGGCCCGTTTGGCCTACAAGGAAACTGAGGGAGGTAAGGACCTTGTCCCAGGCCAGAAGGAACAAGTTGGAAGAGACACTGAGAGTCTCTGATTCTGGAGCTGCCTCACTGAACAAGACTGTTGGGGACTATGGCATTCTCTTCCCTGGGCAAAGATGAGGAAACTGATGTGGGGTTGCAGCCACTTCCCTAAAGCCAAAGAGACCAGTGGAAGCTTCTACCAGCTCAGTGGTTCCTCCATGGAGGCCTTCACCTGCCCTTGCCCACCCAGTGGTTCCCAAGACCTGTTTTGTTTTTTTTCTATCTGTTCCTGGGCAGCCATCACCCCTGCTCACCTGTTGACCCCAATGCCAATGCCTGCCCACCCCCCATGCCTTCACACAGGTCTGGTTCCATCCCTGATCCCCTCGTAGGGTGCAGGAAAGGGGAGGGGAGAGGCATGGGCTTTCCCATCACTTCTCCCCACCTCCCAGAGGCAGGAGTAGGGACAGAGGAGGTTTGGTGGGATGGCAAGACGACCTAGAGGGGCCTCCCTTATTTCCTGAAACCTCCCTTCCTTCATTAGATCTGATATAGCTTAAATTGTTTAGAAGCTAAGAAGAAGGCAGGTGATGTGTGGGTAAAGAGGGCCAGTGTCCCCTTCCCAGCCTGGTGACCCAGGAGACCGAGCACAGGCTCCTGGAACGAGGACAGAGGCTGGAAGATGCAGCCAGACTCCTGGATTCCTCCCAGGCCTGGCTCCAGGGACCAACTCCTCCTAACCAGGTAGCACTAGCTGAGCCCCACTCATCCGCAGAATCTGAGGCAAGCACTGAGGACTCCCCACCCCGGCTGGAGGGGAGCAGAGTCCAGAGGGCCAGCTCTGAGCTCTACAGAGAGGTGCCAGAGGGGTGTCACCCACGAAAAGGCTAAGTTGTTACAGCTGCAGCACTATTGGAGCCATCAGGAAGCCATGACAGGGCCCTCAAGGCAGACCCGGCTTTGGGGACTATGGCCAAGAGTTCTGGGTCCAATCCAGGTCAGGGTTGGGTTTTAGTCTGGGGTTGGGATTGGGGTTCCATCTGGAAGCTGGGTCGGTCAAGTGACAGGCCTTGTTGGGTCTCATGCTCCTGGAGTCTGTGGATGAGAGGTAGGCCGTGGATGAGGCTGACGGGTCCCCCCTCCCCCTGTCTCTGTTCCCCAGGGCACCCGGGCAACCATCCTGCAGCAGGAGGAATGTTACTATCTGCAGCTGATCGAGGTACAGCACAAGCAGTGCCTGGAGGAGGCCCAGCTGGAGAATGACACGGCAGGTGAGGCCCAGCAGGAAGAGAGGGCCGCGGACCTCCAGGGAGCCTGGCTTGTCCTCACCCCGTGAGCCCAGATCCAGGGTACATGCCTCCCACACGCATCAGACGGGAATGGCACCACAGAGCTGCTGGGGGTGAGGAGAGGGCGCCGGGAGAAGCTGGGGGGCCAGGAAGCGAGAAGTCCTAACAGGCCTCTCCGGTCCCATCATCTGCCCCTGGTCTGGAAGCGTCCTGCTGTTAGCCCAGGAGAACACACTACGTGGGGGGTTCTGAGGCCCAGCTTCTTCCTCCCAACCCCAAGCTCTGCACCCAGAGGGCCACCGCACACACACAGGCCCCCGGGCACACGCGCGTCCCTCCCCATCCCAGCCCACCTTCAGCAGGCCAGATGAACCACCCGCTCATTGTGCCGCTGATGAGACAAGTCTCAGTCAGACTCAGAGGCTGAGCGCATGCGGGCCCGGCTCCCCCTGCTCAGGGGGTGTGGGACAGCTCCAGCCTGGTAGTGCGAGGGCGTGAAGGGCGGTGCCAGAGGCACCCTCAGGCCGACGCTGCCCAGCTGCCCGGAGCCAGCAAGGCCATCACATCAGATGACACCTCCCTAGCCCGGGCGCCCCACACTTGGCACAACAGCCTGGGGAAGGAATGGGAGGGATTCCGGAGGCCTTCCTTTGCGAGGTGCCCTCGGGCCAGATTCTGAAGGGTGGGCTGGATGTGGAGAAGCCGAGAGGCTGCGAAGGTGGGAGGCGCCTAGGCAGACTTCCCCTGGGGACTGGGGGTGGGTATGGCTCGAGGCTCACTGAGGGCAGAGGAGGGCTGGAGCCGCTGGGTGGATGTGCCTGCTCCGGGCCTCCCTGCCAGGTCACCCCCCGAGGCCAAACTTGCAGTTATGTAACAGCCTTGCTCAGGAGCGGGGAACATCTTTATATCTCCCAGGCTCCCCCGTCTCCTGTCACCTCTCTGAGACTGACAGTTATGCAACCCTTCCTGGATCCCTCCTTCTTGGCCCTGGTGCCCAGAATCTCTGCTTCCTACACCGTGAGTGAGTGCGTGTAGCCTCATGGGTGGACTTTGCCTCCCCAGCTCTTGAGGAAGGACAGACTCCTGTCTCCTGAGGCCTTAAGACTGAGACCTGGGTGAGGGGTGGCCTGACCATCCACTGCCTATGCACCCCTCCCCACCCTCCAGGTGGGAGAGGCGGGAGACACCGCGGACCGTCCTCAGCAAACCCCAACAGTAGGATCTGGGGGTGCACGTAGCCCAGAGAGGCCCTGACCCCGGATCTAGGCCCCATTGCACTGCCTCCTAGGCCCCAAGGGTAAGCCACCCCTCGTGATCCAGGTGAGGTAATTGCTGGCACAGGGTGCCTGTCCGCTGCCAGCATCCTGTCACCAGGAAGACAGCCTGGGATCCAGAGGAGGGCGAGTGAGTCTGCCCATGACCTTGTGTGGGTGGGGCTCTGTGCGTGTTCACGCACATCCAGATGCGTGCTCCTGGCCCACGGCCGTCTGGAGCGGTCTCTGCGTCTGGGGTCTGTAAGCTCTATGTCTGACTCTGAGTGTCTGTGTGTGTTGTGTGTGATTGTGGATGTATGAGTGTGAATATCTGTGGTGTGCCCAGTCATGTCTATGCATGTGTGTTTGTGACTTGTGCGTGTCTCTCTGTGCCTTTGTTTGCTGGGGTCTGTCCTTCCATGTGCAAGTAAGCATGCATGTGTGTATATTTGCATGCATGACTGTGGTTCTTTGTGACGCTGAGTGCTTGTCTGTGTGTGTGTCTGTCGGTGCACACATATCTATAAAATGGCACAGTGGAAGCCCCCACCCTGCCTCGCCACCCCCGCCCCAGTCTCCAGGATGTCTTTCTTGTTGAGGTGGCAGTCCCTTTCTTGTGGGGGTGACACACACAGCCAACAAGAGCCCTGTTTCTCTGTGGGCCTGGGGACATGTGTGGTGGGGCCTGTGGGGCCTCTCTGGGGCAGGCACACAGAGAATACTCCTGAGGCCCAACCCAGGACAACAGGCTCTCCAGATAGCCAGCGTTTTTTGTTTCTGATTTAAAACAATTTGTTTAAGTTTATTTAATTAGAGAGAGAGAGAGCAAGTGAGCATGAGTGGGAGAGGGGCAGACAAAGAGGGAGAGAGAGAGAATCCACACTGTCAGTGCAGAGCCCGACTGGGGCCCAAACTCACAAACAGTGAGATCGTGACCTGAGCCGATGTCAGGAGTTGGGTGCTTAACCGACTGAGCCACCCAGTGCTCTAGCATTTTCTTGGCTGTTACTCCCTTCTCAGCTTCCTGACCCTGCTGCCTCCTCCAGGAAGCTTCCCTGACCACATGCCTCTAATGGACTTTCTTCCCAGGGTTCCCTGCCATGTCCACTGGCCTGCACCCCAGGACAGTTCACAGCCCAGTCCTGGTGGTGTTGAGACTCCTTGAGGCCAAGTGCAGCCCCCCACCCAAGGGCAACACCCAGTCTCCCTCTCCCTGTGCCACTTGTGGTGAAGCAGAGCTCAGGGCCAGAGACCCAGCTCTGAAACTGCTCTCTGACTATGCTGCAGCAACAGATCCAGAGAGCTCTAAGTCTGGTGAGGACACAGACACAATAACTGGCCTATAAAACAAGGTGTGCCCAGCATTGTCAGAGAGGGCTGAACAGAGTCCAGCAGAGCAAAATTCCCCAAGAAATGGGCATCGAGCCCTTCAGAAGAAGAGGAGCACAAGAGGTTTGCTGGAGAGGGAGCGTATGAACATGCGAACAGGCTGCACCATTCACCGGCAATGTGACTTTGGGCTTAGTTACCGAGTTGCTCCCTGCCTCAGTTACTCGTCTGTAAAATGGGAGGGTTAAATAAATAAGTTATGTATTCAAAGAGGGTAGAACAGTGCCTCGCACATACAAAGGCTACATAAGTATTTGTTGATATTATTAATAGCGTCTTGAACCGCTAGCAGGATTTACCAGGCATGATGAGCCCCTACATGGCCTCCAGAGAGGCTGGCTCAGGAGCGGGGGAGGGACCGGGAATCAGAAGAAGGCCACGGAAGCGTCATGACAGGGTGGACAAAAGGGCTTGGGGCCCTCGAGGAAGGGAGGCTGTGTTCTCTGGCAGGGCCAGAGTGGATCTGGGTGTTCTCAGAGAACGGATCAGAGAACGCATCCAGGTGTTCTCAGCCTTCAGCCATAGGTGCTACCTGGCTGCTGCAGCCCCGGAAGGTACCCCTCCCCGGGGCCACCCACCCCAGCACTCAGAGTCCCGAGGCTCTTTCCCACGTGGCGACATCCTTTCACCTCCTCTCTCTCCCCAGGCCCCCTTCTTGAGAACTTAGGAACCTTCGGACCTGGGCAGGGCTGGGCTTGGCTGAGCTGGCATTGACTTTGGCTCAGGGGTTGGGTTTCCCAAGGAAATCTATGGGACTGGCAGGGTTGCAAAGAAACAATTAAACCTCCCTCAGGGAAGGGGTTCCAGGGGAGTTCCAGTCCCTCAGGGGCACCCAGACCCTGAACAGGCAAAACCATGCATCTGCCAATTCAAGCAGCCCCCTAGGGACTCCACTGTGCACCCTTCGCTAGCCAGCCCTCGAGGCTAATACGTACATGGTGGAAAACACGGCCTGCAGTGCAGGGATTTCTCTGAACTCCCGTCCTGGACACCACCACCCCACAGCACAAGTCACAATTTGACGGAGTTAGGGGCATCTATGTTGCTTTTGACTTCTATGAAGACTCCTCAAGAACTAGCCAACCCCCAATATACCCATCGTCCCATCACACCCAACACCTCCTTTTATAACAAATATTTTCTAATGTCTCCTTTCCTATACAATGAAATTCAGGACATGTGCCTTCATTTTTTTTTTTTTTTAAATGAAGTTCTGGTTGTAAAAGGAACATAAAAAGGAAAGTGATTTATAATAAAATACTATGTACATATTCAGGCACAATCACACTAAAAGATAAGAAGACACAGTTTGAAGGTTGTCCCTATAAACTCTGGGAATGCAGTAGCTATAGATGTAGATTGATACATACAGCAGTTGCTTCACTGACTCAGGTTCACGGGCAACATTGCTGTCGGTAATGTGATTTTCCAAAACCTTGAACAACTCTTAATAATGTTCAGCATTTGAGAAAGCACAGTCTTCTCTCCCTTTACTCAGTTACATTTTGGGAAAACCCCATGTATGTTAAGCCTCTGCGGTAAGTGCCTTGTGTTTAGATGTGAGATGGAGGAAGAGTCTAGACTCCGGCCATTACAAAAGAGTTTCACCTGCACAAAGGCCCAGTGGCTCGTCTGAAAGTCTTGCAGAATACTCCGCTTACAGAATATCTCCCTGGCACAGACCCATCAAATGCCAGGCGAGGCCTCCAATCTCTGCAGCAAACAAAACCCCACCACTGTTCAAAACACCCCCAGGGGGCACTCCAGCCCTCACTGAGGACTGTGGAGCTGTAGTGATGCCTCCTCCCCACTCCCTGTCAGGACAGGCCCTTTACAGCCTGGGCAGGGTGATGCCACCCACCCCTCTCAGACTGAAGGCTCCTCTAGGTGGGAGCCTGGAGGGAGAAGAAGAGTGGGTGCCTGTGGACTCAGGCCCCAAGCCTGGAGGCACTCGGTGGCCATGCTGACCTCTGCGTCCTCTGCCTTCACCCCTCAGGCTGCAGCAAGATGTGGGACAACCTCACCTGCTGGCCAGCCACCCCTCCGGGCCAGGTGGTCGTCTTGGACTGCCCCCTCATTTATAAGTTCTTCTCTCCAGTTCAAGGTAAGAGCCTTGGGTGGAAGCAAGGGAGCCGGGGCAGCACAAGTGGTGCCAGCTGGAGTGGGTACTCACCTGTCGAGGCAGTGAGAAGGCAAACGGGAAGGGGACAAGGGGTGTGAGCAACTGGGGGTGCGGGAGGAGCTTTGTGGAAGAGGATGTGCCAGAACCAGGTCTTTGAAGGATTCGTGGGGTTTGATTAGCTCTTCACGTAAAAGATAAACACGTGGGAAGGGCTCACTAAATATTTGCTCAGCAGTTGATAACCAATTGACGGACAGATACAGGACTAATTATGGCTCCCATGTTCCCCGTTGTCTTGGGCTGGTCGTGATTCAGTCTTTCACTGCCTGGAGCCGATGACCTTTTGGGCTTTGCTTACACACCTTGTCATGTTTGTTTGTTTGTTTGTTTATTTGTTTGTTTTTATTTTGAGAGACAGCGAACATGAGCAGGGGAGGGGCAGAGAAAGGAAGAGAGAATCCCAAGCAGGCTCTGTGCTGTCAGCACAGGGCCTGACACAGAGCTCGATCCCACAACTGTGAGACCATGACCTGAGCTGAAATCAAGAGTCTGACACTTAACCAAATGAGCCACCCAGGTGCCCCACACCTTATCATATTTTTAAATGAATGTTCCCATAGAAGGCAGAAAAGAAGAGGGGCCTCTTTAGGAACTGGGCTTTCTTGTTACTGATTAACCAAAGAACCTTTCCTGCATATATTCAGCCATTCTTTCATTCAGTGAATATTTATGAAACATCTACTAGCATGACAAGCATGGGCTAGACAAACACAGCATGAAAACAGCCATGCTATCTGCCCACAGGGACCTAACGTTCTAGTTGAAGAGACATTTAGCAAGAGAACAAACACGTGTCACAAATGGTAAGAAGCGCCAGGAGGGAGAAGGGGGTAAGGCACAACATTAAGGCAGGTGTTCACGGATGGACGGGCTCGCCGAGGGGGTGCTACTGCAGCTTCTGTCTGAGGACCTGGAGGCCGGAAAGATCCTGGGCTGGGGGATCACTGAGAGGGAGAATCAGCAGCCTGTGGGATGGGCACTAAGGCAATGCAGTGGAGGCCAGGGCGGCTGGAGCAGAGAGAGCTCAGGGGAGGGAGGAGAGGAAAGAGACAGGTGGCAGAGGCCAGACCGTGCTGGCCCTGAGCACTGACTGAGGACTTGGGATTTTTTTCCTAAGTTCACTGAGAAGCCACTGGAGGCCTGAAGCCAGTAACTGACATAGTCCAATTTAGGTTGAGGTTTTTAACCAGTAATTCAGATTTTTCATGAGAAGGAGGGATTCTGGTAGTGCCATGGGAAGACCCATTCACAGGGCAGCTGAAAAGTGGTAATCGTTCGGACTTAGAGTGTGGGTGGCAGAGGAGAGAAGTGGGAAACTTGCCCATGAAGGGTGTGCCAGGCTCATGGCGGGGACAGAGAGATCCAGCATGCCCCCCTGGGGTTTAAGTTTGATGAACTGAGACACTCACCAAGGACTAAGGGAGAAAAAAAAAAAAAAAGAAGACTAAGGGAGGAGCAGGTCTGGAGTGGGGAGGATCCTTTGGAGGAGCAAGTCCAGAGGGGGAGGACCTGAGGGAGGAGCAGGTCTGGAGGGGGGAGCATTAATGAAGAGCAGGACCCAGAGTAGAATTCAGAGGGGGCTCCTGGGCGGCTCAGTTGGTTAAGCCTCCAGCTCTTGATTTCAGCTCAGGTCATGATCTCAGTTTGTGAGATCGAGCCCTACGTTGGGCTCTGTGCTGACAGCTGGAGCCTGCTTGGGATTCTCTCTCCCCCTCTCTCTCTGCCCCTCCCCTCCTCGTGCTCTGTCTCCTCTCTCTCTCTCTCTCTCAAATAAACATTAAAAAAAAATCTTTTAAAGAATTCAGAGACTGAGCAGAAAGACTCTTGGGCATCTCTTACTTCAGGTGGCCTTTCCCTCTCTGGACCCGTTTCCCTGTTTGTACAATGGGGACAGGAGGTGGGCCAAAGGGACTCTTTGGGGCAGGCTGGTTTTTCCCCCCAGGGCCCCGTGTTGTGGCCTCGGCAGTCAGTGAACGAGAGGTGTCAGTGCCCTCCCTGGGGAGTCTGGGAGCAGTCACAGATGTGCCGTATTCCAGGCCAGCCCCCACCTAGCCCAGCTCTCCAGCGGAACCCGGCACCTGGGTGGGTAGGCGAGGAGCTCCTCTGGCAGCTCTCAGGTGTCCAATCGGCAGAGCCTGCAACCAGCCTTCTCTCAGATTCCCTGGAAGTGCCTGCTACTTGTGCTCCTCCCTGACACTCTGCTAATTGCATTCCTCCTGACGGCATTTCCTTCTGTCCCTGCTGGAATTATCAAGGCAGCAACTTCACATAAGAATCTGGACCGCAGCCCACCATCTGGCTAACCCTGAGGCTGCCAGCCTCCATGGGGCCCACATGGTGCCTTGGTGCAGATGAGAAAAAGGTAGCCCTTCCTCAGGCAGAGTCAGCCTGTCACCAGAAGCCACCTTGTGACAAGCTGAATATGAAATAGATTGCAGCCCCCACCATTTATCAGCCAGATGCCCTTGTGCAGTGGACAACCTGCACAGCTGTACTTGGTGCCTTAGCCTCTGAAAATGATGGAGAGAAAGAGGAGACTAAGTTAGAGGCTGAAAATGTAAGGGAAAGAGGTGTGTTTTCCTGGGAGGAAGGTGTAAGCCAGTGACCTTAAACTCCAAAGAGGGAAGTTTGAGAGAAAGGCAAATGTGAAGCAGGAATAATACCATCCCTAACTCTAGTCCCTTTGGGTGACAGGACTGAGGAAGGAGTGTCCTCCCTGGAAGGGTTGGAAGGGACCTAGTTCCACAGGGAAGGCTGAGGCCACCTGAAGAGAATAAAGACGGTAGAGTTAGAAAGAAGTCATCTCCCGGGCTGGGTAAACATCCCGGGGGAGGAGTGCCGGCCAGGCAAGGGATTGCTCATCCAGGGACCAAAATGTTTGCGGGGACCTGATCCTTTAATTCGTGGTCTGTATGTCTTTCGTCTGTGGTGTTTTTACCTTTAAATATTTGAAAAGACATTTTTTAAGAGTGAAAACTAGGATCGCTAATTTGGTTGAGAAAATTCAACACAGGCTGCTAACTGTGTCTCTGGGGTCTAAGGGACACCTCCTCTCCCCGCCTCACCACCTGCACTGTGAAGCCATAGATAAGAGAGTTGTGATGCCAACCTAAGACGGTTGCCCCGGTTGTCTGGGACAGGATACCACGGACGGGCTTTTAGCAGGAGAGCACCACGGTCACATAGAGGATTTAGAACAATCTCTCCAACTCTCTCGGGTTGGGAGTGGGGTAGCGGGGACAGGAAAGCAGGGAGAGCCATCAGGAGGCTCCTACCTAATTCCGAGGAGATAAGGTGGTGGTGGTGGTGAGGAAGGGAGGCTGGGGCAGGACTCGTGGCTGAGGTGAGGTGGGGGGGGGGTGCGGAAAGAGGGCAGTGGGAAGGAAACGAATGCCCGATTTCTACCTCTAGTCACTGAGCCGTGCTTTTCACATGGAGGGCCCAGGGAAGAGTGGAGGGGTGGCTGTGACTTCTTTTCATGACATGGTGAGCAGGAAGAGACTCCTTCCTGCATATCACCCTCTACACACGCAAGTTCTGCTGGTTCCCAGGGCCGGACTGGGCTGCGTCTTGGGGTCCCATGGTGGCCACCTTTGAGATCTCCTCAGGAAGAGTTCCCTTTGAGACCTGGGCCCCAGTCCCAGGGCTCTTCAAAGAGGCCACCCAACCTTGAAGATGTCCCCCTATCCCCTGCCTTCCCCCCAATACCCAGGGCGGCCAGGGTTCCAGGGGACAGGGTGGCCCTTCGGCCACTCTGGAAGTTCAGAAAGGTGCAGTCAGGCTAACCCAGGTCTGTATCCCAAGCCTGCTGCTTCCTTGCTGTGTGACCATGGGCAGGTCACCACTCTCAGCCTTGGCATCCCCCTCTTTGAGTGGAACTAATAATAGCTCCTAATCACTAGCTTTAACACAGTACTGTTTGTTGCCTCCCCCCCCCCCCGACAGAAGGCATGAGAAGCTGCTGTGTAGATACAGATGGGGCACCTAATTCATGGTACCAGGTGCCTGCTATGTCATGGGCCTGGCCCATGGGGCCCTGGTCCTTCTGGTGAGAGTGGAGCTCAAAACTTGAGGCATTAGTGTCCCAACCTCAAGGCTGGCTGATCTGACCTTGTCCCCTTTTTCTACTTGCCCCAGGCTGGTGGGGGAAGTCCACACAAGAATCGGATCCTGGGAGGGGCCCACGGTGAGCTCCCTAGATCTGGGGCTGAAGCAGGCCGGCGGTTTACTGACGGTCTGGTCGAAGCCCGCCTGGGCCACAAGGGGGAAAGCTAAGGAGCTGAGCAGGGCCAGCAGGAGGACCTCTCTCTCGTGCTGGGAGCCCCCTGCAGCAGTGTGCTCGGGAGGCCTGCGCGGGAAAGGGCTGCCGAATCAGCAGCCGGCCCAGCCCAGTGCCTCTTCCTCAGCAAAGTCCCTCCTGCTTCCTCTAGGACCGCGCAGTGGCAAGAGACCCAGGCCCAGCTAGTCCTCCCTGACTGTCCCCAGCCCCCCAGCTGTCCCTCAATTCCTCAGCCATAAAGTAGGGTGCTAAGAACCTCTTTCAAATGGCAGCCAGGAGGATTAACAGAAATAGCAGACAGGGAATCACCTGGTATATTCCAAGCCCACAGCCAAGTTTAGAAATAGTGGATGTACATGCACGGTGGACCCCCCCCCCACCCCCCCCCACCGAGCTCTCTGGACAGCTCGACGTCTCCAACAGCTCTGCACCTGGACACCTGACACAAGTCCCCAGGTCCCTTCAGTGCAGACGGGGGCAAGGGGGCAGCTGAGAAGACTCTGGGGGTCACACCTGCTTCTACCCTCTTCTCTCCGTGTGGCCTTGGGCAAGTGACCAACCACTTGGAGCCTCACTTCTCAAGTGTGAACTGGGCTTCCCTTCCTCACTGGAGGGTGGAGGGGACTGAGACACTGAGCCTACACTGCTCTGTACAGTACTGATGAATGAAGAGTTCTCGACCTTGTCTTTGTGATGGAGCTGCTGCTGGTGGTGGTGATGGGGACCATGGTGGTGACCGTGATGGTGACGATCGCGGTGGTGCTGGTGGCGGCACTAGTGATGGTGACAGTGACGATACCAGTGATGATGGGGACAGTGGCTGTGGTGCTGGTGAGGAAGGAGCTTTAGGGCAAGGACGTCAGGACCCATCTTCTTTCTCGGCTTCACCTCACCTCCTTCCCTGCTGTGCTCTCCCTCCTCCCTCTTCCTCCATCCCTTCACCTCCTGCTCCTGCCTCTTCTCTCCTCCTGCCACCCCCACCCTCCTCTCTCCCTCTTTCCTCCTCCTCCTTCTCCTCCTCTTTCCCCCTTCCCCTCCCCCATAAGCCAGCTTTCGCCCCGGACTCCAGTGCCCCCTTAATGAGTCCTGGGATAGAGGGACGGGGATCTTCCCTGGCTCACCCATTTTCCTTCTTTTTTCTTCTTTTTTCTTTTTTCAGTTTATTTATTTATTTTGAGAGAGAGCTAGAGAGCAAGCAGGACAGGGAGAGAAACCCAAACAGACTCCACACTGTCAGCGCAGAGCCGGATGTGGGGCTCAAACTCCCAACCCCGGAATCATGACCTGAGCCAAAATCAACAGTTGGACGCTTAACCGGCTGAGACGTTCCGGCGCCCCTGGCTCACCCATTTTCTATTCAACTCCTCTCCAGGGCTAGAGAGTGGGCAGCCTCAAGGTAGCCCTCAGGTCACAGGCACTCTCATCAGCCCTGTCCCTTCGCTACAGCTTTGGGCCTCCAAGGACAGTGGAGAACTCAGTGAAGTTCAGCCGTAAGCTCCTGTAGCTCCATTCCCTGCACACACGTGCCTTTGCCCGGGCAGGTTCCCTGCCAGGACTCCCTGCTTCTCCATTCGTGGGCATTTCAGACCTGCACCCTTAACCAGGTGCCCTCCACCCCCACTTCCGGCCTCACCTTTGGTCCCTCTCCAACAGCACATCTGAGCCACACCAGGTGTGGGAGGAAATCAGGCCCATCGGCCCAGGCGAGCTGACCCAGGAGGAGTCCCGCGGCCCAGCCACAGGACAGAGAAACCATCTGCCACACCGGCTCCTGTGGCCCTGTGACAAGAGTGAACATTTAGCTCATGACAAGGGCCATGGGTCATTCTGTACCCAGAATTCAGGCCGTGACAAAAATCGCTTTATTTGTCTTGCACCCGGGGTCAGTTTCAGATGCGACAAGGGGCAAAGCTGAGCCCAGGGATGTCTGCTCTGACTGTCATTCGTGTTGCCAAGCCCTGGAAGAGCTTTTCCCTGCCCCCAAGTGCCCCGGCAGCTCCCTGGGAGTCTGGGTCAGGGCCGCTGGAGCCTGATACAACTGGGGGTGCCGGGGAAAGGCTGAGCTCAGAAACAGCCCGGCCCCATACCTACTCCACGGACTCACCTGCTCCCAGCCTCAGCCTCTCTCCTCTCCCCCTCTCCCCCCCACCCAGGCCGCAACGTGAGCCGCAGCTGCACCAACGAGGGCTGGACGCACCTGGAACCTGGCCCCTACCCCATTGCCTGTGGCTTGAATGACAAGGCATCAGATTTGGAAGAGGTGGGCCTCAGTCCGCCCCTGCCCTCCCACAGTGCCCTGGCCTGCAAGGCCCCTTCCACCCTCTCCCAGCAAGGAGTGAGGTCGCTGTCTATGCCGAAGCCAGGACTCGTGGGGTCCGCCTTCCCCAAGCCTCCTCCCTTGCCAGGCCTGCATTTCCAGGGGCTCATCCCCCTCTCTGTCCCTGACAGGGAACAGGAAGGGGACTTTCATGAGGATGACACACAGTGGCAAAAGCTGAAACAGCACTCGGCCCTCCGGCCGGGCCACCCCGCTGACTCATGGAAGCCTTGCTCCAGCCCTAGAGGGGCAGGGAGGGCAGATATCATCTCCCTATCTCATGCAGAGGGGAAACTGAGGGGCAGATCCTCAGCAGCCAGTCAGGGACAGGGACAGGGACAGGGACAAGACCATGGTCCTCAGTCCCAGAACAGGCATATGCCCTGGAGCAGGTGAAGCATGAATGGTTGCTGTGCAGATGTGGGCCCCGGAGCCACGTGGGGATACTGATGGGAAGCGAGAGTATAACTGGAGTCCTCAGCTAGGAGCCCCCTCACTGCTTTGGTGTGGGGTCGTGGGTATGTGTGTGTGTCCGTCTGCTGTGACGTTTGTCCCACCCCCAGACACCCTTCTCAGAGCTTTTGCTCCTCCCACAAGGGCAACTTCTTCAGAGGCCTTCAAAGCCCACCAGGTCCCCAGGCAGGATCTAAATCCCCCAAATCCCACTTAACCACTTGCCTGTTCTCCAGCAGGGTGTGGGACGTGGAGAGAAACAAGGGACTCACCCAGTGGCCAAGGATCTGCATACGTGTCCCTAGGGAGGGTTCCTGGAGGGGCCAGCCAGAAGCCTTTGGATTCCAGATTAGTCCCGTCCCCCTGCAGAAAGGCTAGATTGCCCTCCTCCTGCTGACCCCTGCCTCTGAGAGCCCCAGAAGGGAAATTGTCCCAGTGTCGTCTTTAGTATTCTAATTCCGTGTGTGGCTCTCTCGCTGCATGGCGGGAGGTCCTCATGTGGAGTCTGAAGGGCACAGTGTTGGGCCGCCGGGGGGCCGTGCCCAAAGCTGGCACGGAAGGGGTGCTGAACACATGACTGCAGAATGAACAAACAGGCACATGGAACGCGTGAGGTCTTTGCTCTTTCCGTCACTGACATTTCCCTCATGAAAGAGCAGAGAGAGGAGGTTCAAGTCAACCCCCGCCCCGCCCTGGGAAGCAGTCCTGTCCTGTCTGTGGAAACCCAGGGGAGGGGTGTCAGGGGTCCGGGGACTGGAGGGGGCGGCTCAGCTGCTCTTGGGACCCTGGAGTCTCTTCATCTGCCAAGGCAGGGATGGGAGGCAGGGTGCATAAGGCACGCACCGCTGCCAATACCCCCTAGGTGAGCCCACCCCAGCCCCACCTAAGACCCCCAACCCCGCCACCCTCTTCCCTCTAGCAGCAGCAGTCAATGTTCTACAGTTCTGTGAAGACCATCTACACCGTCGGCCACAGCCTGTCCCTCGCTGCCCTTCTGGTCGCTACAGCCATCTTGAGCCTGTTCAGGTGAGGTCCAGCCACAGCAACAAGCCTCAGAGCAGACCTAGCCAGGTGGCTCCTGTGCTCGAGCCCAGCCTGGCCCAGTCATGCTCTGGCCCCCTTCCCTGTCACCCCCAGGCAGCATAGAGTCCCTGCCCTGTCCCCCTACCACGCCAGCCTCCCCTGGAGAGAGCAGGCTGCTCAAAGTTCTCCACCTGTCTCGGCCTAGTCCCCGTGGGATGGCCCTGCACCTGGAGATCGGGCACCAGAGGGTGGGGCAGGCTCTGGAGGCTGAGGCACTCGGAGGCCAGGCTGCGCCAGCGTTGTACCTGGGGGCGGGGCCTGCCCTTGGAAGCCCTGTGCTCCCCCGCCCTGCCCTTGCTTCGAGCGCTGGACAGTGTAGTTGGAATGGGGGGTCCGAGGCCCCCTCAGCCTCCCAGCTCTGCCCGCCTTGCACAGGAAGCTCCACTGCACGCGGAACTACATCCACATGCACCTCTTCATATCCTTCATCCTGAGGGCCACCGCTGTCTTCATCAAAGACTTGATCCTGTTCAACAGCGAGGACGTGGACTATTGCACCAAGGGCTCGGTGAGGACCCCGCCCAGGCCCACCTCCCTCTCCCTCTTCGCCTTTACCTTCTGCAATCTCAGTCCCTCTCCACCTGCTGCTTCTCCCCTCTTCCTCTCTTCTCCTTCCTCCTCTCCCTCCCCAAGAATGGCCAAACCCCTACCCAACCCCGTCTGCGGCTCCTTGAATCCCACCCCCCTCCCAGCCACAGGAAGTGGTGCTCAGCCACCTGGGAGGGAGCTCACAGACCTGCCCCTGCCTGTGACGGATGCCTCTCCTTGGTGGGAAATGCGACACTTCATAGCCAGAGTCCACAGTCCCCCGTCCCTCCTCTGTTGCTAACTTCCAGAGTGATCTTCGGGAACTCCCTGCCTCCGTTTCCCCATCTTGCAAGGACTTCCAAGCTTCCATCCTACTCCCCCACCCCTACCACCACCTGGATTCGGTCCAGAAACACACACAGCCCTTCTCTTCCCTTCTTCCCCTGCCATCAGTCCGTTCTGGGCCTTCCTCAGGAAGGGAAGTTAAGACAGTGTCTAAGGAATTAATTGCCCGTCACTAAGGGGTCCATCTCCAAATGACTGTGAGCTCAGGACCCCCTCCCTGAGTGCCCCGGAGCTGAGACAGAGAGTCCAAGACCAGCCCTGGCTCCTACCCATTCCTGTGGCCAGTGACTCTGCTTCATGAGGACCTACCCCAGGGGCAGTGCGTTATTTTGGGCGTCAGCAATACCTTCTCCTCAGAGAATGGACCTACGATGGTGGAGTCTTAGGCATGTAGACAAGAAGGAAGGGAAACGCAGGGGGGCCACTCTGGACAGTCCCAGAGCTCCTCAGAGGATCCCACCCAGGAGCTGGGGCCCATGAGCCATGGACCCGGAGAAGCCAGGAAGCCTCCAGCACACTTGTTAAGGATAATTGTGGAGACCGGCTTTCTGATTCATTAGCAGCTCTCGGAAGCTTTTCTAAGGCAAGAAGCACAGATAACTGTCCTATTAAAGAGATGAGCTATTCTAGTTGCAAGGCAAGTGGGGGAGGATGGGGGACACAGGCCCGCCTGTAGCTGGAAGGACTGAAGTGGGACCTGAAGGAGCTTGCAGCCACAGGAAAAGGAGAGCAGACTACTGAGGATGCCTCAAAGCCAAGGGCACAGAAAGGAAGGAGTGGAATCTAGAGAGCTTCCCGGAGGGGGGAGGGCTTTAAGTTCTGGCTCACAGGTATTGGGGCTTGATCTGAAATGGAAAACTTTGGGGCGCCTGGGTGGCGCAGTCGGTTAAGCGTCCGACTTCAGCCAGGTCACGATCTTGCGGTCTGTGAGTTCGAGCCCCGCGTCAGGCTCTGGGCTGATGGCTCGGAGCCTGGAGCCTGTTTCCGATTCTGTGTCTCCCTCTCTCTCAGCCCCTCCCCCGTTCATGCTCTGTCTCTCTCTGTCCCAAAAATAAAATAAAAAAAAAAAAAAAAAAAAAACGTTGAAATGGAAAGCTTTCTGGGAGAGAACAGAGGACAGCGAAGGTCCTCCAGTTGTGCCAGGTGGGCCACCCAGAGCCCCAAGTTGCCCTGCTTCTGCCCCCTCTTGCCTCTTCTCCTCAACGCTTCCACCAGGGCCCCCCTCCACAGCCCATAGCCTACAGCCCCACACATTCAGGGAACCCTTGCAAACCCAAGCAAGAATTCTCCTCATACCTCTTCTAGCTACCTTCTATCCTAATTGAAATAAGGTGAATGGGTAGGTGGGGGCGGGGTTAAGTGAATGGGCAGGTAGACGGATGCTGAGTAAATAGATGCGTGGCTGGCTGTACAGGGGGAAGGATAGATGGGTAAAGTAGGAAAAATTGGGTAGATGACAGGTAGAGGGGCGGATGAGTAGATAGGAGGTTGGATGAATGGGTGGATAGCTGGTTAGGTGTGTGGGTTGGTAGAGGATGGCTAGTAGGTGGATAGGTAGAAGAATGGAGAGATAGGTAGGTGAGTGCGTGGGTGGGCTGATGGACGGGAAGATGAATAAATGATCAGTGGATGGACAGACAGATGGGTGAGCTGGTTGAACACCTAGTGGGTAAATAAACGGATAGGTGGGCAGATGGATGGTTGGATGGGTAGGTGGGTAGATAGACATATAGAAGGAAAATGAATAGATGATAAATTGATGGATGGATCGTTAAATCTGCAAACTTATCCCCAACTATCAGATGATCTAAAATCAGGGATAAGGGGAAAACCACCGGGTACATTTCGAAAGGGACAATGCAAGAACAACAAAGAGATTAAGCTGGCCGTGCTGCGCCTGTGTTTGTTGCCCCGAACGGAGATGTGGGCAGGCAGGGGACCCCAGTGAGCCCCTTCTCTGTTCCTCCCCCTGCAGGTGAGCTGTAAGGCAGCCATGGTCTTATTCCAGTACTGTATCATGGCCAACTTCTTCTGGCTGCTGGTGGAGGGCCTCTACCTGCACACCCTGCTGGCCGTCTCCTTCTTCTCTGAGCGGAAGTACTTCTGGGGGTACATACTCATCGGCTGGGGTATGGTACCAGGGAGGGCTGCCAGGCTGGGGACGGAAGGGGCAAGGCCTGGGGAGCTCACTAGGGGGTGGGTGCCAACCCTGCCTGCACTCGTAGGTCTCCCTGGGCTGCCGGTCCTGCCTACCAGGCTCTAGGCCAAGAGTTGACAAAAGTCCGCCCCAGTGTCTGACCCCAGGGTAGGTGCCCTCAGGCTGCAGCTGAAACTAGAGCTGATCTGTGGGACAGAGAGTTTCTGTGAGCATCCATTTCCCCTTCAGCCCTTGAAACGCAGGGCCACTGCTAGTCTGCAAAGTGCCCCTGTCAAATTGAGAAAAAGACCCTCCCTTTAGGGGGACACAGCCCCTCGGGCATAGCGCTCCACCCCCTCAGTAGAGCAAGCATGTTTGCACAGTGAACGGCCTGTGCAACCGCAGGTGGCAGCCCCGGAAACCCACTCTTCTCTCCCTCCCTTTCTCTCTCTTTCTCTCTCCTAAATCTCTCTCTTGTGCCCTTTTCTCTTTTTCTTTTCTTTGGCCCTGACAGGGGTGCCCAGCATATTCACCATTGTGTGGACAATCATCAGGCTCTATTTTGAGGATACTGGGTGAGCTGCCACCCCGCCCCCTCCCCCAGGCTGCCATCATCTGGGGCAGATCCCCTAGGTGGGATGAAGGGAAGCTGGGAGGCACAGACTCTGGGCCTATGGTCTCTAAAGGGCTCGGGGGCAGAGCCGGAGCACCTGGGAGGGCCTCTGACCCTGGCTGAGGACAACCGTTCTCATTCTCCCCCACCATGCCCTATCCAGATGCTGGAACACCATCAACTCCTCATTTTGGTGGATCATAAAGGCCCCCATCCTCACCTCCATCTTGGTAAGGCCTCCTCCCACCACGTAGAGATGGGGAAACTGAGGCCTAGATTGGGTAGTCTGCACTGACTTCAGGTCACACAGGAAATTCGTGTCAGGATCACAACGGAAACAGAGGCTTCCCAGTGACTCGGGGCAGGGTCATCCCCATCCTTTTCCCCATCAGTTTCTCCTCTAGGGTAAAGAACACAGATGGGGAGGGCCAGTCCTTCAAGATGTGAAGTAGAAATCCCAGATGACCCCCAAAGTGGGGAGAGCTAGGGAAGAGAGAAGACGGATAGACAGCAGGGTCCTGGGGAAGAAACCAGGACATCAGTCTGGGGAGCCGGACCCCTCAGCCTCCCCTCTCTGACCACTAACCTTGGCCGCATCCACCAGGTGAACTTTATCCTGTTTATTTGCATTATCCGGATCCTGGTTCAGAAACTTCAGTCCCCAGATGTTGGCAAGAGTCACAGCAGCCCATACTCGTGAGTATGCTCTGGCTTCCCTGCTGTCCCCATCCCCCGTCCCCAAATCTGCCCACGTGTCTTTGAAGTTTTCCAGGAAGTCAGGTGACTCCAGAGTCACCAAAAAGCCACCTTGCTCTTGCCCACCTCCACCCCCCATGACCTGGCTCAGCCCACAAGTGTCCCCCGCTCCATCCCTCCCTACCCTTGCCAGGCCCATAAACCCCGTGCCCGCTTCCCCTGCAGGCACTTACCTAGCAAGCGATCTGCCCCAGGTATGTATCCACTGCCAAGCCAGGGAGCTTGAGAACACAACAGATCACTTGTGCCCTATTCACACCAGGTGCCCAGTCCCTGGCAAGGGCCTGGCACAGAAAAGGGACACAGTAAGTACACAGTAGATGGATGCCCTGGGGGAGCCCCCAGCTGAACAACAAGATAGCCACATAGGATTAAGTAGTCCCCAGGAATAGTTAACAGCAGTTTCCATGCCAGGTGTGCTAAGGGGTTTCCACATATCATCTCATGTCATCCACACAGTCTCCTATAAACTGTCCACATTTTACAGGGAAGGAAACTGACACTCACTCCCTCCTCTTCAAGGATTTGGGAGCACATGGCCCTGGTAGGGGGGAGGGCACAGTGTCCCTGGGACAGTGGTCATGCTCCTTGCTTGGAAGGAAAGGTGTGAGGGCTGTCTTCTGCTCTAGGCAAGACTGGAGAAATAGGAAGGTTTTCATGAGAACAGGGCTTGAAGCCAGAACTAAAGAAACACGGACAGGGTGGCTGTGAGGAGGTGAGTAGGGGTCTGCATGCCTACCGATGGGAACAAGAGACTGATTATCAGTGCTGCAGAGACAGGACAACCCTGGAGCATCCCATAAGGCCCGCCCAGTCCTGGGATTCTGGACCGTTCTTGGCCTGGCTTCTCTTTGGAGAGTCTTGTGCTGTGGTTCTAAGATTCTTAGCTAGAATGTCACGAGCTGCTGGATTTAGGATTCTATTCTGGAATCCTGTGATTCTCTCTGATGAGACTAAGACTCACGTTCCTGGTGTGACGGCATTCTCCCCCGCTGGGTGCGTAGGAGGAACTTCCCCTCCAGTCTGAGAACAGGGCCTGTAGCCTGCCAAGGGGCAGTACATCAGGCCCGGGCATCCTTATCCTCTGCTTTGCCTGTGGGGCCCGGTTTGCCCCAATGCACAACTGCTCCAAAGGGCTTGAATCTGGGGCAAAGGAAGCCGGTCATCACCAGGTCCACGTGGGTGAGATAGAAACTGAGCAGCTGTCGGCAGGCAGAGGGGTGGGGGGAATAGGAGATGGGGCTCCCCGCTGAGGGGCTGTCGGCTCCCACTCTCCACCTCCCCATAAGCCTTCAATTTAAAGAAAGCCTCCATCTGTCAGCCTTGGGCATGCGGGAGAGATTTGTGGCCCAAAAGGGGTGGGCAGTGCTCAGGATCTTGGCATGGCTGGGACCCAGGTCTAGGAAGGAGCAGGAGGGGCAAGGCTGGGGGACCTCGGGCCCAGGACTAGGTTTCCCTGGACTGACTTCCGAGGCAGAAGGGATCACGGCGGACACCCCCAGCCCTCAGACCTCTCCCAGCCAGGGAACCGTGAGTTCACTCTGTCTGGACCGGCTGAGGTCAGGTGGTTGGGAGGCCTGAACCAGGATGAGCCCTGCTGCACAGGAGAGGGATGAGTCATTTAGAATGAATATCGACCCTGTGAAACACACAAGGCTGGAGAAGGAGGAGCTGGTCCTTCAGAGCCTGCTGAGAGTGTGTGTATGGGTGTGGGGAGCCAGGGAGGGAGGGATGCAATCTCAGAAAAGGTGGCAACTTCTAGAGAAGTGGACAGGCAGAGAAGCCAAAGATGGACTAAACCAGGCATAAACCGAGTGCCCAGCATCCTCCCAAGTGGCCTTGGGCATATGTGGTCAGCACCCCAATTACAAAATCTTCCTTCCCAAATGTCCTCATCCCTAGTAGAGAATTAGTCTCTTGTGGATGCACTGCACTTTATAAAACCCAAAGTAGTTCTGAGTTTCCAGCGAGGCCCATTTCTGTAATTTGATCATATTGAACATACATTTACCCCCACTGTAAAGATTAGGGAAACTGAGACCAGGAGAGGGGGAACCAGGATCTCCTGTTAGCTGAGAACATCTCTCCCTTGGCTGCCACAGACCCTGAAATACTATGTCTCATCCTCAGGGTTCAGCACTGACCTCCTCTATGGTCTCTCCTCCAGAAGGGTGAGAAAAGAGAGCTTCCTTCTCCTTCATGCTTCCTTTTAGGCTAGGAGACTTGGAGAGGGGGTGGAGGTGGAGGCTAGAGGCACTGCAGATATGGAACAGGAACACATGTGCACATAATATTTCCAGGAGCCAGTGGCCTGTCCTCACACATCCTGGTCATCATCCCTACCTCCTATACGCACTATCTGCCCTCCCTCTTGTCCCCAGGAGGCTGGCCAAGTCTACTCTTCTGCTGATCCCCCTGTTTGGAGTGCACTACATCATGTTCGCCTTCTTTCCCAACAACTTTACAGCTGAGGTGAAAATGGTCTTTGAGCTCGTCATGGGGTCTTTCCAGGTATGAACCATCCACCAGTCTGCATTCTTCTCTAGGCTTTCAGGAGATTCAGCCTGGGGCCTTGACCCCTTGCCACTGGATTCCATTTTTTTCCCACTGTAATAAGTCCTGATTAAGCACCTACTTTGCCCTTTGGTTAATCAGGGGAATGTAAGGACCAGGGCCAGGGGTGGTACAGGGGCTGGGGGGCTCCTGGAGTCTGTCCACCTCACCTCTCCTACTCCCTTCCTCCCCAGGGGTTTGTGGTGGCCATCCTGTACTGCTTCCTCAATGGCGAGGTAAGCCCCTCCCAGACCTTGGGGGCCAGGCAATAGCACTCAGGTTGAAACTCAGGTTTCAAGGTGCGGAAACACTAATGGGATAAGTGCAGAGCAAGGATGGGTTAAATCTTGCTACTCCAAGTGTGGTTGTCAGACTAGAAAACAGGTGATGGCACATACCTAGGACCTGGTTAAAAAGGCTGATTTCTGCCCTCTGCCCCCCAGACCTGCTGACTTAGAATCTGCATTTTAAGACACACACACACACACACACACACACACACACACACACCTGGGATTTGTGTGCACATCGGTTTGGTTAAGTGGCTGTGTCCAGCAAGTGGGGATAGGGGCAAGGGGGTGGACTGCCGGTGGAGGCTGAGTTACCGTGGAGCCTGGTTACAAAGCACAGAAATCCATCCACTCAGATGAGCGCGAGTGAGCTGGGGGGCAGCGATCAGGGGAATGGGGATTCAGCCACCCCCAGGCAGTACCCCTCCCCCTCCCCGACTGCATTCTCTGATCCTCTCTGCCTCCTACCGCCTGTGGCTCCAAGGCCTTGATTTGACCCGGGGCCCCAGTGGTCCCACTGTGCACTAGCCTAGGTAGCGTCCGGGTCTCTCAACTTAGACTCCCCAGGAGGATTTGACTGGCTGGCTCGGCACCCTAAATCCAGAGCAGCCCGATCAGCAGTGGAGGAGGCTTACTGGGGGCGGGCTTCAATACCTCCCTTTCCCCAGGTGCAGGCGGAGTTGCGGCGGAAGTGGAGGCGCTGGCACCTGCAGGGCTTCTTGGGCTCGGACCCTAAATACCAGCACCCGTCAGGAGGCAGCAACGGGGCCACATGCAGCACGCAGGTCTCCATTCTGACCCGCGTCAGCCCGGGCGCGCGCCGTTCCTCCAGCTTCCAGGCCGAAGTCTCCCTGGTCTGACCGCCAGGCGCCCAGGGGCCCCCGGCCGCTCCTCCCGTCCGCACCACCCACCCCGGGCGGCACCGGGGACCGAGGCCTGCCCGGGCGAGGCCAGCCCCGGCCCTGGGCTCGGAGGCTGCCCCGGTCCCCAGGCCACTGTCCGGACGCCCCTCAAGAACTCTGCCCTTGCGCTTGTCTGAGAGTAGGGTGCACAGATGCGGGAGCCGCTTCTCTGCAAGCAGGTGCGCCGGGGGCTCCCACCTGAGGAGACGTGGGGTGGAGCTCAGCCATCAGATTCCTCCCCGAAAAGTCCTCGTCCGCCAAGCAGGGCCAAGAAGTCCACACACTCTCCCCTGACTCGGCGCTGGTGGCTCTCGGGCGCCGTCCAAGGCAGGCAGCTGCCCGTCCTCGGACAATGAATGCGGGATCGTGGTGTGCGCCGAGGACACAAAGATCTTGCCCCTGAAGATCACCGGCCACCACCACCTCGACGGAGCCTGAAGTTCCACCATTGCGTCAAGTTCCTTTGGGTTAAGCATTACCATTAAGGCATCTCTTCCCAGATGCGGTCGCCTCCCCCAGCGTCGTCCTCTGAGCTGCCAGCCCTTCCCAGTGGAGGAGTTTGCCTCAGACGGGTGTGGTTTTGATAGGGAGTTTAGTTTGGGGCGCGCAGGTGTCTCCATAGTCCCTGCTGAAGTACAGGCAGTGGGAGCTTCCCCTGGCCGCCCACCTATGTGCCAACTATCAGAACCAGGCTGAGAGATGCGCGCTCGTGCGCCCCTTAATCCTCCCATCAACCCGGCAAGGTGGGAACTACTGTCCCTATTTCACAGGTCAGGAAACTGAGTCTCACAGACAGGTGCCTCGCCTTGTCACACAGGTAGGGTTCCATCTCGGATCCGTCAGATGAGAAAATGAAAGCACAAATTCTTAACTGCTGCTTTTTATATATTGTAACAAGCTTCATCCTCTTAGTTATTTGTATCACCACTGATATTATTGCTACCATCCCTGCAATCCCATTCCCACCCCAGCCACACTGGAGTGTGGCTGAGAAGCCCTCTAGCCCACATATTGTCTGGACAGGAGCCTGGTGGTCAATAACATCCTGTGCCTACCCTGCACCCTGTGGCCACGTGGCTTCCTGCCCACACTCCAGCCAGAAGATCCCCTCAGGACTGCAAACAGGCTGTGCGACAATAAATGTTGGGTTGAATCGGCTTGGCTTCCCTGGTGGTTGATGTTCCCACGTGACCTAAAACGGGGACCAGCTTTCAACTTACGGCCATTTTCCCCCATTCAGAGGAGGGGAGGTCGAAAGCATCACTGAAGCCAGCTGTCACCACCCTTCTGGCTTTGGATGGGAATCCTACACTTCTAGGAGAAGCGCGGAGTTCTAAAGGCCTTCACCCCATGTCTCATTGAACGGTATCCCATGTCTTCTGAGCGTGGGGAAGTTATACTAGGTTCTCGTTGTGTCCCCTGACCTTCTAAATCCAACCAAGAGAAGGAGATTCTATTCTTGGATTAGTACAGAACAGCTGACCGAGCTGCCGCAGTCCCAGAAATGGTTAAGTGGGAGCATGTTGCAGGCCACAGGGATTCCTGCAGACAGGGGTGCATGGGGTATAAGCTGACCATGTTTACACTGCCCAGGGTTCAGGTAAAAAGAGATAGAGGACAGAAATGTCACCAAAATGAGTGACAGAGCCAGTACGACTGGTGGAATGGTTTAGACACAGGCAATAGGGCAAAGTAGATGAGTTCAGTTGGCAAGAGAGGTCTCCCTCCAAAGCCGTTGCCTGACCCCTTGGCTTCCACTTCCTGCAAACCTGCAGAGGGGTTGTCTTGTTTGGGAGCAGGAGAGGGATGCCAAGCTGGTAAAAAGAAGCTAGAATAGGCTGGCAAAGCCTCAGATCTGCTTACAAGGCTCCTTCAAAGCCTTGTCCTACTCAGTACCATCCCAGAACCCGTCACCCAATGACAGCCCCAACCAAACCAGCATGCTGAGGAGGCCTGAGTCAGGGGTGGTCAGGCCAGGATCAGAGTCACCGTGAACCCAGGGCAGGGGCAGCCCCAGGCACATACCCTTGGACCAGTGGCCCAGCAGGTCTGACAGTGGCAAACTCCATCTAGAGTCACATGTCATGCCTGCCCTGTGCATGGTCAGCTGTGGGACAGAGAAGGAAATATCCCTACCTTTGGTTTCAGCCGTTCTCTGGCCTGCTGGAGAGCGCATTCCCAGCACTCACCGTCCCTTCCTCTGCCCGGGCCAATGGTGGTGACCACCAATGAGGTGTGGAGAGCTGGGCATGGGCATTTGGGTCACCCGGAACTTGTTCTATTCTTCCCCAGGAGTCTCCCATCCCTACTACTCCAAGGCATGGGGATAAGAGATAGGGAACAGGTGGGAGGGCCATGCTCCTCTCGCCCAGCTGGGCCATGTCACTGATTTCCCTCCCTGCCTCCCCAGCTCAGTGCTTCTCTAAACTGGTTCCAGAGATGTTGTCTACCCGTAAGGTCCAGAAGACCCAGCCCTACTCTTTTAGTCCTGATTCGAATTCCGATAGTCTTGTAGATCTTGAGCAGTTCCCTGTATCTCTGGGCCTCAGTTTTTCCACCTGATGGATCGCTAGGCTTAGCTCCTGGCTAAGGCATGGGTGGCTCATGAGGAAGGGGCTGTCCAGAGCCCTCTGCCACCCGCTGTGTCCTCTGGGCTGGGGGAGGACAGCAACTGGAGGGAGATCCCCAAGCAGACTGGGGACCGAGGGAGGCACAGAGGTTGGAGGCTGTGAGAGAAAACAAGAACAGTTCTCTGAAACTGAGAGATGAGCTCAGGCTGGTGGAAGAGGGTAAGGGGAGGAGGGAAAACAGAAGTGGGAGGAGTCAAGAGATCCAAGAAGTGGGGCATTTGCAGAGGAATGGGCAGGACCTTGCCTCCCAAATCAGTGACCCCACAGGCTGCCCGAGCTATGGGAAGGCCAGGAGGGACCACCCTCCAAGCTAGACCCAGCCCATCCACCACAGTGCCCGAAATCCCACCGTTAGTGAGTCATAGCTTCACAGTAAAGGAGAGAGCCCAGGGGAGACCGGATCGATCAGCCAGGAGGGTGGCATATGAAGCAAATGTGGGGAGACGCAAGACACGGGCAGCAAAAGGGAGAACACTGGTGAGGTCCTGCCCTGAGAGTAGGTGAAAAGTCCAGTGTTGGGCATTCAGGAACAGAGAGAAGCTGAAATACTGTCTCGGGTGGACAGAAGCCAGGAGCAAACATCCCCAGGTGCCTATGGAATGGGAATAACCACGAGCAGAATTTCTCCTGCACACCTTCTTCCCCCCAACCTCCCCAGTCCCTCTCCTGCCTTGCAAGGCACTTGTCAGGCCAGGCCAGCTCATCTCTAGCGCCACCTGGTGGGTACCTCAAGGACTTCACCAAGGTCGGCCTTTGGGACCCAAACATCACAGGGTTCAGGCCCCTCCGTAGCAGGCCAGGTGACACAGAGGGCAGGCCTCTCTCCTCAGCTCCATTTCAGAGTGAAATACAAGAGGGAAAATGTAGTGAGGCCACAGGACTGGTGACCCCAGGGACAGCCTAGGAGATTAGGGAGACCCAGAGCCCAGTCCCTAGACCCAGTCCCCTGACTTCTGTGGCACACAGTGATTCCTGTCCCAGTCCCAACTGTAGAGTTGGGCCTCTAGGGCACAGATTAGGCCCTGGCCCTTGACTGAGCCCTGACCCCAGGTCCTGAGGACAAAGTCCAGTTAACTCCGGTGGGCACCTCCTGGAAAGAGGAGCAAGGAGCCCCGTCCAACCTGGTGCAGAGGGCCACCATCACTGTGATGGCAGAGGCCACCATGTGGACAGTACCTGTCACTCTGGGGCACAGGCTGAACAAGGAGGGTGGCCAGTGTGCCAGCTGAATGGATAGGGAGCAGCCTCCCAGGTGAAGAGACCTCAAGTTTTCTCCAAAGACTAAGCAGGGGTCTCTAGGTCCCGAGAGAGCATGATGGGTGCCAGGGACACCCCAATCCAAGTAAGCAGGTGCCTGGGGTGGGCCCTTAGCCGCAGGAATCCAGTGGAGGTTTCTTAAATGAGGCCAAGGGGATGAGGGTGGTCTTGGGTCCTGAGAAGGGCCCCAGGGGCAAACTGAAGAAAAGCTGCCAGTCCATCATCCAGGTGTGAGGGAGGAAGAAGAGAAGGGGGTTTGGGGAGATGACCTGGTTGGGGACATGCTGAATGTAATGTCTGTGGGATGTCTGGGGAGAGCCCCAAGGCTACTGAAATCAGGATGGAAAGAGACAAGGCCCAGGCAGGAGTGGGGAGGCCTGGGCAGCCCCCATGGGGCAGGGGGCACAGGGAGTCCGTATCTGCAGGCACCTCCATCTGGCAGTGCTGGGCCAGGCAGGAGAAGGAGTCAGAGTCAGCCCCTCTGTTCCCACCACTTGCCCAGGGCCTGTTTTCCTGAGAAATGACCCTGCCTCCTCCCAACTCTCCCTATGTGGGAACAGGAACTGCTCTTATCTCTCCCAAGGGAGGGGGCCAGAGCCACAGCTGGCAGTCATTAAACACCCTGATCAGGCCGGGGATGGTGGAGATATTAATAGCCAGGAGTCAATGGCCCAGGAGACACAGCCTCCCGAGGAGAGGGACAGTAACCTCAGCAGGCCATGGGGATGAGGAAGATGGGTCAGGAGACCATCCTGGCAATGCCCTAGCCTCCACGCAGGACAGATGGGGGTAACCAGAGTCCAGAGAAGGGAAGGGACTTGCTTGGGATCACCAGCAAGTCACTGGCAGAGCCTGGCCATGAACCCAGGTCTTAAAATCCCAGAGCCCCGCTTTGTTATACGGATTGTCATAGGTGAGATTCATCAAGAGTGCCCTGTGTGGAAACAGGCAGAGCAGACCTAGCAGGAGACACTAACTCTTTAGTCTCTTTCCAAAAATCTTGATATTTTGTTCATTGTGTATTTTTTACATTAGCTTTGATTTTTTTGAAGTATTGCATTAAAAAACTGTTTATCCTGATTACTGAGTTTTTTGCCACCTCCTTAAAATTTGCATCTGAGGCAAATGCCTTGCTTGCCTCACCCTGGTCCCAGCCCAGCTCGTACAAGTCCCAGTATCCCTAGGTCCCAGTATGTCAACGTGCAAGAAAGGGAAACGTTCTGCACCGGCCTCTATGTGGCTCAGAGGGAAAGGGTCCCACCTGGGTAATGCCTAGTAAAAGTAGGCAGCTCCAGGGTTAATGCTGTGGCTCAACCTAGTATTTTCTGTCTGTCCCCTCTACCTTCCTCAGTATGTTGACTTTCATCACAGACGTACCCCCTCGTGATTGCAGATGGCTGTCACTACCCCAGGCATCATGTTCTCACAGAACTCCATCCAGTGGCAGAGAGAACGTTTCCTGTGTGTCTCCATTTATCAGAAAGATAAACTATCCCAGAACCCATCTTCTGCACACTTTCCTCAGGCTTCTGGGCCGGGACCAGGTCACATACCCAAGGCCTGGCTGCAACTTCCAGAAGGAAAGTTGATCTAATAAGGAAGGAGGGAGGGATGGCTGCTGGCTCTCTTTCTGGATGTTTCTCTGGGTAAATTTGCAGCCTGTCAGCATCCCTCCATCTGAGCCTGGTGGTATAGTAGTGTGAGGTGTGTAATGTAGAGGTGAGGAAGTCCCATCAGTCCAGAATAAGTGCACAAAACAGAAAAGACTCTAGGTACTTTGTGCAGAAAGATATTGAATGTAGGGAATTAAATGTAGAAAGGTCTGGAGGCATGGAAGTGAGGGCACACTTCTGCCCTGTGGTAGGTCATACTACCCCAGCTGCCACCTTGCAGGAAATTACTGTCAACATCCTGGTTGCACACCCATTAAGCTGTGACAAGAAAATGGAAGGAACAGTGTCCTGCTGCTGTGAAAACTCCTGTCTGCCAGATCCCAGCCAGCAGCCACCACACTGCGGGAAGAATGGCCTCCGCCTCCCTTCTGTCTTCCAGCTCTCTCCTGTGGTGCTTCCCTCTGGTGGGGCCTAGGTTGCATCCAGATCCCCAGCAGCAAGGGGGCGCTGGGAAAGGTAGTCCTCAGCATTCCAGCCCCTGCAACACACAGGAATATGGAAGGGGCAGACGGGGATGGTGGCAGCACAGAGGCTCAGGTGGCCTTGTAGCCCGTGTCACCAGAAAGAGCCTGAGATAAGAGTCTGTGATCAAGAAATAGGAATTGGGGACAGAGAAGTGTGAAACAGGGAAACGGGGAAAGCCAAAATGGTGGTGAGTTATTGCACTGGTCACCGGTGTGGCTACTGGTTCCCTCTATGAGAAACAGGCAGGACACGCCTCAGAAGAGTCCTGAGGGTCAGGATTAACTGCTGGTTCCCACCATCTGTCACTCCCGGTCTGCCATGTCAGTATCGTCATACTTCCACGCATGAGTTGTCAATGGGTTCCTGCAGGTGTCCCACACCATGGCTTCGGAGGAGCTCTGGGCAGAAAGTGATAGATGAGGTGGGGAACAGGTTTTTCCTGTAGAACTGGAAAAAGTAGGTCAATAGGCTACAAGGCAGCAAGTCCAGTACGTGGCCTCCTGCCGGCAGTGCGACCCTCTGTACTAGGGTCTTTCCACGGATACTCACTGCGGCCAAGGTATTCATAGCCTGTTCTCTTGGCTGGGGCCCCAGGGCCTGCCCTGGCAAATCCGGCCCCGCCTTGGCTCACCCTGGCCCCTCAGTCACGCCTCTCTCCAGCCCTGGGTGTGAGCTACCCTCACCTCACCATTAACCATGGCGGTGCCACATGCCAGGCCCACCGGCTCTAACTCGGCCACCTTCCTCATACCCTTTGGAGCATGCAAGAGCTTCTGGCGGGCCTGCCAGGCCTCTGGGAGCTGAGAGAGGCTTGGTGGTGCTCACTACAGCCTTCTAGCCATCAAATCCACCCATCTACTGTCTTTACCTAGTGGGGCCACCTAAGGGGCACAGGCTGCTTGGGAGACGGATTCCAAATGCGGAATGGGACAGACGCCTGCCCCCTCTGTTTTCGCTTTTTAGGGTTTTTCCCCCCTCTCAAGATTTCATCCCAGAGGATGAGACCATGACACATCCGAGAGATTCTTCCCCTTCTCCGTCTTGCCATTCACCAACTTAAGATGGGCTTTCCACCCTCCTCCTCCATCCTTCCTTCCGGTTTCCTGAGAAAGTGTCCCCTGGGTCATAATGGTGGAGTGGCTACTAGTTTCAGGGGTTGGGAGATGAGAGTTACATTGGTCCAATATTTTCAAAGTGTGAACTCCATGATATTCATTCAGCAAAGAGTCACTGAGCCCTTACTGTGTGCACAGAGGGACCAAGGCACAGGCCCCACCCTCACAGAGCTGACCCTCTAATGGAGGAGTCAGATGCATAAATGGGGAAAATCACACGAGGATGAAAAAGGACAGCGCAGGGAACACAGTCAATAATGTGATAATGTATCGTGTCAGATGGTGACCACACTTACCGTGGTGAGCGCGGAGTAATGTACAGAGATGTAAACCCACTATGCTGTACCCCTGAAACTAGCACTGTATGTCAGTTACACTCCAATAATAAAATATAGAAAAATAACCTATTGATGTTCACACACAAAAAATTTTAAATGAGGAAAATTACACAAGGAAGAAGACAGGATGAGGGGCTAGAGTAAAGGGGTGCTCTGTCAGTTAGGATGGTCAGAGGAGGTCTCCCCAAGGGGTAACAGTGGAATAGGAGCAAGTCATTACCCCATCTCGATAATCAGAGGATTTTAAACCACAGATACCAGAGCCAGGGCCCGAGACCTTAAGGACCAGGTCAAAATAGGCAGTCCCCTGCCTCTGCAGCAGCAGCCTGAATAGCATGTGAGGAGAGCACGTACCGGGGGCCTGGGCCTCACTGCCTAGCCCAGGGCTCGGGTGCTCACTGCTTCCCGAGTGACCAGGACGGGATGCCCGCCTGGACATGGGGAGGCTTGTTTCTTGGGCCCTCCACTGCAACAGTGACCTAGGCCCACAGACTCCATCTGGGTGTGGGGACCAAGAGGTTTCCCCCCCGACCCCGCCAACCCCAGCTCAGTGTCCTCAGCGGTGCCAAGTGACAGAGAACAGGCAGCTCTTGAAAAGACTAATATTTACTCTTCAACTGGGAGCTGGCACAGGCCGTTTCCTGCGACTGGCGTCTGGCTCACCCCACGGGATGGACACAACAGGAAGCACCCGGGAGACAGGCAGATGTCCCTGCGGACACCAGCACCCAGGATGAGGCAACGTCGCCGAGACGGGGACGGCATGTGCCGAGGCCCCATCCCACACAGCTCCGCTCCGTTTGCACACCTTCGTGGCGGAGCGCTCACGATCTCCCGGAGCCCTGCTGTACGGCCCTGTGAGAAAGTTCACCGTACTCTTAGCCCCGTGTTCCTCGCTTCTGGCCGCTGCTCTTACCCCTGGGGCCTCAGAAAACGTGCCTGGAATAACCCCTCAGAGCCATGGTGGTCCTGGTTAGCTTCACCCTGCCGGCCCCAGCCCCCTCGGCCTTCACTTCCCCAGGCACATGCTTTCGGCTGTCGCCGGAACAGACTATTTCTGGGGTGGGAGGAAGGACTTGCCACCGGGGGCACCTCCGTCCCTCCTGCAGCTGTGTTCCTTTTTCCCTGAGAGTCCCCCGTGAGAGTCCCTCAGCTGAATGCCTCATGTGGGAAAGAGTCTCCGCCAGGAAACTACTGGTCAGACGGCGAGAATCTGGGAAGGATAGAGTCCCCGGTGGCCAGAGCTGGCTCACCCATCTACTTTCCCCTCTGGAGTCCCCTCCTCTCTGCTTTCTGCCCTTCCCCTTCCGCCATGTGTTCCAGAAGCGCTCCCTGACCATTACAGCCCCCGGCCTCGGCTTCAGTTCCCCCACGTCACCCACTGGAGAACCCTGGGAGCTCAAACACCCTGCCAGCGTTTGGGGCTAGAGCCCCGCAGAGGCAGGCCTTCCCAGCCTCAAGTCCAGTGAGGGCTGGGCACAGCGGGGGCAAGATCCCCGGGGGCAATGCAGGCCCCCTGGTTCACCCAGGGCTCTCAGACCTGGATGCTGACCCTAGCAAGTATTCTTCTTTCAATTCCTTATTGTCTCTGTCCCTAACTCCCATGCTCCTGGCCCCTTCAGGCCACCACGCGGATGTATTTAACACGTATCTTTTAGCATACATTCTTACAAAATACTTTATCATTTTGTGTGCGTAGATCTCCAATCACATAAATGTTATTTTTCTACTCAGTTCTACGTTTTGAAGACCCATCCATGCTGCTGCATGACACCAAGTCTGGAACTTCCGCCTGCTGTGTGGTGGCCATGCTGAGCCTGCGCACTTTACCTGTCCGTGCGTGGAAGACACACGGATTGCTTCCTGCCAGTACAGATCATGCTTCTGTAAAACCTAACTTCACACAGGTCCCCTTAAGGATCTGTGTGAGAAGTTCCCAGGCACATAGAACCAGGAGTGAAGCATCCACATCATGAGGCCTGAGCCCACTCAATTTGGGTAGGTAGCCGAATTAGTTTTCTAGGGCTGCCGTGACGAAGTACCACAGACTGGGTGCGTTAAACAACAGAAATTTATTTCCTCACCGTTCTGGAGGCTGGAGGTTGGAGAGCAAGGTGTCGGTAGGGTTGGCGTCTTCTGAGGTTTCTCTCCTTGGCTTGCGGATGGTTGCCTTCTCTGTACCTCCCAATGCACACACGTTGAGGTACTGGGGTAGGGGTTAGGGCTTCAACATATGCATTTGGGGAGGGCACTGTTCAGCCCACGACAGGGGCACTGCCTTTCAGATTGGCTGTGCATGAAGTCCTATAACCACTCCCTCCCTCCAGCATTCGGTGCTTCCTAAGTGTTACCAAACTAATAGGCACAAGGTGACATCTTACTGCTGTTTTAATAGGTACTTCTCTGTTATTTCTAATGATTTTACACATCTTCCTATGCTTATTAGCTTTTTGGGTTTTCTCTTCTGAAAACTGTTCATTGTTCTACTGAGGTTGCTGTCTTTCTTGCTGACTTACGGGAACTGATTGTACATTACTGGCTTCAGACATTCTAAGTACCTTCTCCCACTCATTTTCCCCGTGAAATCTTTATTTGTATGCAACCAAAGTCATCAATCATTTTGCCTTAAGCGTTGTATCTGTAACATTTTTATTTAAGAGCACTTTCCCATCCTTGGTCACAAAGATACTTTCCTTCATGTTCTTCAATGAACTTTATCGTTTTTGCCTCGCACATCCGACCCAGTGACCTCTTGGAGCCGACACCACAGAATTAGGCAGCACTTCCCTGCCAGGCGCAGCCACAGAGACCCCTTCCTCTCTGAGCCTCACTCCCCCACTGGCACTGCTCAAGGATGCTTGGCAGTTGTCTGCTCCCTGGCCCCGTCAGGAGGTAGAGCCCAAGAAAAAGGAAGGCAACTCCATAGCCGGAACCGGCACCCGGCCCTCCTGGAGCCGGAAGGGCATCTTTCATGGGCCACGATCCCCCTTCACTCTTTGTGGTGCCGCCGATGGCACACAGTACCTTGTCAACAAGGAGGTGGAACCAGGTGGTGGCCAAAGGCTCTGCCAACTCCCAAATCCCAGAACCCGGTAACTTAAGAGTCTACTTTGGAAGTCTCTGCCCTCCCCCAATCAGGACAGACGGTAGAGAGGAGCTTGGACCATGCATTCCCCACCGCGCCTCAAATATGGGCAGAAAATTGGTGCATCTGTTTCCATTCTGGGAACTTCGTCAGCTGCTTACAGGGAGGACCTCTGTAAAAGGGTGCAGTCCCTTGGGCCCCGAGCCTGACGACCGGCTGGCAGCTGCGCCTCCTGCTGGCCATTCTGTGGTGGGGCTGGTCCTGGGAGATGGAACTCAATGGTCCCTCAGAGCACGGCCAGGAGCTCAGAGCCTAGAGCAGGGCAAGTGCCCGCTCACAGGCACACAGATAAGCAGGGGCAGAGCCTGCATAGAAGGCGGGCCTCCCAGCCCCCAGGGCTGCTCTGTGACTGCTATGTTGGCTTTTCCAAGGTCTTTCCTGGACCCACGATCGCTTTCCGGAGTCTGGGGGTTGGTGCTAAGGACTGAGGCCTGGCACCTGTCTAGACATTGGAGACGAGGATGTGAATTCCACTTCTTTCGACACCCCCCGCTCCATGATGCCAGGCCCACATCACACCCTCTAGGAAAACGGACCCAAAACTCAAAATTTTTTACACAAATACACACAACGTAATAAGCACCTTAGATTTATTCTCCTCTCACTTCTGAAGCCATGTTATTTAATTTATATATACATAGTATATAAATGGCTATACAATATTCTTTACATATATTAACACGAGTTTAGGCTTTACTACTGTGTGAGAGTTTGTTAAAACATACCCATCATTTATTCAAAATAGATCTTTGTTATTACATGAAAACAGTAAGAAGCTTGTACAACATGGACAGCAAGCATTCAAAACGCATATGTGAAGGAAATGGTTTTGCCCTGGCTAAATCAGTCTCAATCTTTTACGCTCTTAGTAGAAAAGTCTATTAAATGAAACAGAATTCGGGGGAGGGGGGGTCAAGTCGTACAAATAATTCATTAAATATACTTCTGAAGTAACCCCAGAATCACAGAAGCGTTAAAGAAGGTCACACGTACCAAGCACAGGTTAGAAGAACAGAATGGATTTGATAATTTGACCCGAAATAAAAGGCGCTTGTGAGCCGCGGCTCTGCCATCAGCACACACGGACAGATGTTTCCATATCCGGCCATTCCCAGGTCTTACTGACAAGCCCTTTTCCTCAGGTTCCCTGCCAAGATGTTTCCCCAGCAACCGGGGTCTGACATCACTGCTCCCAGACGGGAGACTCAGAGCTCTCCCCATTTGGCTCAGGGATGGACTTGAGGTTTGGTTCGACCAGCAGAACCGGCCTCCCTGGATGCCGGAGGGCCCAATGCCAATGGTAGCAAGAGCTCTGTGACTGGAGGGCAAGAGGCACGTTCAGGGGGGAGAAAGAGAGGTCACCACCTTTCTAGACTGGAAGACTGAGCCCATTTACCTCGCAGGATCATAAAAGGCCTGTCTTTGTAAAACCTGGAAGACCCGGCTGCACTGTGCTGCGTAAAGCGTGAACTTCCTCTCACCGGGTGAAAGCCTTTTTCCTCCTGCACGTGAACAGGGGATTCACCCAGTATTCTCCTCCACTAGGCTTTTCTCCTCATGACAGCATGCCGGGGGAGTAGGTGGTTACCACCGCTTCCCAGCTGAGGACCCTGTCCCTGCGGGCAGAACCTGCCCACAGTGGTGGAGGCCTGAGCAGGAGAGTCAAGTCTCTCTTCCTCTACCGTTGTTCACACTCACAGAGCACAGTGGAGCTTCCCTGTGCCCGGGCAGGATTCTGTGGAGGAACGTTTGAAATGTGAGCAACAGCAGAGCGGGGTGCACATCTGGTCCTTGTAAACACTCCCATGCCTGCCGGGCCCCACTTGCGCTGCCCTGTGCACGCACAACAGCAGGCTCCTGAGGGCCACCTGCCCTGCATGTTACAGTGAGTGGCCGATTCCTTCAAGGAAAAGCAAACAGCAGCCCCGGATGAAGGTGCAGCACGTGCCCCCAACACGCCAACTGCTTGAGGGCGGCTGCTTGAGGGCCCCCAGCTCTGCTCCTCACCTGTCTCCTGCTTGCTGCACCCCAAACAGCCGGCCCTCCTGGCTGTCGTCTTTGCCGACCCTGGCAGTGCTGACCGCCAAAGTGCTGTTGCCCTCTGGGCCCCGACTCCCAACTGTGTGCTGCAGCTCCTGGGGGGCACGGAGGAAGAGGGCCGGGCCTCAGTGCACTCTGCTCCGCCCCTGAGCTCCTGTACCCACCTTATCAACTACAGTGAAAGACGGCTTTCCCCCACCCCTCCAAAGATTCCAGTTTCAGCCTCTGTTTCCAGGGCTGCAATGTGTGGGACAGACACGGAAAGAGGCAGAAGAGTCCTGGAGAATAGGGGCACCTAGGAAAATAACAGGGAGCTCAAGGTGAGGTGACAGAAATGAGATTGTTTTAATTTCAGCACTCCTCCTAACACCCTTTTTCCAACTCCTTAAGGAATTTTAAAAGGTTGCTTCACAATGCCTGTAACACAGACCACAGGGGTGCAAGACTGAGAAGCAAAACCGGGAGCCTCCGGTCACATTCCTCCCACCACCAGCAGAGGGGCCTCTAGTACTGAGAGGTAATGCCACCCCCAAATACACCCCTGATTGTCTCCTCCCAGGAAAAAGAAACTCAGGAATGATCCTTATCACAGTAAGGCTACCCTAGGGAAATGAAACCAGAGTCTACATGTTTCTCTCACCTGCATACTTGAGGAAGGGAAAACCCTGTGGGCCTTGGCCCCATGGTTGGGAAACCCTGGCCAAGAGCACTGAGCCACATTCCAAGCCCGATACAGGAGATGGGAATAATGCACTCCGACGTTCAAAGATCTTGCAGTATCTGATCCCAGAAGGCACTTTTAAGGTTTGTTTTCAACATTATTTCAACTATTCCCAGATCCACCCCTGCGAGGTTGGTTGGGCAGGTAGCATTGAACCATTGGGAAAATAAAGTGCGAGAACAGCAATGAGTCCGTGGGGTAGTGAGGATAACTCCTGCGACGTGGAGCCACCTTTCTGGCATCAAGGATGACACAAGGGGCCACAAAACTCCAAGCCTGAACCAGGTCAACCCTGAGCTGGGATTTCCCTTGGACAAAATCCCCAGAACTACTTCTCTGTCATTTGTCTCTTCCTCCAGTGAATGAGGCTTCTTTTAGCTGGGTTCCAGGTGAACAATGTTTATGTGGTTATTATTTTGTACTATTTGTCCAGTGCATCTTTTCCCTCTCATTTGCAAAAACCAATCTGAAACCCCATGTAGATGTTAACTGATGAAAACCCCATTCAACCAAGTGTAGACAACATCTCCACCAGTGCAGGAAGCATTCACCAGGAGGGCCTACTCTTCAGGATAGTTCTCTACTGCCACATATGGATCACAGATTCTGCCCCCGAGAGCATCTGGGGTATAGGGCTACACGGCAATAAACATGAGCTCAAAAAATATTAATAACTCACTTATAGGCTGTGCTTACCAACGTTTAAAGCCTTTTTTTTTCTTTTCTTTTTTTTTTTTTTGGTACTTCCAATGTACAAAGACTTCTCTTCCCTCCTTGGCTTTCCATTCTATTTTACCATCTCTTCAAAATTATCTCCCAGAGAGCCTGAAGATTCGCCTGCTGGGTATGCAGAAAATTACGAAGATGCAACACTGATAGAGTGACAACTGTGCAGTTGACATCTGAGGATGTTGCCAATATAACTTTCATACCAAGATATTTTGATTAAAAACAGAAAATTGTATTATAAGAAAATTACTGTAGCATCATTTTCCCAACAGTTTCCAGTCACATAAACTTGTTTTTCTTAACCTGATACCAAGGTAGCTCAGTAACAATGCACTACCAGTAACAACCAAGTACAACTGAGTTCCCTAAAATAATATTCTTGCTTTCCCTACGTACTCAATAATTCTTGTGAAGCTTTTCAACTTTTAAGATCAAAGTAGGATTATTTTAATTTATCAAGACCACATAATTCAACCCAAAATATCCCACGCAACTGTCAGTGAGCTATTCAGATTCTAGACTTCTACCAAGAACAATCCAAAGAGGGGCGCCTGGGTGACTCAGTCGGTTAAGCGTTCGACTTTAGATCAGGTCATGATCTCACCGCTCGTGAGTTCGAGCCCCACATAGGGCTCTGTGCTGACAGCTCAGAGCCTGGAGCCAGCTTCAGATTCTGTGTCTCCCTCTCTCTCTGCCCCTTTCCTGCTCACGCTCTGTCTCTCCCAAAAATAAAATAAACATTAAAAAAAAAAAATCAACAATCCAGAGGGCAAACTCCTGAAATGGCCTCCTAAATGTACTGGACAACCCAGGCTGAACTTTCTGGAGACCAAAAGGATCTTACACAGAGCCTCTTTTTGGACAACTGTGATCAATCACTATTTTAACAGAGAGAAGAAAAGTAACTTTTCAGGGCATGGGGTTTATTATATCCTTATCCTTATGAAGCTTGAAAAAAAGTTAACACCTCCTTAACTCCTGTTCATAAAGAACGAGGCCCTCCATCTAATTAAGATGACTGGAAGAGGGGTAGAAGAGTAATTATCTCAGGAGGTCTTCTGGGAACAGGTACACAGGGTCAGGCATTCATCATCATTAAGATGACAGGCACTCAGCTGCCATGTACAAGGCTGATGACAAGGGTTTTTTTTGTTTTTTGTTTTTTGTTTTTTGTTTTTTTACTACAACCTGCATCTGTAAGGTGCCACTGTGTGAATCCATGTGACTCACCTACTCCTGTCTGTGGCCCCACCGCAAAGAACCCTGAAATTCTCGGGCTCATAAGCTCATCCTCATGAGCTTATGATCCAGTAGCACTGGTTACTCAATTTTTTAAATATTCAGATATACCCTGCAGACAAATACAAAACTTTTCTGTGCCCACGCAGTCCCACCACCATAAAAAGTTATATACAAATTAAATAAACTCGGCTTTCTTAACCATTTTCTCAGCTTGAGTTTGTCCTTTCCCCAAATGAAGATAAGTTCAATTTATATCCAAAATACATTTAAATATTCTAAAGGTATCGTATCAGACCTAAGTTATCAAAAAATGTAAACAAAATTTATCTAGCTTATACTTATGAACCATATTTTAAAATGTTTAATTCACCCTGTATTGACCCTCTACAAAAAACTAACCAAGTCCCATTTAGACTGAAAAGCTGATGTGGGTTTTAAAGTGGTTCCTCAGAGACAACCGCCAGTTACTAAAGCTAGTGTTATTGAATCTAGTGGTTTATTGCATCATTCAATTTAAAAGACCAAAATAATTCCATTCTGATCTTCTAATAATGCTCCTTCTGAATGAGCCCCCAGATTCTGCTGTCCTAAGTAAATGTGCTGAACTGGAGATTCCGCCATGATGCCCAGCACAAAACTGGGGCTGGGGCCACCTCGTGTTTTCCATCGCTCCTGTTAAAAATCCCCAACTTTCAGTATCACTCTGATTTGGTCGAAAGGAACTTCAAGGATGGAAACTCGAGGTGAAGTCGAGAAGCAAAAAGGGAAACAGAGGTGACTCTCACAAGAAAACGAAAGGATCCATTCATCACATGATGTCATCTTCATACTCCATAGTCAGACTGCTTCTCCTGAAGCTGCCTGGTCAGTATCTGATATGAAGACAGAAAAGCCACTCCTATGTGGAAAAGGATTTGCCAGAGGTTCCTTAGCCCATGCAGGTACATGTTGCCCAGGCAGATAAAGAGCAGCATCAGCACCACCTTCACAGTCCTGGCTGGACTGTAGAACAGGTACAAATAACACTGAAATGACACCATAAGAGGCAGTCCAGTCAGAGAGGAGAAAACAGCCACAGGTCCGATGCAGGACTCACTTCCTACACCTGCACACACAGTGTCATCTCACACAGAGTAGCTCATTAAACTGAGATCATGACAATGGAGCCCGGCCTTGCCAGGTGAGCTGCTGTTAATCAAATCACTGGATGAAAGTGGAGATCCAGAAGAGACAAGAAAAGTGGAACAGATGTCACAGGGGGAATTAGAACATGACACTCTTGAAAACATTTAAGAACTACAGACAGAAATGCCCAGGCTGTGGGCTGTGGAAAAAGAAGAGGTGCAGGTGAGCGGAAGAGAGCCAGGCCAAGACACCCCAACAAGAACGGCTGGTCTCCAACTGGACTTTTCCTTCCGGGGAGTCATGACAGGTAGGAAAGCCAGTAAAAGAAGCTATGCTTTTATTATTTGTTTTTCCTGAGTTCCAGCGACATCAGGGACCAATGTTCCCTAGACATCCTCCTTACCGTGTCTTCAAAAGCATCTCCGACACAGGGAAAGGTCTCACAGCAGGGAGGGGGACTAACATTTTGTGTAGGGCATTCACACAGAAAAGAGGCCATTCTTGTTCCACAAAAGCTAAAAGTAACTTTTGGGTTCAATGTTTAAAAAAAACACAAAAAGCACATTCTCAAAACACAGAGCAGTTCGACAAAGGCTCAAGCTCCAGTGGGAGGGAAAGAGTTCCCCACTGAAAGAGCTACCCAAGTAAGAACGCAGTCGGGGGAACGAAGGCCAAAGTGCGAGATCCCTGCAGCCCTGAATCCAGGCTCTCGGTACCTCAAATGGCAACACTCGAGGCCTGGGACGCTTGCTTTCTAAAAAATGAGTGCATTTTTGGTCCCGGGTGGAAAATTTCTTTCCCCACAATCATGTCACTCTTAAAAAATAGACCATTCTGGGATGTATGTGGAAGAGAGAAGAAGCGTTCTTTGAGAAAATAAATTTTAATTGAAAGGAAAAGAAAAAAAAAAAAAAAGCTTAAGAATGTAGACAAAGTACTAAAATCTGAGCCTCTATGGAGGATGGGGAAAGAAAATTACAGGTTTTTTGTTTTTTTTTTTTTTTTTACTAGAATTAACTCTACCTACAGAGGGTTCAAAAGCTCCATTTTACTCTGCCCTGTAAGCATGCAGCTTATTTGAAAATAACTAAACAGTAACCAGGGGCGCCTGGGTGGCTCAGTCGGTTAAGCAGCTCAGGTCACGATCTCGAGGTTCATGAGTTCAAGCTCTGCGTTGAGCTCCATGCTAACAGCTCGGAACCTGGAGCCTGCTTCAAATTCCGTGTCTCCCTCTCTCTCTCTCTGCCCCTCCCCACTCACACCCTGTCTCTCTCTCCCAAAAACAAATAAATCTTTTTAAAAATCTGAAAGTAACTAAACAGTAACCAACAGTAAAAACCCACTAGTTAATGTTGTAATGTTTGCCTCGTTTCCTAACGACAGATTTGAGTCAGATGGTATGACCATTAAAAAAAAAAAAAGTTTTGGGGGCGCCTGGGTGGCTCAGTCGGTTGAGCGGCCGACTTCGGCTCAGGTCACGATCTCGCGGTCCGTGAGTTCGAGCCCCGCGTCAGGCTCTGTGCTGACGGCTCGGAGCCCCGAGCCTGCTTCAGATTCTGTGTCTCCCTCTCTCTGACCCTCCCCCGTTCATGCTCTGTCTCTCTCTGTCTCAAGAATAAATAAACGTTAAAAAAAAAAAAAAAAAGTTTTTACCTAGTCTTGCATTTAAACAACACACACGCACACGCACACGCACGCATATGCAGTTGTTACTTCTGCGGGAGGACATTTCTATACTTGGACTGCCGTGACACTAAGCAACACCCTGCCTCACATTAGTCGGGTAACCCAATCCCCACAGCACTCTCATCTTTCCCTTCTTGAAATGTGAGTCCCAAAATTCCTGGCTTCTGTTCAGCCGTTGTGAAAGGCTCTGCGGCCTAGGGCAAATGGCTTTCCCTTTGAGTCCAATGCTGTTCCTTTGTGAAACCAGAGGACTGGACAGGATGGGCCTAGCGTGGTTCCACTAAGGGCCTGTTATTCCGTGACAGGCCTTGGTGGAACAAAATCACATCTAGAAATAAGCTGACGGTCCCAACAGAAGAACAAAATAAGGTCACGGGTTCAACCCACTCAAAATATCAATGTTTCACCCACCTGGAAAATACAGGCTACAAAAGGAATAAGAAAAGCCAGAATAGTTCCAATTTCCTCGTGGGCAACCTAAAACAAATGTAAGAAACAGGAGAAAAGGAATATTCCGATGAAAGGAAAAACGATGACATGAAGCTCTTCACACCTCATTGGGTCTGGTTTGGTTGATAATGCAAAATCCCTGACTGGGACAGAGCACCCTGTTTCTATACCAGAACCGGGGTTGACATGCAACTGCTTCCAACAGCCTGGACACACCATGTGCCCTCCTGTCCCCGAGCATCTGTACGAAGCCCCCAGGCTGGAATGCCCCCCAACACTACTGCCTCTCAAAATCCACTCATTTGTCAGCACTAAGCTTTCCCTAATTCTGCATTCTTCAGGTACTGCCACCTCCTTAGTGATGTCACCACACTCTACTTTGTGCCCCATCTTAACTGTCTTGTCGGCCATGTAACTGTTCTAGTGCGTACAGACGCTTGGTAAGTATCTGGGCATGGATAATCATAAAAAATAAGAGCAGGAAACAGCACCCATCAGCCAAAGACAGGACGCAGTAACAGGCGGTCACCACTCTTACAGCACAGGCCTGCTGCCACTCTCCACACAGGTCAGTCTACATTAGTCTCCTGAGAGCAACACCAGCCATGCTTCAGACCTTAGCTACCGCAGTGATGGTGCGGGCACGATGGCTCTATTTTTAAATGAGGTATCTATCCGTTTATGCCTACAGTGATTCTATGCTTTTTCAAAGTGTTTTAAATACTTCAAAATTTAAAAAAATATTTTAAGAGCCCTGACATACAGAGTTGCTTTGATTTAAGCAGCCTGGCAAACCAACTGCCTAATGATACAGTTCTCTGACAAAGACATAGGGAAGTGGCATCTTGCTTGATATAAATCAGACTAGGAGGCAACTTTTTAACAGGCAGAAACAGCCTGAACCTCAGAGGCTGAGAATCAGATTCGCTCTTGACGAGCAATCAGGACCCTGGGGTGACTCCTGGGGCCCAAGGATGTCCCTGTAGCAAACTATTTCTCACCAAGTCCCCCTGACAGGCCCCTTTGGCTTCTTGGGACAACAGACACAAAAGAGCAAGTTTTATATTTGTTCAACTTACTTAAAGAATAAACTTTAAAATAAAAATTGTATTTTAATTAAACAATTGTTAAAACCTTTGTACATAATAACCTTACGAATAAAGTGTCTCCCCCATCAGCTTCTGCCATCATAGGTCCTTCAATTTAAGCTGTAAAAACAAAGGTTACCTGTAGAGAATGTTCTGCGAGGTGAATCCCACGGATGAGGTTCAGAGCAGCACACATGATGTTGAGAATGAGCGAAAGGACACCCAGGGCTGTCACTGGCTCCATTCGGAAATTAGGAGCTTCACAATTAAAAAAAATAAGTGTCTAGTGAAAATAATTTCTATATGAAAGAAAAATAAACAAAGACATTAACTAGACCTCCACTAATGATAGGCTCATTATGTTAAACACAGAATAACAAACATATTAATTAAAAGCAGCTGCTGTTAGACGGCAAAAAGGCAAGAAATGGAGGACAGAATGGATCTGGGAATCTGAAGTGAGTTTCTTTCGGCACGAGGACTGTCTCTGAGTTAAGCACAGGTTTTTCAAGGCCTGATTTTCTTTCTACTTAAAGCAGTGGTTCTCAGAGAGGGGCGATTAGCCCCTCAGTGGGCAACTGGCAATGCCTAGAGATATTTGGGGTTGTCAAAACTGCAAACAGGGTATTACTGGCACCTAGTGGGCCACGAATGCATCTAAGCATCCTACAATGTACACGACAAGCCCCTCACAACAAAAAATTATCCAGTAAAAAATGTCAGTATGGCTTAGGCTGAGAAAACCTGATGTAAAGCAATTTATGGCTTTATTTGTAAATTGATTGTCAAACTGACAGCATTTCTATCAACTCTCAGCTTCTAAACAAGGACAGTATTCAGGGACTCGTGGGCTTCCGGGGCAATGTGCAGCAAATGCAGTTTTTTAAATTCTAAAATAATTGGGAAGAGGAGGTAAAAACACTGATTATTTGAGCCACAATCTGTTTCTGGAACTCTAGACCAAATGATCATTCTCTCTTCAGAGATAACTACCAAGACCGATTCTGGTTCACACTATTAAATGGTGACACCCTGCCCCATTCTCTTAGGATGATCTTTTAAATCATCCCTTCTGGTCCTTACATTTCCCACATACACACACATGCGCACACACATGCACACACACAAGTATCTAGCCACAACCCAAGGGATGCCTAGTGTTAGTGTGTTAGAGTTTCCACTGAGCTTCCAAAGCTCCTGTTAGAACAGAACATGCTACCTGTAAAGATTCTAGCCTCAGGACAATAGGGTGGGTCAAACCACAGTAAAATGTCCTAGAAAGATAAGCAAGTTGATGTTTTCTGGATTTTACTCCTCTTGTCTAAGTGGTTGAAAAACAAAATATATTACAGAGCCACCCCATTTTTATATACGGCAAAAGAAAAAGCTTGCAGCTCAATTACCTTCTACGAAAGTTAAGTTCAATCCTAGTATAAATTACACGTTACTGATTGGCATAAAAGCCAATCCAGGAATGTATTTGGTTTAAATTTAAACAGATTAAATCAAAACACAAAGTTAAGCCAAAAAGGTGAACATTAAGGAAAAACAATTTTTTTTAATGTTTATTTTTGAGAGAGAGAGAGACAGAGAGACAGAGCACGAGTGGGGTCAGGGCAGAGAGAGAGGGAGACATAGAATCTGAAGCAGGCTCTAGGCTCCGAACTGTCAGCACAGAGCCCTATACGGGATTCAGATTCACAAACCGTGAGATCATGACCTGACCGGACGCTTAACCGACTGAGCCACCTAGGTGCCCCCCAAAATGTGAACATTTTTAATACACCACTTTTAAAATTCAAGCAGTGAGTTTAGTATAAAAACTGTTAAAACAAAATAATTAGACTGTCATAGTGTAGACAACTCTATCTTTCAAAGAAGGATTCAGCTCTTAGACCATTACAGAATGGTTAGAAGATAAATTCTACTTTAATTGAAACTTGGTTTAATTGTGTGTGTAATCATAAACAAGGAATAAAAAAAAATCCTGCTTTGTTATGTGCTCTTAGACCATTACAGAATGGTTAGAAGATAAATTCTACCTTAATTAAAAATTAGTTTGTGTGTGTAATCATAAACAAGGAATAAAAAAAAAATCCTGCTTTGTTATGTGCTCTTAGACCATTACAGAATGGTTAGAAGATAAACTCTACTTTAATTAAAAATTAGTTTGTGTGTGTAATCATAAACAAGGAATAAAAAAAAATCATGCTTTGTTACATGCTAGGCATTGAGTGGCTAGTGGTGTTAACGGCGGACTAAGTCGCAGAGTGCCAGGGCACCCAGCTCGGAAATCCACAGGGCTCACGGGGAAGCAAACTGAGAACATTCGAAGCCCTGGCTCTGGCCCTGCCCACCCTCATCCCCAAGGCCCTTCCCTCCCAGGTCAAGGAGGGCATGGTTTCTCAGTGGAGATTTACAGTGTTTTCACTAAGTGATAAGATGAGATAAGGATTCATTGTCAAAAGAAAAAAGAGAGAAAGAGAACAGACAAATCTGTACACTTTAGTAAGTGACTTCCAGCAAAACCGAATGACTTCCCTTTACATTTAAACGGGTAGACTTCACCCTGGTTGAGAAAACAAGTCACTCTTCTGAATTTCATCAAGAGTTGCACCGCCCCCTCCCCAGAATGACTATGGTGACAGTTTTTTTGTTAACAGTCACCTGGAAACAGGTCAGTCCATATTTTCCAGACATATTTTCCAGACACCCATCCCCTAAAAAACAACTCCCTGGTTTAAAAAGAAAAAAAAAAAAGCCAATTGCGTTTGAAATACCTAATGTCACCTCATCTTCACCAACATCGGAGAAGAGCAAACCACTTACCAGGCTCCAAGTGTATCTGTGTGTGACCGTTCATTATCCCATTCGCTATATCTGTGTCCTCCACAGTAAGAACCACTGGAGGCTGGAAGTCAAGCTCCTCCTGAATTTTTTCTAAGCTGCTCTCCATCTGAGCGGAACTTACACAGTTAAAATGCCACTTCACTTTCTGAATGATGCTATCTGCAAAAAGAGAGCAACCCAAGTTGAGCAGTTGCATCAGAATGGATATTACAGAACAATATGTGCAAAATGAAGTTCACCTTTCTGAGCAAGCTAGTAAGTCAGCCAGATTCTGGGAGTGTCTGGATACACCTAAAGGTCAGATGTTCACTGGGTGTCATTACTGCTCTCATCAATCTCTTCAGTGCATAATACTTAAAATGCGATTGTCCACAGAGAAGGCAACAATGCTTCCCGGAACCTCAGTAATGAGGGAGTCAAGGGATAGGGGCTGGAGTCTTACTCAGCCACTGCTGATAGTACAATCCTGGGCCGTTCACAGAATGATGCAAAGCTTAACAGAAAGGGGAGACAGTTATTCTTGAATGAATTACCTCAAAAAAGGTACGGGAGAAAAAACTTACAAATAAATGTGAATATTTTGTGCAAACTAAAATCACATACTTGAAAGATATCGGTTTTAACTGCTTTGTTTGCCTTAGTATTAATCGATTACCAAGTTTTAATAAGCACTTGGAGTTTCGTACACACGTACAATGCCGGTATCTAGTATCCACCATTATATTCTACTCTCACTCACTGATGAGCAAACACGATGCCGGGGCAGGGTCTGCCGTGTGATCAAGCACACCACTTTAGAAGGAAGGCACATGCAGAGCAGCGGGAGCAGAACACGGTCCACACTGCATATCAACCGCCACAGCTGTGGTCTGCCTGGGGCCAGCGTGCTCTCTGTAGGAAGAAGTGGGGTTGAGAGCAGCGGTGGACAAGGCCTCATAGGGAGAACCGGGGAGAACTCTGTCTACATCACAGGTCTGCCTGGCAGAGGCCTGCGTACCAGGGAGCTTGCCAGCACCTTTGGGTGACAACAAAATGCACCAGCCAGTGGACCACGTGAGGGAGTAAGAGGGCTACGGCAGTACAGCCAGGAAGCACACGTGCCAACACGCCTGTGCACCTGACCCTTAGTACCGACTGCTGCCAGCCCCTCATTCAAGGGCATCACAGAGACAACAGCTAGTTTACGTACAGGCCACAGGATGCCCCCCCACTCCCACCTCTACTCCTGTTCTCCCAAGAGCTTAGAATGACTTGACTCACACCTGAGGAAAAGAGAGCACAGGCTACAGCTACCATGCTGTGCTCCAAAGCCTCCGAGCCTCTACAAGCCTCTCTGACAATGCCTAAGAGAAAACGATCCTCTTCCAGGGCAGTATTTCTCAGACCTTTGAATAAAGGGGCAGTTTTTCTTATTTCCAAATGGGTACAGACTGATTCTGTGATAAAATGCAATAAAAAATACCGCAGGAATGTCAAATCACCATATGAGTTTCTGGACACTTATTCTCACTTTCTGTACCTCCCTCATGATAGAACAAATTCCCACACCACCCTTTGAGTAGCACTGCTCTAGAGCAGGGGTTAGCAAATTTTCTTAAGCTGCCAGGTAGCAAATATTTGAGGCTTCTAGGCCCCATATGGTCTCTGTCACATCTACTCAACTCTGCTGGGTAAGGGCAAAAGCAGCCACAGGTGACCCATGAAAAGAATGAACGTAGCTGGGTTCCACTGTATTTGCAAGAAAAAAAGAGGCGGGGGCAGCTGGCCCTTGGACCAGTTTGCTGACCCCTGTCCCAGAGGGCTGTGGTGAATAATCGATACAAGTTTCACCACTCCCCAACCTGCCTCAGGCTCTGAACCTTGAAGCCCTCCAGGCCGCTCCTTCACTGAAATCTCTTGGTACAAAACTGATCTCCAGTGACATGTTATAGCCCCTGCAGTGGTTTTCCCTGATGGTCAAAGCCAAATCTAAACCATTAATTCTACACATACGATGCCGTGAGAGAACAGTAAATAAGAAAGAGGGTTACAAACCAAATTCAAGAAAGGCGTATGGCCTGGAGGCTAGGCCAATACAGGTGGTGTCATAGGAAGCTGTGAATTCCCACCACACGGTCTCCAGGAAGCAGAAGGCCATGGCCGCTGGACACTGGCGGGAGCAGATAGCCATGCAAGCCACATCCCCCAACGAAGAGAAACTAAAACAAAAGGGCAGCATCTCCATTACCGGGGAACAGACCCCTGTATTCCCATCCCATATTCAGACACAACGATGCTTCCACCCTGCTCTTCCTTGGCCTTGAACAGCCCTGGAGCTGTTTGCTGCATGCATACAGTCCCTTCAGCTGGACCTCCCTGGGACTCTCTTGTCCCTCCTCTAAAATAGAGAGCAGTTGGGGCACCTGGGTGGCTCAGTTGGTTGAGCGTCCAACTTCGGCTCAGGTCATGATCTCACGGTTTTTGAGTTCGAGCCCCGTGTCAGGCTCTGTGCTGACAGCTCAGAGCCTGCAGCCTGCTTCAGATTCTGTCCCCTTCTCTCTCTGCCCCTCCCCACTTGTGCTCTATCTCTCAAAAATAAATAAATGTAAAAAAAAAATTGAAATAGACAGCAGTTATTTGCCACTGACAGTGTGCAATCACTCCGACTAATTTGTGCACGAAGGATGCACGCTTCATGAGGGAGAAGTAGCCTCAGACTTCTCTGCATCTATTGAGGAAAATATTTTTTTTCTTTAATCCACGTCAATATCTTTCTAATGTTAAATCATCCTGCCATCCTGAAATGAAGCCAAGAGGTTATGAGTTTGTACATATGCACATACACACAACTTACTGGATATAGTTTGCTAATGTTTTATTTAGGATTTTTGTGTCTATGCAAAGTAATACTGGCCTGTAATTTTCCTTTCCTGCACTATCTTTATCTGGTTGTGGTATTAGGGTGATTCTGGTTTCATAAAATAAATGCAGGGTTCTTTTTTTCTACCACTTTTCAGAATGTCATGCTACCATTTGAAGTTCTGGGGACTCGAGTTCTCCTGTCTGTGGTGTCTACTGACTCACACTCATTGCAGAGTGTCTCCTCTGCTGTCCTGTAACTTTTGGTGAGAGGGGACCAGTGTGGAGCTTTTGTCTTTTTTTCTTTTTTTTTCCTTCTTTAAGAATCTCTCGAGGACTGAGTTGTGGCACACTTCTTCCAGAGTGGTTTTATGTGCAGCATTGGTGGCATCGTCCCTTCCAGAGTGGTTTTCCATTTGCTCTGGCCAGCTACTCCAGGAGTGTCATCAGTCTGGAACCAAAACTGAGAGCTGAACCTTGCTTAGGAATTCCTAGACCATGGAGAGTATGAACTCAAACTCCAATCCTACAGGAGGCACAGAAGCTGGGTTTCAATTTCTTAGATGAGATTTTGTGTTTCCTTCCCATTCAAAGCCAGGTAGAGATGAGCTACCCTGTACTGGTGGGTGGCTATTTCTCACCTATTGTCATTCCACCTGGACTGTGTGTGGCCTCACAAGAATCACTTCTTCATGCATGGGTCTTCTCACAACACCTCAAGCCCAAAGGCCTTTCCCTTAATGGGTACCGAAACTCAAGCCCTGAGTTTACCATGACTGACTTATTACCCAAGAGCCTCAATGTCAGCTCGCACACTTACCACACCCTGATACTCTGTTCCCCATCATTTCTGGCACCTTGGGAATTCTTTATTTTAAGCTCAGCTACACATTTAAAATAATTTCTCACATTTCAGAATGTTTCTGGAAAAGAGTTTTACAGTTATACTGTTCTATCATCTTTTCATAATCACAAGTCTCTATATAAAAACTTTTGTCAATTAAAAAAAAAAAAGGGGGCGCCTGGGTGGCGCAGTCGGTTGAGCGTCCGACTTCAGCCAGGTCACAATCTCGCGGTCCGTGAGTTCGAGCCCCGCGTCGGGCTCTGGGCTGATGGCTCAGAGCCTGGAGCCTGTTTCCGATTCTGTGTCTCCCTCTCTCTCTGCCCCTCCCCCGTTCATGCTCTGTCTCTCTCTCTGTCCCAAAAATAAATAAACGTTGAAAAAAAAAATATTTTTTTTAAAAAATAAAAAAAAATAAAAAAATAAAAAAAAGACAACCTGCTCCTTATACAAGGAATTTTCCAGAAGCCCCTATTTGTGGGCTGACTTGTATCTCCCAAAAAATAGGCCCAAGTCCTAACTCCCAGTACCTGTGAACATGACCTTATTTGGAAACAGTCTTTGCAGATATAATTAAGATGAAATGAGATTATAATAGATTAGGGTAGGCCTCCATCCAATGACCGGTGTGAAATTTGGTTTTAGAGACAGAGGGGAAGAAGGCCATGTAACCAAGAAGGCAGAGATTGGAGTAACTCTTCTAAAAGACATGGAATGACAAAGACTGCCAGCAACCACTAGAAGGTAGTAGAGAGGCATGGGAAGGAGTCTTCCTTAGAACCTCCAAGACAGCACTGCCCTGCAGACACCGCGATTCTAGACTTCTGGGCTCCAGAACGGTGGGAGAATAAATTTCTGTTGTTTTAATTTGTTATGGTAACCGTAGGAACATAACTCAACTCCTTAACTATAAAATAAGCTATAGTACTGCCCACCTGTACAAAAAAAACCAAAAAAACACACACTTCAGTTTCATCTGTGAAAATAATGGTGAATATTTAATTCAAAATACAAATGAGCAGAACGTTTTATATTCTAGTTTTCAAAAAATGACTGAAGCACCCATAATTTCATTTGATGCCAAAGATGTTTTCTTAACAGAGAAAGGTTTGAGGTGTAGCACCAAGATCCCATAAGGTGTTAGAGAATCAGAGCGTAATGAGGGAGGGACGTGAAGGACAGTGGTTTTGGGCACCCAGAGAAAGGAGGCACAAATGCAGACAGAGGCAGCTCAGCTTTGGCTCCTGAGCCTCCAGAGCCCACACCACAGGGTAACAGCCGCATGTGTTTGCTACCTGGTGCCCCCTTCAGGCAGGCCCCCTCTTGCCCAACGACACCAGCAAGCCCCAAGTCAAGCCTGGCCTTTTCCTTTTGTTTTTCAGATTCTGAGGCTGAATTCCCCTAAAAGGGCCCTACCTTATCAGGTCAACTAAAAATTTAGTGTTCAAAGGGAGCAGGAGGAACTTGGCAAATGAGAGGCCAAATAATGGAAAACAATGACGTAAAATCTATGACAAGCCGTTGTGATACTTCAAAACCTGCCAACCCCTGTGCCCTCCTGTAGAATGGCTTCGTGCATATTAGTCCTAGAATAAGAAATGACAGGGGCGCCTGGGTGGCTCAGTTGGTTAAGGGGCCGACTTCGGCTCGGGTCATGATCTCGCGGTCTGTGGGTTCAAGCCCCGCGTCGGGCCCTGTGCTGACAGCTCAGAGCCTGGAGCCTGTTTCGGATTCTGTGTCTCCCTCTCTCTCACCCTCCCCCGTTCATGGTCTGCCTCTCTCTGTCTCAAAAATAAATAAACATTAAAAAAAAAAAAGAAAAAAAAAAGAAATGGCAGAACACATGAGGAGCAGCCCTTGGGGCCCAGCTGCCTGTATTCAAATCTGGGCCCTACCACTTACTAACAGGACAACCTCAGCTAAGTCACTTAACCTGTTTCCTCCTCTGTAAAACACGTATGATACTGTCACCCACCTCACAGGCCAATAAAGCACTTAGAACAATGCCTGACATATAGAAAGCACTCAACAATACTAGCCATTCTTACTAGGATTATTGTAACCACTTGATTCCTACTTCCACTGGAGCATTTTCCCTACTGTATTATATTCAGTTAGGTATTTCTCTTGTTCCCTCCTTAGCCTTTAAGTTCCCTCAGAAAAGGGACCTACCTGTGCCCATTATTCACTCCCCTGCTCCATTACATAATAAAAAAATTTTTAATTTAAATTTAAAAACCAAACAGGCGAAAAATTTAAAAAGTAAAAAACTAAAGGCAAGAATTAGAAGTCTTTTATTTTCTTGGCTTTCCTACTCTCATCCTTTTCCCTCCCTGACATTATACCCTAGACTTCTCCCCCTTCCTCAGCGTTTCCACCCCTCCATCTAATGCAGAATAAACTACCAAACTACAGATATGAAAACTGATTGAACCCAGGTCTCCCGACACTCAAGAGCAACCCCACCAACAGAAGGGCAAGAGTGGGAACAGCACACCCCCTTGATCCGATGGCTGTAAATGCACACAACCTCACTCAGACTGCTGTCTGACAGCAGACCTACTCTTAACACACAGTGTGATCGGCCTCATGTTACCCCAACGTATGGTTAAAAGTAAACCCAAGTTTGTGGATGTTGTGGAAGAGTGAGCATGCTTGCTTACTGTATACTGAAGTCACGTCCTTCTGCAGAACCTCGACCTGGGTACTGGGTCAGTCGCAAGGCTAAAGTCTTGAGCCGTCTCCTGCATTCCAGAAAATCCTGGGTGTGGTAAAAGTCAGTGGAGGCCGAGAGGGGCAGTCCATCCCTCACCCTCACCACACAGGCAAAAAGGATCATAGACATGGTCTGCAGGGGAAGTCATGAGGACACCTGAGGAAAGCAAGGGCACCTTGTTACTGAAGGCAGACGATGGTAAGAGAGACGCCCCCTGCCCTTGAAACGTCCTTTCTGGCTGTTTCACCCTCACCCCACTGTAACTGCAAATGTTGCCTTTATTATTACTTCCCTGGCCTCTACTGCTAGGTCACGGCCTGTCTTCATCCCTTCATTTTCCTTCCTGTCTCTTCTTCACTTATAATCCTCCTTTCCCTTCTCTCTAATGAATCTCTCCCTTTCCAGAAGTCTACCAACGAGGATGAGGGAGAAAGGAATGGAGAAGCAAGGAAGCAGTGCCAGAAAGGCTAAGGAGCAGCAGCAATGACAGTGGGTAGTAGGACACAGGTAGCAAGACGGCCCCGAAGGGACAGGAAACACCCGACACTGAAGCAGCAGGGATGGGGCCCAGTGACCTATGCGTTTCAGGTCACCCAGGCAGGTAGGTGCTGAGCAGTTTTGTTGTCTTATCCTCACCTGCAGTAGAGGGATTCTGAGCATCCAACCTGAAGTTGGTGGCAAGGAGAACAGAAGGTAAAAATGGAACCAAGGGAGTATAGCATGTCCTCCTGAATTTCTCCAAGTGTTTGATCCCAAGCCAGTCTTCGAAATGATGACTGAGTCCCTACAGATGGCTAAAGGAAGTCATTTAGCAAATTATACTACAGTAAGTTACTCAATATTTGGCCATGAAATGTGGGCACTATTTAGCAACAAAAGGAATCAGATCTTGAGCCCTCGTGGTGCCTTTGGCAAATCAGACCAAAACGCTTCTCAGGGTGAAAAGAGAGCCTGGCAGAGCCTGGCTGGGTTTTGGCCCCATCTGCTAACTCTGCAGGTGCTTGCACAGGCCATAACCTACACACGTAGGCCGTGGCAGCCCGCAACCAGGGGTTAGTGAGGTGGCCAGCGTAGCTTTAATGGGTCTTTCCATGCACCCACACATCCCGTTTCACAGATTTTGTTCGTGAGGTCCTCTACTTGATAGGATGGTAATAGGTACACACACTGGTGGGCTTTTCTTTCAAAGAACTCCAAATACGTCACCTTATTTGGCCTCTCAACTCCTACGAGCAGTAGGAAAGGGGAACCCCCATGACGCACACTACTCTCTTCACCTCTGTGCCTCTACGGATTCTTTTCCTCTGTCTGTTCCTCCTCTGATCTCCCCATACCCAAATCCGCAGCCACCCTTTCTATGACCCCTTCCCAGGCTTGTCTGGCTGGAAGTCTTCCACCTCCTCCGAATTCTCAGAGACCCTATCTCCTTGTTCTCTATTTTACTAATTTTTCATTTCCATTACCTAAGTGTAGGTTCTAAGAATAAACACCCTATCTGGAATGCATAAATGAGTAATTCTTCCCATTTTACCCATGAAGAGACTGCAGTGGTATAAAAACAAGAGAAAGCCAAAAGAAAACTTGGTCTACTAGCCAACAGATCCTACAAAGTCCGTTTGTCCCATCTCCCCACACTTTCCATTCAAGAGTAAACATGTGAAAAGCCCCAGGAAAAATACCTCCACACACAAAATTGCTAAGTTCCCAGCGCCAGTGGCAGGCCCTGTCAACTGCCAGAAGGCCATGTGGGCCGCACCCCAGCTGCTTGGCCAACGCTGAGGCCTCTGGTACCAAAGAGGTCATCAGGGATTGGGTGTGTTGCGGCTAATCTCATGACCTTCTTATACTTTCATGAATGCTTGAAATATTTAATTTAGAAATAATTTTTTTTAATGTTTATTTTTGAGACAGAGAGAGACAGAGCATGAGCAGGGGAGGGGCAGAGAGAGAGGGAGGCACAGAAGCGGAAGCAGGCTCCAGGCTCTAAGCTGTCAGCACCGAGCCCCACGCGGGGCTCGAACTCACGGACCGCAAGATCATGACCTGAGCCAAAGTCGGACGCTTAACCGACTGAGCCACCCAGGCGCCCCTAGAAATAAATTTTTAAAGACTTACAGGCACAAAGCCCTGATAGAGACAGTGGAAGACTGTAAGATCAACTTGACACTAGGCCTTAGGAGCAAAACAAGAATGACAACTTGCTTGCTACCTTGAGAACAGTGTTATTTCAGTGCATGCAAGTTGTAACTATTCTGCAATGCATGTAGAGGAGTGTTTAAGAATACTTGTAATTAAGGGGTGTCGGGGTGGCTCAGTAAATTAAGCGTCCAACTCTCGATTTTGGCTCAGGTCATGATCTCATGGTTGGGAGATCAAGCCCCCAAGAAGGGCTCTGAGATGGGCTCTGTGCTGGGCACGGAGCCTGCTTAAGATTCTCTCATCCTCTCCTTCTGCCCCCTCCCCTGCTGGTGTGCACTCACGCGCACACACTCTCTCTCTTAAAAAAAAAAAAAAAAAAAGAATACTTGTAGTGAAGATGTTTCTAAAAACACTACTAGATAAGAAAGAACAATATAAAGACACTGAGCCCCCCCCCCACACACACCACGCCTAAAAAAGAGAGAACGAGAGAAAGACAATGAATTAATGAGATACCAAGAGAGTCAGAGACTGGACAGAAACGCCCCAAGGCAAAATAAGAAAGACACTGCTTAGGGGGCTGAGTAAATTCTCTGCTCTTTAAAGGAAAAGCAATATACATGTATTCCAACTGTCAACCCCCAAATATCCTCTCTAGTGCTGTTTTTATGGAGCATCTGCCATGTGCCAGGTATCGTGTTAAACCAATAAAAGAGAACAGTGAACTTTTACAAGTGATAGTGATCTAAGAACGAGTTCTACCACTCTCTAAAGGACACAACTGTCCCTTTAGATTCTCTACTTGACCCACTTGATCCTTTTGGTGACCAAACAATAGCATTCAAAATAAATAAAACTGTTGGTCAGTTCTCCCAAGTTACTAGTACTGGAAACTAGTGAAACCCACATACATTTAAGATATTTAAAATTTTTTCTGATGCTTCAATGAAGGGGATACTGGGATATTAAGTGTTACTTGTGTTTGTGTATACATATGAGTGTGTAAACATACAGGACGACAGCTGCCTGAGAGGTAGAGGGATTTTACACACTGCTGTGTTAGAGTCTAAGAACAGAGACAACATTGTTTTCCCCTTTTTGAAAATGTACTTTGTATTCTAAAAAATGAAAAAAAAAGTAATACAAATAGGGAGAGACTCATCTTTGTGTCCTCACAGCGCTTGGTAAGAGCTTTGCATACTGTAGGGAGCTGATGTTTGCAAATTCAGATTATGAACTATGATGAGATGATCTGTACTTGCATAACAGATCTGACCACTGCTCAAAAAAGAATGAACTGGGGGCTTTTGCTTCTGAAAAGGTAGAATTGAAGGGCTTTTTCCTACTCCCACTAATAGTGGTATAAAAAATATGGACACTATATACAACATAAACATAAATAAACATCTGAAAGGTGGGGACAGGAAAGCAGACTGGCTAGGGACTTTGGAACCTGAGGAATGGCACAGTTATGAGTTTGCTCAATTTTCTTTTTGCCTCAGATATCCTAGTCTTGGTGCTGGAGAAACCGGCAACCCAGAAATGCCAATGAATGCAGGCAGGAAAAAAGAAAAAAAAAAAAAGCCCAACAATGAAAAAGAGCCTGGTCTCTCCAGCCAAAGAACCAGGAAAGGTGCACGCAGCCTAGCAAAACAGTAAAGGTTTAGACAAAAACATTCTACTCCAGGCAACCACCACAGAAAAACTGCAGCCATCATATACCCACAAGAAAAGCTGAAATAAGAGTCCAGACTTCTATTTTTGCTTGGCAGTAATGAGGTGTCCCCACCAACTCTCCACACGGCTGGAGTGTCAGAGATCAGGTAGGGAGCTACAGGCAGCAAAGAGCCAGCCTCTCCCATTGTATCATTAAGGAAACAGAAATCCCCTTCTCTTCAGGGACCCAAAAGAGGCCCACTGGGGAAACCTGAACTTTTACTCCCACCTGGAAGTAATGAGATAGTATCTCCACCACCCCTGCTAACACAGTGTCAACAAAGGCCAACTAAAACAGATCTAAATAAGATCCAGAGTCTCATAACACCCCAAATGTCCAGGTTTTAATAAAAAAATCACTGGTCATACTACGAACCAGGAAGATCTGAAATTGAGTAAGAAGAGACCATCAACTGATGCCAACATCAAGACGATAAACTTTAAAGTAACCATCATAGGGGTGCCTGGGTGGCTCAGTCAGTTAAGTGTCCGACTTTGGCTCAGGTCATGAATTCAGGGTTCGTGAGTTCAAGCCCCACATCAGGCTCTGTACTGACGGTTCAGAGCCTGGAATCTGCCTCGGATTCTGTGTCTCCCTCTCTCTCTGCCCCTTCCCCACTCAGGCTCTGTCTCTCTCTGTCTCAAAAATAAACATTAACATTTTTTTTTAATTTTTAATAAAAAAATAAAACAAACCATCATAAAATGCTTCAATGAGCAATATAAACACACTTGAAACAAATGAAGAATTAAAAGTCTCAGCAAAGTAATAGAAGGTATAAAAAACCAAAGGGAAGTTTTAGAATGTAAAAAAATACAATAACTGAAGTAAAAAACTCAACAGATGAGCTCAACAGCAAAATGGAGGGGACAGAAGAAGGAATCGAATCAGTAGACATGAAGACAGAACATAAAAATTACTTAATTTAAACAATCTGAGAGAAGTTAGATTGAAAAATATTATACAGAGCCTCAGGGACTGTGGGACTATAACAAATTATCTAACACACCTGTCACTGGAGTCCTAAGGAGAGGAAAAAGAGGGTAGGACTGAAAAAGTATTCAAAGAAATGTCTGAAAACTTCCCAAATTTGGCAAAAGACATAAGGCAACAGATTCAAAAAGAATAAATCCCAGGGGCACCTGGGTGGCTCAGTTGGTTGAGCGTCTGACTTTGGCTCAGGTCATGATCTCACTGCTCATGGGTTCGAGCCCCGCGTCAGGCTCTGTGCTGACAGCTCAGAGTCTGGAGCCTGCTCTGGATTCTGTGCATTTCTCTGACCCTCCCCTACTTGTGCTTTGTCTCTCTCTCAAAAAATAAATAAAAACATTTAAAAATGTGTTTAAAAAAAAGAATAAACCCCAGAAAGGATAAACCTAAGGAAATCCATGCCAACAAAAGTAACAGTCAAACTTAAGAAAACTAAAGACAGAAAAAATCTTGAAAGCAGCAGAAAATAATACAGAGGGGGGAAAACAATTCAAACGACAGCAAATTTCTCACAGAAACCATGGAGGCCAAAAGGAAGCATGTTTCTAAAGTGCTAAGAGAAAAGAACTGCCAACCCAGAATTCTGTATTTGCAGCAAAAATATCCTTCAAAAAGGAAAGGAAAATTAAAACATATTTAGATGAAGAAGACTAAAAGAATTTGTTGCCAGCACACCTGCTGTAAGAGAATGGCTAAAGGAAGTTCTCTAAACAAAAAGGAAATGATAAAAGAAGGAAACTTGGGAAACAAAAACAAACTCAAAGAGAATAAAAACATGGGAAAATACAATAGACTATACTTCTCATGAGTTTTGTAAGTTATGATTTTTGTAAGTTATGTTGGATGACTGAAGCAGTTACTAGAACATTTCTGATACTCTCAATGTATTTAGAGGAAATATTTAAGACAATTAGTAATGGCGGGTACAGAGATGTAAAGGCAGGTAAAGTTTCAAAGCTTCACTTGAAATGGTAAAATCCTGTCTGCAGGAAACTGATAAATCATAAATATGCACAAACATAGATGTACATACATGCATATATAAGTATGCATATGTACACAGGTGTATACTAGAGCAACCACTGAAAAAGCTATACAAAGAGATACATTCAAAAACACCATACGTAAATACAAATGGACTTCTAAAAGATGTCTGAATTATTCACAGGAATACAGGAAAAAAGAAAACAGAATTTTAGTGCTCACTTTGGCAGCACATATACTAAAAATTGGAACGATACAGAGAAGATTAGTGTAGCCACTGTGCAAGGATGTCACAAACTTGTGAAGCGTTCCATATTTAAAAAAATAAATAAAGAAGAAAGAAAACAGAATAAACAGAAAACAAAAAGTAAAAGACCATATTAAGCCCTAACATATCAATGATTACAGTAAATGTAAACGGTCAAAATACATAATTAAAGACAGAAATTGATAAAGTGGATAAAACACATGATCCAATTATTTACTTTCTACAAGAAATTCACATCAAATATAACAATATAGGTATAGGGGCGCCTGGGTGGCTCAGTCGGTTGAGCGGCCGACTTCAGCCCAGGTCATGCATGATCTCTCGGTCCATGAGTTCGAGCCCCGCGTCGGGTTCTGTGCTGACAGCTCAGAGCCGGGAGCCTATTTAAGATTCTGTGTCTCCCTCTCTCTGACTCTCCCCTGTTCATGCTCTGTCTCTCCCTGTCTCAAAAATAAATAAAACGTTAAAAAAAATTAAAAAAAAAAACAAGCAATATAGGTATATTGAAAGTAAATGAATAAATATACCATGCAAACATTAATCAAAAGAAAGAGTAAGTTATATTAATATCATAAGCAGACTTCAAAGCAAAGAAAATTTCCAAAGATGGAGAAAAACATTACATAATGATAAAAGAATACATCTACCAAGAAGCCATAAAACTAAATGTATATCTACTAAATAATAGGGGTGTAAAATAGGTGAAGCAAAATTGATAAAGTGAAAGGAGAAATAGACAAATCCACAAAATTACAGTTGAAAACTTCAACATCACTCTTAACAATTGATGGAAAACCAGCAAAGATATAGGAGATCTTAACATCACTATCTACAAGTAGGTAATCAACATTTATAGAACACTCCATCCAACAACAGAGTTCCTTTCAAGCACTGACAGAACATATGGCAAGATAGATGTGGGTCATAAAACAAACCTCAACAAATTTTAAAAATGCACACAGAGTATGTTCTGGGACCACAATGTAATCAAAATAGAAATTAATCAAAGAGAGGCACTAGAAACCTCCAAACACTTAAAAATTAAACAACACACTTTTAAATAATCAATGAGTCAAAAAGGAAGTCTCAAAGGAAATTTAAAAATACACTGAACTGAATAAAAAGGAAAACCTATCAAAATTTGTGAGACACAGCTAAAGTAGTGCTAAGAGGGAAATTTACTGCACCAAATGCTATCATTAAAAAAGAGGAAAAGTCTCAAAATAATAACTTAAGCTCACATGTCAAGAAACTAGAAAAAGAAGAGCAAAAAACAAAAACAAACTGAAAACAAACAAACAAAAAACCCAAAGCAGGCAGGAGGAAGGAAATAATAGAAATCAATGAAACTAGGAACAGAAAAGTAATAGAGGAAATCAATGAGATAAAATTTTAGTCCTTTCAAAAGATCAACAACATTGACAAATCTCTACCAAAACAACAAAGAAAAAACTAGACAAGAGACATATTACTAATACCAAGAATCAGATAGGAAATATCACTATAGACACTATGAACATCAAAAAAATAAACAATGGAGGGGCGCCTGGGTGGCGCAGTCGGTTAAGCGTCCGACTTCAGCCAGGTCATGATTTTGCGGTCCGTGAGTTCGAGCCCCACGTCGGGCTCTGGGCTGATGGCTCAGAGCCTGGAGCCTGTTTCCGATTCTGTGTCTCCCTCTCTCTCTGCCCTTCCCCCGTTCATGCTCTGTCTCTCTCTGTCCCCAAAATAAATAAACGTTGAAAAAAAAATTTTTTTAAATAAACAATGGAATACTATAAACAACTCTACACCCATAAATGTGACAATGTAGGTAAAATGGTCAATTCCTCAAAAAACACTACCACAATTCAACCCAATATGAAACATGTAATTTAAACAATCTTATAACTAAATTTCCTATTAAGAAATTTTCATCTGTAATTTTAAAACTCTGAAATCTCCAAGTCCAGATGGTTTCACTGGAGGATACTACCAAACAGGTAAAAAGGAATGAACACCAATTACACACAATCTCTTCCAAAAAATAAAAGAGGAGGAAATAATTCCAAATTCATTTTATGAAACTAGTATTACCCTGATATTAAACCCAGAAAACTGTAGACCAATAATACTCATGAATTTATATGTGAAAATCCTTAACAAAATACTAGTAACTAGAAATCAGCAATATAATAAAAAGAATTAGACATCATAACCAAATGAGATTTATTCCAGGATGCAAGGCTGGCTTAACATAGTAAAATCAACCACTATAATCCATGATATTAAAAGGCCAAAAAAAATGATATCAATTAATACAGAAAGGGTGTCTGACAAAATTCAACCCTGCTTCATGATAAAACTTTCAGCAAAATAGGACCAAAGGTGAACTTCGTCAATTAGAGGAAGAGCATCTACAAAAAGCCTACAGTTAACATCATACTTAATGGTTAAAGACTGAATGCTTTCTCTCTAAAATCAGGAACAAGGATGTCTGCTCTCACAACTATTTTTCAACACATTACTGGAAGTTCTACTCAGTGCAACAAGGCAAGAAACAGAAATAAAAGGTATAAATATAGGAAAGGAAGAAACAAAACTACTCCTATTTGCAGATGACAAAATCATCTACATGAAAAATCCTGAGGAGCCCACCAAAAAAACCTTCTAGAACTATTGAGTTCAACAAGGTTGCAAGACATAATATCAACATACAAAAATCAATGTACTTCTATAAACTAGCAAGAACACACAGAAACCGAAATTAAAAATAAAATACCATTTACAATCACACCAAAAAAAGATCCCAATAAAGCTATAATTTTTAAAATAAAATACTTATAAATCTAACAATACATGTACAGACTTCTATGCTGAAAACTACAAAACACTGCTGAAAGAAGTAAAAAAAAGTTTTAAGTGAGAAAATACATCATGTTCACAGATTGGATAACTCAACATAGTAAAGATGTTAATTCTCCACCAAACTGACATAAGGGTATCATGTAATTCCTATAAAAATATCAGAATGACAGTTTGTAAAGATAGAGTATTCTAATTATATGGGAAGGCAAAGAAACTAAGATAGCTAAAACAACTTTGAAAAGGAATAAAGTGGAAGGAACCATGCCATTCCATTTCAAGACTTATTATATAGCTACGGTAGTCAAGATTGTGTGGTATTGGCAGAGGAACAGACACACAGATCAAGAGAACGGAAGAGAGAACAAAGAAATAGATCTACAGCAGTACAGCTAAATTATTTTCAACAATGGTGCAAAAGCAATTCAATGGAGGGAGGACAATTTTTTCAGTATTTGGTGCCAAAGCAATGGATAGCTATAGAAAAAAAAAATTATTGACCCAAACCTCACACCTTACATAAAAGTCAATTCAAAATGGATCATAAATGTAAATCTAAGAAGTAAAACTATAAAAATGGAAGAAAATGTAAGAGAACATCTTCAGGACTTGGGGATGAGTTCTTAGACATGACACCAAAAGCATAATCCACAAAAATCAGTAAATTGGATTTCATCAAATTAGAAACATTCGATCTGCAAAAGCTCATGTGAAAAGGAGAAAGAACATGGACAATCCAGCGACTGGAAGAAAATATTTGTAGACCACATATCTGATAAGGGTCTCTATATATCTAGAATTTATAAAGAATTCTCAAAACTCAACAGTAAAAAAAATCCAGTTAGAAAATGGGCAAAGTACGTGAACAGACATTTCACCAAAAAGAACATACAGATGGCAAATAAGCACATGAAAAGATGTTCAGCATCACTAACAAGTCAGGGATAGTAACTTAAGATCACAATAAGATAATGCTCTATACCTGTGAAAACACCTAAGATTTTTTTAAAAGTGAATGCTGTCAAGGCACACAGAGGAAGTGGATCTCTCATACATTACTGGTAAGACTATAAAATGGTAGAGTCGCTCTGGAAAATAGTTTGGCAGTGTCCTTTACTTTTATTTATTTATTTTTTTGGCAGTGTCTTAAAATTAAACATGCAAGGGCGCCTGGGTGGCTCAGTCAGTTAAGCATCTGATTCTTGATTTCAGCTCAGGTCATGATCTCAAGGTTTTGAGATTGAGCCCTATGTCAAGTTCTACACTGACAGCATAGAGCCTGCTTGGGATTCTCTCTCTCCTCTCTCTCTCTCTGCCTCTCCCCTTGCTTGTGCTTCTCTCCCTCTCTCTCTCTCAAAATAAATAAACTTTAAAAAACAAAACTAAACATGAAATTAACATATGATCTATCATTCACACTCCTGGGCATTTATCCCAGAGAAATGAAAATTTACATCCACACAAAACCCTGTGTACAATTGTTCATAATAGCTTTATTTGTAATGGCCAAGAACTGGAATCAACCAAAAATTCTACAAATACTGAATGGTTAAATAAAATATTACATTCATACCACAGAATACTACTCAGCAGTAATAAGAAATGAACAACTGAAATTCAGAACAACTTGGATGGATCTCAAGAGCACTGTGTTGAGTGAAAAAAAAAAAAACCAAACCTCAAAAGGTCACATACCGTAGGAATCCTTTCATGTAACATTCCCAAAATGACAAAATTACAGAGATGGAGAAATGACTAGTAGTTGGTAAGGGTCAGAGATGGTGGGGAGGAGGGGAATGGTTGTGATTATTATAAGGGAGAGCAAAAGATCTTTGTGGTGATGGAATAATTTTGTATTTTGCGACGGTGGTGATAGGAATCTACATTAAGTGCTAAAATGGGCATGGAGCTATACATACTGTATATCAATGTTGATTTCCTGGATTTGATGTTGTACTATACCTAAGTGAGATGTAACCAATGGGGGGGAAAGTAGGGTAAAGGGTATATGGGATGGCTCTGTACTATCTTTGCAATTTCCTAAAACTTGAATTATTTTTAAATAAACTTTGAAGAATAAAGTATTAACTTCAGATCTTTATATCACTTACTTAAATTATGCTCCCACTTGCTTTTTATGTGTAAGCGTCATTTTTAAATATCTCTATAAGTAGGGGCTCTGGATGGCTCAGTCAGTTAAACGCCTGACTTCCACGCAGGTCATGCTCTCGTGGTTTGTGGGTTTGAGCCCTGTCTCGGGATCTGCACTGACAGCGTGGAGCCTGCTTGGGATTCTCTCTCTGCCCCTTCCCCACTCATGCTTTCTCTTTCTCTCAAAATAAACTTTAAAAATAAAATAAAATAAAATAAACATCTCTATAAGTAGATCAATAATCTTTTCTGCTAATTAACTGTAGTTTCAATGATTTCTGCTTGAATGTTGAAAAACATGTTTTATAGTGAGCAGCTCCATAACTACATGACATTTCCAAACTAGAAGGTATTCTAATCTCAGGATTAATTAAAATAAAAGCTATCTGCATTTAACTAGTATTCAGTTCAAAAAATAAGAGGTAGTGAGGCGCCTGGGTGGCTCCGTTAATTATCTGCCTTCGCCTCAGGTCATGATCTTGTGATTCGTGGGTTCCAGCCCTGTGTGGGGCTCTGTACTGACAGCTCAGAGCCTGGAGCCTGCTTCAGATTCTGTCTCCCTCTCTCTCTGCCTCTCCCCCACTCACAATCTATCTGTCTGTCTGTCTCTCTCAAAAATAAATAAACATTAAAAAACTTTTTTTTTTTTTTTACATTTTATTTATTTTTGAGAAACAGAGCGAGACAAAGCATGAGCGGGGGAGGGGCAGAGAGAGAAGGAGACACAGAATCCGAAGCAGGCTCCAGGCTCTGAGCAAGCGGTCAGCACAGAGCCTGATGCGGGGCTCGAACCCACGAAACGTGAGACCGTGACCTGAGCTGAAGCCGGACACTCAACTGACTGAGCCACCCAGGTGCCCCTAAAAAAATATTTTTGAATAAATAAAAATAAGAAACAAGAAGTGATGGTATAAATCTGAAAAATCATGCCACAATAATAAAAAAATGTATTATCGATTATACAAAGACAAAAGCACCCTCAGAGTACTCACACAGAGACAATAGTCTCTTCCAGGTCTTCCCGGCTCCCTCTACAAGCCAGTAGACTGGCTTCCTAACCTAACACCATGCCTGGCACACATGAGAAGCCTTCAGTAAAAACTGTTAAGCAAACGAATGAATGACCTAACAGCTGCCTTATTTTTGCCCACTGAAACAAGAAATGTGGGTTTTCAGATCTTGTCATATCCTAATCTATATTTTGAACACTTTTCCACAATAAATTTCTACTTGGAGAGAAAAAGACAGATGGAATTTTTCTGAAGTAGAAACTGAATTAGTAATCAAATATACATACCCAAGTCACTGCTACCACGCTTTATAAAAATTACATTTTAATCTGCCTCCCCCATTTCCTAAATCCTCTTCTCAGCATCTATTTATAAACTGCTCGTGTCATAGATTATCCCTACTCTACCAGCAAAGACTTTGTCCTTAGCTGGAGGCCACCCTTGCTTGTTCCCATTGTTTTTTTTTTCCTCACCCTTAGCCCACCCCCAAATCCGTACCACATATGCTCCTCCCCCTCCTCCTCCAAAAAAGAGGGAAAGAAAAAGCATGAGAGAAGAACAGCATTAAATGACCAGACCATGACCAAGCCTTGCAAAACAGTAATGCAAACAAACAACGAATTTCATTGGGCACACAAATACTCAAACACAAGTCTTCGCCATGAGGCATATTACCCACTCCTCAAATACACAATACAGAAAACAAAACTGGGTTAGTCACCCTTATTGAATTCATCTTCAACTTGAGAACCGGTAACCTAATGTGTAGATCACTCAGGATCCTCTGTTCCATGTCTCTTGGGGATGGTGTGGGGATAGGGAGGGTACACATAACTCTGAAATGAGTTAAAAAGAGTAGGGGACTGAACTTGATAGCGACTAACATTACGTGCGAGGCACTGTGCTAGGAACTTTTAAACTGATAATGTTATTTACTGTTCAAGACTATCTATGAGGTAGGCATGATCTACACTGGACAGGTAGGAAAACTAAGACATAAGCGAGAGAGCCAGGTTTCAAACCCAAACTTCCTTACTGAAAACATCTGAAAGCCTATGCAATCTTTTCAATACACTCTGCCTCTCTAAATCCAATTTTGGGGATCACGGCTACCCTATTTCTATTTTCTTTCTCCTAGAGCATTACTACTCAACTAATCAAAGACCTGTTAATAGAAGAAGCAGAGGCCTAGAGTCACACTTGTTACAATTACTCCTTACTTGCTGTGTTACTTTGAATAAGCCAATTTTCCTCTCTGACCCTCAATCACCTTTTGGATGCAGCTTGTTTCTGAGGCTCTTTCTGAGAATAAAACTTTCGGACTCCAAGATGTCTTCTGTGTTGTAAAGACAAGCAGAGCTATAACCGCATTGTCTACAATGTATTTTCCAGAGCAAACTCTATTATATCGATTTAATTCTATTTACCAATATGAAACCACCTTCAATTATTTACATTTTAATTTTACTAAAATAACCTTTATCGGGATTAATTCCTTTGTAAAATTTAATTAAGATTTACCCTATCCATTGGTCTGAGCTTTACTGTTTTGTTCTGACCATGTAACAAATGTCACCAAATACTTTTCGCCACTAGGAATAATTCTTTTGTGGTTTTGATTTCTAAAAACCTCATTTTTCCCAGAGTGCTTTATCCTTCTGTCTCTGGAGGTCTAGAGGTAAGCCTGTAATGGACACAAATGTACATCACCTCCTACATCTAATGTTCGGAAAAGCTGGTCCAGTGCACCCAGTATTTGGTAAACCAAGTCGTATAATTTCGGCATGGTAAGGGAAGTTTGCTATTAAAATTAAACAGTACTCAGACCAGGGCTTCGTGGATAATCAAGGATAATCAAGGAAATCGTCCCCTCTCTCATTTGGACACACCCCTTCTCTTCCCACTGGGAGCAGCGCTCCACGCGCATCAGTCAGTTTAGGGTTCCAGCAGGCGCGCCCCGGTTGTCCCCGAGTCCAGAGAGCCGCCCGGGGAAGAAAGGGAGACAGGCGACTCGGGGAAGACCCACGCAACCGGGTGGGGCTAAGTCGGGCCTGAGGGCGGGGCGGGCCCGGGGGCCGCCTCCACCTCCAGGCCCGCCCTGCGCCACACCCGACCCCGCCTGCCTTCCGCTAACGGGCCGCGGCACCCGACTCCGCCCGCCAGCCCTCACCTCGCCCCGACGGCGGCCTCCGGGAGTCGGCGCCCGCCCGTCGCGCCGCCTCACCGCCGTACCACCCGCCGCCTCCTCTGCAACCTCAGCCCACCGGGCGGACCCGGCCCAGGTCACTGGCGGCCCAGGCGCAGGTAGGCGATGGTGCGCATGCCCGAATCTTGAATCCCTATTTGCAGCTGCTAAGCGACACCCGCACCCGAACCGGCCAATCCTGGAGTGGCTTCCCCGCCCAGTCCCGGAGGAGTCCCGAATTAGCTAGTTCTTAAAGGGCTGCCACCCAAAGGCACAGGGGGAGTGGCAGGGGCGCGCGCTCCTCCCAGCTTTCTTCCCATCTGCTGGCTCTCACCCGCTTGGGTTTGACGTCCAAGCGTGTAATTCCCACGTCCGGAGGTGCGAGGAAACTTCTGGGTCTAAGCTCGATTCCTCCTGGGGTAGAGTACAGAACTGACGTGCCGAGACAGGGAGGTTCTGCGTAAGCCCGCGACACGCCCCCGCTGTGGGTTCTGCCGTCTGCGCAGCTGGGCGGGAAGTCCGAGATAGGCAAACCAAAGAGCACAGCCTCCTGCCAGCCTGGATGAGGTGCTAAAGTCCGACCCTGGAGGGACACACCCCAGTCTGGGGGTGGAGGCACTCACAGGTGTCACACGGATGGATGGTCCAATGCAGGGAAGCGGAACTCGTCCATTTATTTTTCGCCCAACACATTTTGAGCACCTGCTGTGTGCCGGGCACTAGGCCTGGCGGTGGGGACACAGTGAGGAACTCCTGACACTAAACACTATGTTAAGAGAAGGCAAAGCGAAAGCACTCATCAATTAAACAATTACACAACATGTGTTGAAATACAAACTGAGATGTGTGCTCTTCCGAGAGGAACAAGGTTTTTGAGAGAAGTTACAGGAGCTTCTGGTCTGAACTTGGGAGTCCGAGGAGGCTTCCTTGAGAACGTGACACTATAGCTGACTGGTTGCTCACTAGGCAAAGGGGAAAAAAAGAGTGTTTCAGACAGAGGGCGGTTTGTGTATAAAGAACAAGAAGGCGGCAGGGCTCCTTTAGACGGATGAAAAGAAAGGTGGTGCATGAGGAGCTAGTGTTTAACAGGCACAGAATTACAGCTGGAGAATATGAAAAAGTTCTGGAAATGAATGGTGGTGATAGCTGCACAATAATGTAAATTTTTAAATGTCACAGAACATTTAAAAATGGCTAAGATGGTACATTTTAAGTTATGCATATTTTGCCACACCAAAAAAAAAAAAAAGACAAGAAAAGGAACTGAGAGTTTAGAGAGTAAGGAATAGGGTGAGAGCCACTAGAGAGAATAGAAGAGCTAAGACCAGGTAAGACCTTTGTAGGCCATGCTAGAAAGTTTAGGACAGTGGGAAACTGATAAAATTTATCTTGTGTAAAATCACTTTGGCTGCTGAAGTTAAGATCAAAATGAAAAAGGCTCACAGAAGCCCTGGTAGGACCAGCTGGGAAGCCAATGCAGTCATCTGGGCAAAAGACGATGAAGCTGGAGCTCGCTTAGACTTGGACTGGAGCGATGGTGAAGAGGAGGAGAACTGGACAGTCTGCAGAGACATGTAGGAACAAAATCAACAAGACGTGGTGACGAATTGGATGTGGAAGAGTAACAAAGTGGCTTCAAGGATAATGCCACTGTTCAGCCTTGAGTGAATGTGTAGATAGTGGAGGGGTTTCTAGATACAGAGAAACTGGAAGAGGATCTGATTTTGGAAAGAAAAATGATCTCTAGTTCTATCTCAGACAAGTTGAATTTGAGGTAGCCTAGAGACTTCTGGTCCAGATGTCAATGTAGGCAGTTGAATGTACAGGTACAGGTCTGGGCTAGACATCAACTTTTGAAAGTCATCACCACATGGGTAGAAACTGAAGCAGGCCTTACATAGCCAGAGAAAAATTACAAAATGAAAACAGATGACCTCCAGGGATCCCCACCTCCTGGTATTCACACTCTTGCGTGGTCTCCTCCACGTTGAGTCAGGGTTGGCCTGTGTGACAAGTGATCATGAGGCTAGGTCATAAAAGGCACAAAAGATAACAGCAATGAGATTTGATTGGTAACAGAGATTGAAACCTCCTCACTGAATGTGAGGGAACCACTGGGATTCCCTCTCCAAGTGTATTCGCAGGTGAATGAAGACCTGTTCTTGTCACCACAGGTCATGAAGACAAAACTCTGGCTTAAATGGGGAAGGAAAAATTGGTGCCAGACCCACAAAAACCAAGAGTTTTTGAATGTGGAGCCTCAGGCTCTCAAAACCTGCTATGTGAGTGCTTTATAATAGGGCTTTGTGCTCTCTGACGGGTGCAGATAGAGTGGCTCAGGCACCATAGTGGATTGGGCTACAGGGGTAAGATGTGGTGTCTGCAGTCCTAGCCCTCCTCTCCAATCATTGGTCATTTTGACTCCAGGCTCCAGAGATTTTCTTTTCCAGCCTTCTTCATTCCTCTACTTCCAGGCTTACACCCTAGGTTGCTGTATCACCACAGAAGAAGAGCTCCACCTCTGAAGTTGTAAACGCAGACACCTGATCTCTGACTGTCCCTTGGCTGTTCTCAGAATTCTGCCCACTGTTGCCTGGCCTGCGGAAGCCTCTACTTGTCCTTCTACTTTGTTGTATGTATCACCTTTCTCCATCCACTTTATTTCCTTCTCCATCCACTGAAAGTGCAGGGTTTATCATTTCCATCACATTCTTCCCAATATGCTCACCTCCATTGTGCAGTTTTTCTTCTGTCACATCTGCCTGGGAGCACTCCAACTCAGGAAAAAAATCCAATCTTCTGGCTTCTCTAAATAAGCCCCTGAGCTGGAAGTGCTGCTGGAAAAAAAAAAATCGCACAACCATACAGATCAGTGCTATGTATGTACCTCGCCAGCCTCCACCAGGTCCTCAACACTGCCCGGCAGTCCCATGTTTGCTGGGTTGGCTCTGTCTCCAGCTCTCCCCAACACCAACCTCAAAATCTCCTGCGTGCTCCCCAGATCTACCACTCTTCAAGATCCCCCTAGCCTCCCAGGTGCCCCCTTCACCGAGGAAAGAGCAGCCATTAAAGTAATAGCCCTCAGTTCCCACCAACTTCTGTCCCTCTACCACCTTCTTTCCTTTTTCCCCTTTATTGCCAGGTTTCTTGGCAACAGTGGCCTGCTCTAAAGACTCCATTTGCTTCATCTTTCCTGTATTTCATAGTCCCTGGAAATTCTCACTTCTGCCTCACCACAGCACTGAAACCTCCTTCATTAAAGACATTCAAGTTCTAGTCTTTACCTGGCTTGACCTTTCAACAGCATTTGTCATTGCTGTCCTGTCTTGCTTCCTCAGTCACTCTTATTTTTATATGACCCCCCCCCCACCTGATTTCCTCTTATATCTCTAGTCTCCCCACCCCTCCCCCATGCTCCTCTGTAGCCTCTTTTCCTTGGCCATGAGAGAAACCAAGTCACTCTCCTTGGGCAGTCTTATCCACTGCATGGTTCCATTTCCACAAGTGATGCCCCTCAAAGCTTATATCGCCAGCCCAGCCCTTGACCCTGAGTTCCAGACCCAAAGAGCCAGCCATAGACTTCTACATCTCCGTCTGACATCACCTTGCATGCACGTGTCCACGGCTGAATTGATCACTCTCTCACTTCCAGTCCAACTTCTCCTTCACTGTCCCCTGTCTCCAAAAATGGCATCACCAGTCTCTCAGTTGCTGAAACCAAGACACCAGAAGTCATCCCTAATTACTCCTTCTCCCTCCCTCCTCCATTAATTCACTAAGACCTGGCAAGTCTATTCCGAATGTCTTTCAAATGCACACATTTTTTTCACTCCTCCACCGTTTCCGGCCTGCACACCTGCAGCAAGTAGCCTTCTCTGTAGTTGTTTGTTTGCTTGTTTTTTAAGGAAAACTCTAAAATGCATCTCTGACTTCACTTCTTTTTTGCCTAAAACTGTCTATAGCTTCCATGGTTCCTAGGAGAAAGTCCAGACTCTGGGTACCAGTCACCTGGGTAACCTCTACTACCTCTTCATATTGAGACATCTGTCTGTTTTCTGTGGAGCCTTTGGGGACTTTTCCCAGGGAGAGAGCCTTGCTGGGGTTAATAGTACAGGCTTGGGAACCAGGAAGCCCTGAAGTCCTGGTCCAGTTCAGGTATGTTGCCCCACTTTTCTCACTGGGTTTTACTCCTCTGTGAAATGGAATGAAAGCTGCCTCCTCACAGGGTTGACTAAGGGAATTGTGGAGGGAGAGCCCAGCAAAGTAGATGAGCCTGCTCTGGATCAGGGCCACTACTCAGGGAAATGAAGCTCTATGAGGCAGAATTGCCCCCCCCCCCACCCTCCCAGATCCCTTTTGAGTAAAGGCTTCGAAGATCTTCCTCCTATATGATGTGGCTGCTGTTCACCCTGTGCTGCAGGGAAATCCAGCCTTGTTCCCATGTCCGTAATGGATGGGTTGAACCAGAGAGAAGACAACGACTTCAGAGTGTCAGCGGTTGCCAGCAGTAACTATGTGGCCCAGGAGGGTAGGACCAGCTTCCTTCTTTTATCTTGCAGCAAGCCACCTCTGCAGTATGGTGCATAGGCAGTATGGAGTAGTAAGTTAAGAACGAGGGCTCTAAAGCCATACTACCCGTGTACAGATATTGGCTCTGCCCTTAGTGGCTGTGAGATCTTGGGCAGGTTTCTTAACCTATTTTCTCATCTGTAAAATGGAGAAAATAACAGTTCTTTTTAGGGCCGTAAACCTAGTGAGCTTTATTACTACCCAAAGGAAAAATAGGTGTAGATACAAGTTTCTTCCTCAGCAAAGAATAAAGCTAACAGCAGTGTTTTCCTACTACCTGCAGGGTTTGGCTTGGCAGGAGGCAGTGGCCAGGGTTCACGTTCCAGACGCGTATCTGGAGGCACCAGAGTGATGTCGAAATAGGGAGGAGTGGACTTGGAGCCAGATATCTGGGTTCCAGCCACAATACCCGTGTGGCCCAACGCAAGGTGCTCCTGCAGATAGACTACCCAGCGCCTAAAAGGCGAGGAGCTGACGCCCGGCCCCGCCCCCGAGGTTAGCTCTCCAGACTGCGCAAATGCAATCGAGCGCCTACAGCGCTGAGCCCCCAGGGGGCGGGACCGAGGCTGACGCTCTGACCATCGCTCTTGCGCGCCCAATCACAAATGACGTTCCGTCTCTTCCCAGTCACCGGGAGGACCCAATCAACGTCGAGAGTGTAGGCCCCACCTAACATGGGTCCCTGCTTCAGTAATAGTGCGCCTGGGGCTGCCGGTTGGCTCCGGTTTAGATGCACGGGGGTCCTCAGGGCCTGAGACCGGGTTCCAACCTGGCTTCTCGGGATGTCGGTGGCCTTCGTACCGGACTGGCTGAAAGGCAAGGCGGAAGTTAATCAGGAGACGATCCAGCGGGTGAGCGCTAACGAGGGCGGAGAGAAGTTCCTTGGTTGAGATCTTGAAAGGGTTCGGGTTCGGGAAGCTTCCTAGAGTGAGCAGCATCCCAGTTGAGGCTTGTGGTGGGTTTGCGTAGGGGGTCGGCTTGCAGCGGTGTGGCGTGAGACCGGAACGAAGCCGGCAAGAACACTGGGGCAGTACAACCCCGCAATGAAGAGACTAGGGGGTAGTGTGCCTGGCCGTCCCGATGACGCACTGCGCTGACCCTTTCTCTGGTCTTTCAGCTCCTGGAGGAGAATGACCAGCTCATCCGCTGTATCGTGGAGTATCAGAACAAAGGCCGGGCGAATGAGTGCGTCCAGTAAGTACCCGCCCCTCCTCCCAACTTTTGGGAGGAGGATAAACCAGTGTGGTGATACAGCAAGCTGACCTGAACTAGGAGTCTTGGGTGACTGATCCCCTATGAGGCTCAGAGGTTACTTACCTGCTCCAAACCACACAGACAGCACATTGTGAAGCCTGGAGTCAGATGTGGCACCCTCTTTGAATTTGAATTATGCTCACTGCAAACTTCCTTCAGGTAGACATGTCAGTTGATGACAACAGGGGTGGGGAGAAGATCACGTGGAAAACTAGTCTCTGGAGATGAGCGCTGTGGCCCCTTGCTCATCATGGATCCTCAGCTCATCCTTTTTCTGAGGGGGTCAGACCATTTGACTGTTAAGTTAGTTCCCTTTCATTTTCTAACTCACAGTCTGTAATGCACACAAGGACCATAAAAGACTTACAAGTTAAGCCAAACGCACATTCAGCACAGTAATTGAATGTGTTTTCTAGTTATATACCAAAATGAGAGAAAACAGTCTTTCTAAATGTAGTCCATGAATTATGCTCCATTTATTATTACATTATTTCATTCTTACTGAAGACATGTTTAAGAAAGGCATGCTTTTCCCACCCCCTAAAAAAATCACCCACAATCCCTCACTGAATAGCTCAATGGAATAGTAGAGGTATCTTTGTGTAAGTCTTTGCATTTGATTCTGGCATCTGACAATTTGCTTTTTTACAGTTTATAGTAAACTCTCATTTTTCTATATAGAAGTTGCAAAACGTTCCATTTGGTGTAGCGATTCTCAACCTATGCATAAGAAAGTTATCAAAATTTCCTGGTGGGCTTTTTCACATTGCATAGGCCATGCTTCCTGCCCTCCTAGTCTGGTTTGCCTTCCTGGGTAGAGAACTCTGTCACCTGATTGAGAATCACTACTATAGTAAGCTCACATTGATCCTTTGAAGTGCTTTGTCCCTTTAAGTTTGTTCAACAGACATTCTATAAGTACTACTGAGTACCAGACACTGTTTCAGCTACTGGGGAATCAGTACCAAAACCAGCTTTGCTTTTTACCAAATCAGGTACCTTGTCTGCTCTTACAGAGTTTACATTCTAGACTCCAGAAGCTGGAAGGAGGAAATCATACAATTAGGCACATAGTAGTAAGTGCTTTGAATAAGAATAAACCAGGGTAAGTGAGGGAGAAGGGATGCCATTTTACACAGGGTATATCTGATGCGACATTTGAGCAGACACCAGAGGTGAGGGAGCCAGCTATATAGATTTGTGAGGCAGAGTCAGCATCAGGTGGAAAAGCCCCCTAGGCTTCAAATCACAGCAAGGAGGACGCTGCAGCCAGAACTCAGTGAGCAAAGGGAAAGTGGTAGGAGCTGAGATCAGAGACGTAACTGGAGGCCCCAATCTTATAGCCTTGCAGGCCATCAGAAGGGCTGGAAGAGCTCAGCTTTACTCAGAATGAGATGGGAGCTTTTGGAGGGTTTTAATCAGAGGTATTGCAAGTCTTGACTTATACTGTACAATGATCCCTTAGGTTGCTACTTAGGAGTCAAAGGTAGAGCAGGGAGACCAGTTATGAGACTGGTCCGATACAATAGCCTAGGCAAGAAGGGGAGTGGTTTGGCCCAGAGAGGTAGCCATGGAAGTATAAGTGCAAACAGGTAAGAAGCTGGATATATTTTCCTTGGTGTTAAATAAGGAGGTTGATGATACTAAATCATCTAAACAATAGATGAGCCATTCCACTAGGGTGGGTAAATTCCTTTCCAGTGTCTTGTTAGTGTTCAGTAAAAGCAAGCCTCTGATTTTTGCCCGTTTTTTACCCATAGGTACCAGCATGTGTTACACAGAAATCTCATTTATTTGGCTACCATCGCAGATGCCAACCCCACCAGCCCTTCAAAACCAATGGAATAATCTTTCAGCTGGCTCTCATAAGGAGTAATTGAGGGTAACCCATTTCCTATGAAGTAGAGATAGGATCTTTACCAACTCAACTGCTTGAAACATGAATGAAACCTCTGTGACTCTTTTAAAAATGTGAAAAGGTGAAGAAAGCTACTAAATTAACTGTATTTGCAGCGTAAATACTTATTTTAATAATTAAGCAGATTAAGTTGACTCCAGATGTCCTCTTTCCTGTTTGGATGTTTCGATAACAAAGATATCATGGGCATCTTCAATTCAACCTTTTCAGTTTCAGCCTGAAGAGGAAACTGAATAGATGTTGGGCAATCAACAGGAATTGGCAAGACTCCTAACTGAGGCCCTGCCGAATGGATGTGTAACTGTGTGCTCCCTCCTACCAGTTTGTAGTTGTGGACCTGACCATTTTTTTCAGGTTGCTTTGAAATAAAGCTCTCCTTTCCATGAAAGACTCCTATTGAGGTATAGAGGTTTTCATATAATAAGTGTTCCATTTGGTCTTCTGGAAAAACCGTAAGGACTTAAAAATATATGTAACAACGGGACACCTCTGTGGCTCGGTCAGTTAAGCGTCCGACTTTGGCTCAGGTCACGAACTCACAGTTTGTGAGTTCGAGCCCTGCATTGGGCTCTGTGCTGACAGCTCAGAGTCTGGAGCCTGCATGGGATCCTGTGTCTCCCTGTCTGTATCCCTCCCCACCCCTCAACAATGAATACATGTCTTAAAAATATGTATATATGTGACAACACCATTATCATTGCTAACCAAATCAATAGTAATTCTTAATTATTTAATATCATCTAATATCTTTTAAAATACTTTTTTAAAATATCTTTTTCCACCTATCTTTTTAAGGTTCTTGGCTGGGCCTCTATAATAAAAGACAGGTTAACAAAAGAAAAGCATATAAGTTAAGTTTGATGTGACATGGGAGTGCTTCATAAGGAAATGAAGACCCAAAAAACCAGTTAAACCTGAACATTTTTATATTAGATTTGATGAAAAGTAGAAAGTTGTGGAAAACTGTGGGTGGAACAGTAGGGTATGAGTGAAGCGTAGTAAATTAGGGGAACTTAGCATGGCCTTTTCATTCAAAATCTCAGTGTCCCTCCTTTTTAAAAGATAAAGATGCTCCTTTCTTCTGGGTATAAGAGGGCACTTCTCACATGGGGTCTCATGACCTTGCTTCTTGGGAGGTCAGAAAATCCTTCCAGCATCTCATTTTTCAGATTCCTTCAGCTTAAAATATTCAGTACAGGGGCGCCTGGGTGGCGCAGTCGGTTAAGCGTCCGACTTCAGCTCAGGTCACGATCTTGCGGTCCGTGAGTTCGAGCCCCGCGTCGGGCTCTGGGCTGATGGCGCAGAGCCTGGAGCCTGCTTCCGATTCTGTGTCTCCTTCTCTCTCTGCCCCTCCCCCCTTCATGCTCTGTCTCTCTCTGTCTCAAAAATAAATAAACGTTAAAAAAAATTTAAAAAAAAATATTCAGTACACCAAGGTGTCACGCTTTGGAGTAGCATGTCCTGAACTCCATCAATTATCACAAAATGTCTTTTTGTTGACTTGTCTAACTCTGGGTCCAAACAAGATTCATAACACTGCATTTTGTTGACATCCCTTAAATCACTGTAAAAATACTTAGCAGTTCCCCTTCTTGTCTTCATTGCCATTTGTTGGCAAAACTAGGTGATATGCCCTAAAATTAATCATGTTCTGGATTTGCCTAGTTGCATCCCTATGATGTTATTAAATATGTCCCAATATTGCCCACTTTTCCTGTAAACTGGTAGATCTAGAGGCTCATTCAGACTCAGATTCTAGTATTTTTGGCAAGTATACAACATAGGAGGTAAGAGGTACTTGCTTCTGCATTATATCAGGAACGACCTGATTTATCCATCAAGTGCCCAATAGTCTTTGACTTAAATTATGATCTACCTAGCTTTGATCTATTATTTCGTTAGGGATTGCATACCGGTGATTTTCTATTTTATCATCCCTCCTGCCTTTATTAGCTTTGTCCAATAAAGAACTTTCCCTCTTTGAGACTTCTCTGTAAAATGAAGCGAGGAGATTTTCCTAAGTGAACCCAAAATTAAAACCTCCAGTGCCTGGCTCCTTTTGTAGGAGTTAAGGGTTGTAACCTAGAGAGGCCTCATTTTGAGTCCCAACTCTATCATAACCTCTGACCGCTGCTTCCTCACCTATAATACGATGATAATGAAAGTAGTATCTGCCTCCTGAGGTTGTAAGATTGAGGTAATGTGGTTGAGAGCTGGGCACATAGTAAACACTCAATGTGTGTTGGCTCTGATGTGTTATCTAAGGGCTCTGGCCCTTTCTGGCCCTTCTCTAATCTGGGAAGAAGCCAGTTCTTTGTTTCCTCATTCCCCCATTCTTCCATCCTTAGAGTTCTAGTCCATTAATGAACGACTCCTTCCCCCACTGTTCATGGGGTTGGTGCCCATACTCTATGCGATGTGGTCTGCTCATGGGCCTGATCTGTTTAGCAGATATGGTGGGCACAATGCAATGTTTTTAGTTTTGAATTAGGTGCTAACATTTATTTTTTTTTTTTAATTTTTCTTTTCAACGTTTATTTATTTTTGGGACAGAGAGAGACAGAGCATGAACGGGGGAGGGGCAGAGAGAGAGGGAGACACAGAATCGGAAACAGGCTCCAGGCTCTGAGCCATCAGCCCAGAGCCTGACGCGGGGCTCGAACTCACGGACCGCGAGATAGTGACCTGGCTGAAGTCGGATGCTTAACCGACTGCGCCACCCAGGCGCCCCTTAGGTGCTAACATTTAAAGAGGGTCTCCCAATAAGCCTGAATTTCTAGCAGTGCTGGGCCTGCAGGTCCACATGGCAACCATCAGCTGGAGTTGGATGGCAGTTTCCCCCTTTACTAGGCAGCTTGACCTGTTCACATAGGGCTTGGCTCGAGCTGGAATAAAAATGCTAGCTGATGTTTCAGTTTGGACCTCCCCTAAAACAGAGCCTGAGACAAGGCCTTGGGTGCAGATAGTTTATTTGGGAGGTGATCTCAGGAAACAGGAATAAGGCCATGAGGACGATGAGACAGAGAAGGAAAAGCCGCTAAACAAGTGTGTTATCAAAATTACCGCTATAGGCAATAAAGGCTCAATTCTGGGGCAGGGGTCAGAAGGATGGACCTAAAAGCATACAAGCGTCTCAGACGTGTCTGCCTGAGAGACCCTGGCTGGGGTTGCCTCCAGGGGAGTTAGCTCCTCTGTACTAACAAGCAGCCTTTGTGGCCAAGTGGGCCCTAGATGTCAGAGGAGGAAGAAAGTAAAAAGCTGCATGGCAGCCCCTCCGATGGGCTTCTGCTAGCACAATGTGAGTCTGACCTTGTAGGAACTGTCCACTACTGGCACGGGAGGCAAGGGTCTGTGACAGAGCACTGGAGGTTCCAGTGTATGGGTTCTGAGCAAGCCGGTATGGCCTATGGCAGTTTAGGGTAGCTTCCTGTGTAGTAGGGGGAATAGCCGTAAAGACAAAGTCCAGTTCCCCCTTAGAGGGAAGGAGTTGGTGACCTGCTGTGTTCCCCTCTTTTCGTCTCTTGGAAGGATATGTCAGTCCGCATGTAGACAACTGAATCAGGGCAAATCAGAGGCCTCTGGAAACAGCCAAGTCTGTTTAAGCCACAGTTTACCCGAATTGCCAGAAAATTGCCAGACTCTCCAGAGGGCCCTTTTCTGGAGAGATACACTGGAGAAGTTGGCACAGGCCACTTAGCTGTTATGGTACATGCCCCAGCCCGTCTCTACCAGTCTGCTTCAGAGGGAAGCAACTACCATCCCTCTTAGGGGACCCAGAACTCAATATAGTTGTGAAAGGTGATTTAAAAAGGTAAAGACCAAACCTGACCAGACTGTATTAACTGCTTTTCTCAGAGGATCTCCTGCTTCAAGATTAAGCCTCCACTCTGCCTGTCAGCCCTTTTCCAGCTCTCGGGGTCAAGCTGATCTCCCAAAGCCGATATACGGCCTGGGCCTTTCTCTTGGGTTTCCAAGCCTGCTTCCCAGGATTTGCAACTGTGGCGACTGATGTCATTATCACCTTCTCCCGAGATGAGGATATGGCAGCTAAAACAAAGAGAGCAGATAATTTGAAGTCAGGTTTATTCCACAGAATGTTAAGCTATTTTCTCCCACTTCCTCATGAGGCTTTTTGACATCGCAGTCTGACTTTTGGGGACCGTAAGTAATAATATGGCTAGGGAAGAAATGATGTTCAGTGCTATCTCATATACTCTTGAGCCTCTGTAATAAACATCCATTACTAAAGGTGATCCTGACTATATTTCTTAAGCTGGACACATAGTATCTTCATTTTTGTTGTTACTCTACCTCACACATATATTGTTTTGATTCTATTTTAATAAAAGCGATTTTAAGAAGTTATCTGTTACCTCTTTTCCAAATGAAAATCCCACAGATTCTTCCGGAATCTAGACATTCCATTCAGTCCTGGGACATTTCTTTCCTTCCTAAATCTTTTCATCTTTTAAAAAAATTTTCTAATGTTTATTTATTTTTGAGAGAGAGAGAGAGAGAGAGAGAGAGAGCACTAGCAGAGCAGGGGCAGAGAGAGAGGAGACACAGAAATGGAAGCAGGCTTCAGGCTCTGAGCTGTCAGCACAGAGCCCGACGCAGGGCACGAACTCACAAACTGTGAGATCATGACCTGAGCCAATGTCAGAGACTTAACCAACTGAGCCACCCAGGTGTCCCATCGTAAATCTTTTTAATAAGAGTCTAGGGCCCAAAGGGAAGTTGTTTGTTTTCATTTCTGTTTGTGATAAATTCATTCATAAAAAAAATACTTACTGATCCACTAGTGTGTGCTGAAGGTACTACAGTGAGTAAGCCAGACAATGTCATTGCTCTCATGGAAACTTTATTCTTATATAAAGAAGGCAACACGGTATAAATAACCTGTATTTCTGGGAGAGACAGGCAACAAAATATAAACCATCAAGGAAAGCTTCACATGGCAAGAAGTGCTGTGCAGAGAATTACAACAAGGTAATGTGCTAAAGAGTGTCTGGGTGGCCACTTTAAGTAATGGAGTCAGGAATGACCCAGGGAGGTGACGTTGCAGCTGAGATATGAACAACAAGGAATCTGACACATGACCATCAAGGGACCCAGCAGTGCAGGCAGAAGCAAGAGCTATGCAAAGACTTTTCATTCCAACTGGCTTTTCTTTTCTCTCTCTCTCTTGAGTCCATGTATAGAGCAGTATTCACCTATGTGGTCATCAATTCAATTAGAACGTGAGTTCTCGTTTGGCCAGGCCTGTGCTGGGTTCTCCAGTGAGGAAACTAGAGGAGACAGGGCACTGGGTCGTGCTTTCAGGGAGCTCCCAATAAGCCTGACAAGATAAAAGAGGCCTACACCCAGGCACGGATCAGGGTACTATGCAGGACTGAGGATGCTGAGAAATTGTCCATATATTGAAGCTGCACGGATTCCAAGTGGAAACTAGCAAGTGCTTCTTACAGAAAAAGTCTATGCTTTTCCATTCCTGAGCACCCTTTTGTCTGCAAACAAAAAACTGCCCGTTGTAGCAGAAGCTACCAGCATCCCACGCTCATTTCTTGAACTTTATTTACTCTTTTAATTGTGCTGCAACCAACTCCCAACAGTCCATATCTGTATCTTTATTCCTGAGGACTTTTTTCTAAAACTAGACGGCTGCCTTGCCCAGGCATCGTAGACCAGAAGAACCTGGAGATTACCATGCTGGCAACAGCTTCTCAAGTCAGGACTCTCAGTAGATGGAGTATTAACATCCCAGCTTCCTCACCCCTCCGTAGGGATAATTCCAAGATGTTTCTTGTGTACTAGTTGCCAGAGTTCCTCATCAGGATTAGGTTCTAATCACCCAGTATGGTAGCCGGTTTATTAATAGCACACGCTTTACTGCCTATCTTCTTTGTTTCACTTTTCCATCCTCTGAATGGAGTTTCCTAGGGCCACTTCTTGCACTCAACTTGTACTCAAACCATCATCTCAGAGTCTTCTGAAGGAAATAACCAAGATACCAGTTGTTTAATGCCTTACCCTTGGTAGGTAGACCCAGATGGACTGGCTTAGCAAATATAGCTTCCATTAGCACCAGAGCAGATAATTTTTTACCCAAACCCTGTCTACTTGCAAACATTAGTGTCTAGAAAAAGCATCATTAGGACCAATTTGGAGTTTGCAATCAGAGAACAAGTTGATCAACATAAAGTGAGGAACCTACCTGACAAGAAGTGCTTGTTGTCGTGAGTTTTTCATATCCATTTGATGGGAGCCAAGCTCCCTGCTGAAGAGGACGAAGCATTAGACATTTGTGAAAATACAATCACGCTTTAAAGCAAGTTAGTGACGGGGCGCCTGGGTGGCTCAGTCGGTTGAGTGTCCGGCTTCGGCTCAGGTCATGATCTCACAGTTTGTGAGTTCGAGCCCCCCGTCGGGCTCTGTGCTGACAGCTCAGCCTGGAGCCTGCTTCGAATTCTGTGTCTCCCTCTCTCTCTGCTCCTCCCCTGCTCATGCTCTGTCTCTCTCTCTCCTTCAAAAATAAATAAAAACACTAAAAAAATAAAAAAATAAAGCAAGTTAGTGGCAAAAAAGCCACTTGCCTAAAAGGCCAACGGATGTGTAGTATCCACAATTAAGGTGACTTCTTAGTTTGCAGCCATTGCCTCAGTGGCCATTTCTGTGCTGCCATACCCCTGTGCTTCTCCTGGTAATTGGCGCCACCCAAGCTGATCAGTCACGGTATCTGCCCACTACTGTGACCATCAAGACTGATGCACATATGAACCTCATCAATTCAACAGATCTCTCGCTGGGATTTTTCTCACTGGTGCTGGCAGGAAAAGTGCCTTCCCCTCAGATTTCCAGGCTGTAAGAATATATGCTGGGATCTGCCACAGCCATGTCCCCTGACTCCCGTGGGAAAGCCCATCTGCTCTTGACTAATATCGTGAGAATGTTATTCTCTCAAAATGTCCATTTTTCTGTCAAATGGAAGTCTACTTGTTTCCCACAAAAGAATAAATCTAGGATTTCAAAAAATGTATTTAAAAAATTTCAATATAGATATTGTTATCAAATTCTGGTAATACTTCTTTTGCTATGTTTAGGTCCTAAGGTTACCTCCAGGTTTGATGATTGGCTAGGAGGACTCACAGGACTCAGCATATATACTCGTACCTATAACTTTTTATAGCAAAAGAATACAAAGCAAATCAGCAAAGGGAAAAGGCACATGGGGTGAAACCCAGAGGCAACTAGGTTCAAACGTCCCTTTCCCAGTGGAATCACACAGGCTAAGCTTAATTCCTCCAGGGATGAATCATAACAACATGTGAGAAATGTCTACCAGGGAAGTTCATTAGAGACTGAGTGCCAAAAGTTCTTACTGGGGGCTGGTCACATACGTGTATATCCTCTGCCTAGTACATACCCAGTTTCCAGATCCACAGAAGGAAAACAGGTGTTCAGCAGATTGTTTGCTCAAATAGTTCAGGCATAATAAAGCATTCTAATCATTCAACTGAAGTTTTCAATAAGCATAGGAAATTGATTGCCATTCAAGTTCCCTGATTCCACCCACAGAGCAGCCTTTTAGGCAGGCTTTTCTAAAGATAGCAGTCTTGGGCCTATTAATTCTTTTCTGCACAATTTCCTATTTAAGATGTAGGATAGCCTTTAATTAAAAAATGGTATAAGGAAATAAGGTAGAATTGTATATGTATCTTCTCACTGGATTCCTTTTCTCCCTTTTGTTCACCTTTTTTCTCCTTTCCCTAAATTATAAAAACATAAAAGTTACTTTGGTAGGGATCCCTGTGTATTATAGTGGATATACTTAAGGAATTTAGAGGCAATAGATAACCAGTACACCATACACTGGGATAATCATATGCCTTTTCTTTATTCTGTTAATATGATCAATTATATGAATAGATTTTCTGATCTTGAACCATCTTTGCCTTCCAGAGTTAAAGCCAACTAGGTCAGGAACATTTAGGGGTTTAAATGCTGCTACATTCTATTTCCTAATATTTTATTTGATTTTTATCTTTTTTTTTTATTTTTTTTCAACGTTTTTTTATTTATTTTTGGGACAGAGAGAGACAGAGCATGAACGGGGGAGTGTCAGAGAGAGAGGGAGACACAGAACTGGAAACAGGCTCCAGGCTCCGAGCCATCAGCCCAGAGCCCGACGCGGGGCTCCAACTCAGGGGCCACAAGATCGTGACCCGGCTGAAGTCGGACGCTTAACCGACTGCACCACCCAGGTGCCCCTGATTTTTAAATCTATGTTTATAATGAGATTGGTCTATAACTTTCTTGCCCTGTCTTTGGTATTGGTATAACAAGATAAGTTAGGTAGCTCTCTTTTTCCATTTTCTAAAATACTGTGATTGAGAAAAGATTATTGATCCTTAAGGGTCTGGTAAAATGTGCCTATGAACCAATGTGGAACCTGTGTTTTTCAGAAAGGAAGACTATGTTTGGTCATAATGGTTTTATTATGAGTCATTTCAAAGAAATATAAAAGTAGAGAACATAGCTTGCTCAAAAATCCCCATATACCTCTCACCTAGATACAATTATCAAGATTAAGCCACATTTGTTTCATTCATTATATCTAAAAAACAAAGGACATTTTCTTGCATAACCAAAATGTCATTATCCTTATGTTCATTATTCATTATTAGATGGCTAACAAAATTAAGTGTGTTTCCTTGTTTTCACCTACTATCTAGACCATTATCAAATTTCCCATCTGGCTATGTCAAAATGTCCTACACAGTTGTTTGGAAAGAAATTAGGGGTTACTAATTCAATTTTTTCAATGGTTGCTAGTTTATTTAGGCCTTCTATTTCTTTTGAGTCAATTTTGGCAATTTCTCTTTTCTAGAAAATTATGTTTCATCTAAATTGGGGCGCCTGGGTGGCGCAGTCGGTTAAGCGTCCGACTTCAGCCAGGTCACGATCTCGCGGTCTGTGAGTTCGAGCCCCGCGTCGGGCTCTGGGCTGATGGCTCAGAGCCTGGAGCCTGTTTCCAATTCTGTGTCTCCCTCTCTCTCTGCCCCTTCCCCGTTCATGCTGTGTCTCTCTCTGTCCCAAAAATAAATAAACGTTGAAAAAAAATTAAAAAAAAAAAAAAGAAAATTATGTTTCATCTAAATTTCCCGACCAGCACTCCTGATTAGTTTTGCCAGGGTCCTATCCATTAAAGTGCCAACTGCTGGTGTGATCCCACTGTAAAAGGCTTAAAACTCAGAATCAACACCTGAATATTCCTGCTACTAAGGTTCTCCAAATCAAGCCTGAGTTTGTAAACTCCTTGGATATGAATTTTCTACTCTGGAGGAAGAGGGAGGAGGTATCAGTCCTTTTGGCGCATGCTGGCCCTAGGCCTGCCTTCTCCCAAGAGTTCCTTCGCCTTAACCACAGCCTGAATAGCATACCTTATTGCTCAAATCCTGTGAAATATAATTTTAATTCACAGGACAGAATAAAAGAATTTTGAGCAAGGAGGGAACTTAGAATGTATTTCATCCTGCTTATTTTCCAGATGAAGTCACTGAACTCCAGGATCAAAGTGATTTGCCCCAGATCATTTGATCAGGAGACTTTACTGGAGGAGGAGGGGGGAGGAAGGAGACTTTACTGGAGTGGCAAGATAAAAACGAATTCCAGGAGATTTAATGCATTTTAAATACTCCCCAAATTAAGTACACTACTACATTCCAGAGCCCTAAAGTCTAGTTACATTGAAGTCAGCTGCCCCAAAGCATAGTAATGACAAATTATTCCCCATGGCAATGCTTTTCTTCCTTCCACAAGTCTTTGTATGAAAGTCGGTTTTACCAACCCATTTCATCTCAAAGTAGGCAATGTACATTTCACTTTTTTCCAAACCTATAAATGGTCAGCTGTAACACTGTAAGCAAAATCAGACCCAGGACCACTAACTTCTCAATTCAGCCTAGGTTACAAATGTGAACCCCAGGAGACTGTTGCTTTGATAGAGATGCTGGACTTTTAGAGAGGTGAAAATGGCAACCTGACAGAGACAGCACTTCCACTGTGGTGCAGAAAGTCTCTGTACTTTACAAGGTGGCACAAGTGCAAAAACAAATTAGAAACCACCTGAGTGACCCTGATTAAAAAAAAAAAATTTTTTTTTTTTTTACGTTTCTTTATTTTTGAGAGGCTGAGAAAGACAGAGCATGAGTGGGGGAGGGGCAGAGAGAGAGGGAGACACAGAATCCGAGGCAGGCTCCAGGCTCCAAGCTGTCAGCACAGAGCCTGACGCGGGGCTCGAACCCACGAACCGCGAGATCATGACCTGAGCTGAAGCCAGACGCTCAACCGACGGAGCCACCCAGGCGCCCCATGACCCTGATTTTTAAATTTACTGTAAAGCTACAGTAATCAAAACAGTGTGCCACTTCAGACTCATCAGGATGGTAATTATTAAAACAAAACAACAGCAGAAAATGACAAGTGTTGGGGAGGATGCTGAGAAATCGAAACCTTGTGCATTGCTGATGGGAGTGTAAAATAGTGCAGTTCCTCATAAAAACAGAATCAGCTTAGGACCTAGCCATCCCACTTCTGCGTATGTACCCAAAGGAATTGAAAGTAGGCTCTCAAAGAAATATTTGTACCCTCCTCCCGATAGCCATATTATCACGATAGCCAAAAGGTAGAAGCAACCCAAGTGTCCATCTGCTGGTGAATAAAGGAAATATGGTATACTCACACAATGCGGTTATTATTTAGCCTTAAAAAAAAAAAAAAAAAAAAGAGAAGGAAATCCCGCAATATGTGGTAACAGGGTTGAAACTCGAGAACATTATGCTAAGTGAAACAGGTCAATCACAGAAAGACACATATTGCATGATTCCGCCTGTATGTGGTAACTAAAAGAGTCAAACTTATTCAAAGAATAAAATAGTGGTTGCCAGGGGATGGGAAGAGGGGGAAAGCAGTTGCTATCAAGGGTTACAAAATTTGACCTATGAAAGATGAATAAATTCTAAAAACTTGCTGTACATTTTGTCTATTGGTAACAATACCACATTGTACATTTAAAAATCTGTTAAGAGGGTAGATGTCATGTTAAGTGTTCTTACCATAATAAAGTAAAAAAAAAGAGTGGTTGCCTGAGGCTGGGTAGAGGGGAGAATACAGTTGGATACAGAGTTTCAGTTTTCCAAGATGAAAAATGTTCTGTGGATAGATTGGTGGTAATGATTGCACAACAATGTTAATGTACTTAATGTCTCCAAATTTTACATTTGAGTTAAATGACAATTTTAGGCAGTGTGTATTTTAGTTTTAAATTTTTTTCTTCAATGTTTTTATTTATTTTTGAGACAGAGAGAGACAGAGTATGAGCAGGGGAGGAGCAGAGAGAGAGAGGGAGACACAGAATCCAAAGCAAACTCCAGGCTCTGAGCTGTCAGCACAGAGCCTGACGCGGGGCTCGAACCCACGGACTGTAAGATCATGACCTGAGCCGAAGTCGGATGCTTAACCGACTGAGCCACCCAGGCGCCCCTACAGTTTTAAGAAAATAAAACAAAAACAAAACAGTGTGGCCCGGGCATAAAGATAGGTACATGGAACAGTGTAACAAAGTAACTGCAGAAATAGAATAATAAGTGGTCGCAAAACCAAGGTAATTCAATTGATAAAACGCAGTTTTTTCAACCAAGGTGGTGGGACTACTCTGTTTTCATGGGGGAGGGGGGGTGTCAAATGAACCTCAACCTCTACCTGGCACCACAATGAAAAGTTCCAATAGATCGTATTCTTACACGTAAAAATTAAGACTATAAAACTTCTAGAAGAAAACACAGGAGAAAATCTTCAGGAGCTTGGGGTAAGCAGAGATTTCTTAGCACAGAAAGAGCACAAACCATACGAGAAATTGATCAAGTGCCTTCACTAAAATTAAAAACTGCTTCGCACAACCACCGTCTAAACAACGAAAAGGCCCAGCTGAGGAGAAAACATTCGCAATTATATATGAAAAAAAAGACTTGTACTTAGAACATATACGTCCCACTCGTTTAACAAAACATTTGTACACAGAACTCTCGCATTCAATAAGACGAAAAGGAATAAAAAAAAAAACGGGAATGGTCTTGAACTGACCCTTGACAAAAGAAGTAGAATGGCCACGAACAGAAAACTATTCCGGGGACGCTGGAGCCAAAGAGGGAACGAACGCACATCTCAACCTAAAAGGCTTTTGAAATGAGACAGTCTAACAGGAGGAGAGCGTCTTAACTACTCCTTGCGAAAAGGAAAACAGGCGAACAGATCGGTCGGTTGACTAGACGTCAACGACTTAATTTCTCACTGCTTGCTCACAGGTGTAGACAACACGGAAGCACCGCGACACCGGAAAAAGCGCGGACGCTCACGGCTCCAGAAGGAGGGCGAGAGGAAGTAGAGAGTGCAGGCGTGATCTCAGCTCCCAGATTGGGCGACTGACTCCGGGGCGGGGCAAAAAAGGACCAGCTCAGGTATGGGAGCTTCGGGCCAGAAGCTCCTCTGGAGCCCCCAGACACGCCCACCTGCGCGCGCACCCTTCAGTTAAACACCCCCTTGGAGACAGTGCTCTCGCGGTATTTGTCCCGACTCTCGCGGGGTTTAGCGTGGCACTGGGAGGCCGGGCCCCGGGGAGGGGGTGGTGGTCGGTTAGTGGCGTTGGGCTCCGACCGCCGCGGTGGCATTGCTTTCTCCTCTGCTTACGGGGAGCTGCTCAGGCTGGAGGCTAACCAGGTGAAGAGCTCGCCCGCATGTGTGTGCGCGGTACTTGGGAGTCGGGAGGCCCGGCGCTGGAGGGGACCCCGTCTCAGCCTCCCGTGGTGTCGAGGCAGGCCGGCGCGAGGCGACCGTGGCGCGGGCTCCGCCCCAGCCTCCGCCCTAGCTCCCGCCCTGACCGCTTTCCTCCCCCTTTCTCCTAGCTCTTGCCGCCGCCTCGGTCGCGATGGGGGCGCAGGACCGGCCGCAGTGCCACTTCGACATCGAGATCAACCGGGAGCCGGGTGAGCCGGAGACTGGGCTCCTGCTGGGGCCTGGACCGTCCCTGGGGAAGGAGAGGGGTCTGCCCTCATCAACCCTCCCCCAAGCCATTTTGGGAGCGGGTAGACGCAGTCAGCACTCCCTTTTCTCCTGAACGAAAAATCCATGGAAAGGAGATTTTCTACGGAAAATCTATAGCCCGGATCCACCACTCCCATTCTACTCGGAGTCCGGGCCTCGCGCTCCCAGACCCCTTGCGGGGACACTACGCCCTGCACCCCCGAACTGAGTGTTCGTACCATGCCTGGCGCCAAGATAAAGGGGGTGCAATCCTCGGACTTTTTCTCTCTCAGTGTCTCAAGGGGCAAACACTCCCAATTCCTGTTTCTGGTATTTTTCTCTCTGTGTGAGGTTTGGACTTGTATATTGTCTTTCCTACGCCTTGTATATATCATTAGTAGATTAACCCCACTAATATTTTTCCTAAAGTATCTTTAGCCAGAATTTCTTGGTTCGTGGGAAAATTACTTTGTGAAAGTCTTGTGCGATAAACCAAAGCAGTCTGTGCCAACAGGCCTGCAGCACGAATGCACGTAGCATTAATGCTTCGCCTTTAGGGAAAGCAGCCGTTCGTGAGTATATTTTATTGAGAATAAAATGTTTTCTTCTGAAGACTAGTTGCTACGTAGCAGACCCTTCAGGATTACGAACTGTTAGCCTCCCCCCCCCCCCCGTATCTGTGGCAGAAGTTTTAGTTGGAAAGTCTTTGTGCAGCGTCTTGTTCAACTGATTCTTACTGAGATCCTGCAACTGTTCAAGACTGAAGACAGCAAGGAGTAAAACAAAGGACTCTCTTCCTTGTAGTTTGTATTCTGTTTGGGGGAAGACCAGACCATAGAACAAGGGGGAAAAAATACGGTGGCTTATAGTAGGGGTACTGTTTTAATATGTTGGTCAGAAAAAGCCTTTTCTGAGATGACAGTTAAGCAGGCATCTGGAGGAGATGAGGAGGGGAGCCATTGTGGATACCTTTGAGGAGCATTCCTGGCAACCGAAGTTAGTACAAAGGCCCTGAGGAGGGAGTGTGTTGGCATGTTTGAGGAACTGCTGGAAACCCCTGGTGGAGTAGAGGAGCGATGAGAGTAGCAGGAAATGGCTGCAGACCATAGTGAGGACTTTGACTCTGAGATAAGATATTGAAGGGTTTTGAGCAAAGGAATGTTATGATCTTAGAAATCTTGTTGCATTCTCAGTTTTTAATGTATATTTTTTGGGGGGTTGATGGATTTTCCTTTATTTTGGCTGTTATAGTTGCAGAACTGTATGCATTTGTCAATAGTCACAAAACTTTACACTAAGAAAGGATTAAATATGCTGTATGAAAATTATATCTTAACAAAATATTATCGTTTAAAAACATCACCTAAAATAACCACAATCATTCTGTGACACAGAAACATCACTGGGAAGAGATTGATATAATTAGGTTGAGCAGTTCATTCACTCTTTGTGGTGGTTGTAAATGGAAAAGACGATAATTTTTAGCTGAAGCTCATGGATGGGTGTCAAAATTCCCTAAATATTTGCATTGTGTTTTTTTTTTTTTTTACCTGTGTTGCATAAAATCAGATTGAGCAAATAGTGCTTGTCACATTTATCATTACATTTCCACAAATGCAATATGTAACTTACTTTATCTTTTATGCATTATAAAACTTGCTTTCTCTTTGAAATAAACATAAAGTACTTCCAAATTTACATTTATAGCACCCAAAAGAAAAGGAAACTCTTTTTAGGATGTGGCATAAATATTATTGACTTACCTTTGGAACAGTGTGAAAATATCTTTTTTTTTTTTTTTTTTCAACGTTTATTTATTTTGGGACAGAGAGAGACAGAGCATGAACGGGGGAGGGGCAGAGAGAGAGGGAGACACAGAATCGGAAACAGGCTCCAGGCTCTGAGCCATCAGCCCAGAGCCTGACGCGGGGCTGGAACTCACGGACCGCGAGATCGTGACCTGGCTGCAAGTCGGACGCTTAACCGACTGCGCCACCCAGGCGCCCCGAAAATATCTCTTTTTAAAAAATTGTTTTTAACCATGTTTATCATTTTTTAAAATTTATATCCAAGTTAGTTAGCATATAGTGCAACAATGATTTTGGGAGTAGATATCCTTAATGCCCCTTATCCATTTAGCACCCCCCCCCCACAACCCCTCCAGCAACCCTCTGTTTGTTCTCCATATTTAAGAGTCTCATGTTTCATCCCCCTCCCTGTTTTTATATTATTTTTGCTTCCCTTCCCTTATGCTTATCTGTTTTGTATCTTAAAGTCCTCATATGAGTGAAGTCATACGATATTTGTCTTTCTCTAATTTTGCTTAGCATCATACCCTCTAGTTCCATCCATATATATATACATATATATACATATATACATATGTATACATATATATATATACACGTATATGTATACCATATCTTTATCTGTTCATCCATCGATGGACATTTGGGCTCTTTCCAATACTTTGGCTATTGTGGATAGTGCTGCTATAAACATGGGGGTGCATGTGTCCCTTCAAAACAGATACCTGTATCCCTTGGATAAATATCTAGTAGTGCAGTTGCTGGGTCATAGGGTAGTTGTATTTTTAATTTTTTGAGGAACCTCCATACTGTTTTCCAGAGTTGAGCATTTTTTCATGTGTCAGTTGGCCATCTGGATGTCTTTGGAGAAATGTCTATTCATGTCTTTAGCCCATTTCTTCACTGGATTACTTGTTTTTTGGATGTTGAGTTTGATAAGTTCTTTATGGATTTTGGATACTAACCCTTTATCTGATATGTTGTTTGTGAATATCTTCTCCCATTCCGTTGGTTGCCTTTTAGTTTTGCTGATTGTTTCCTTCGCTGTGCAGCAGCTTTTTATTTTGATGAGGTCCCAATAGTTCATTTTTGCTTTTGTTTCTCTTGCCTCTGGAGACATGTTGAGTAAGAAGTTGCTGTGGCCAAGATCAAAGAGGGTTTTGCCTGCTTTCTCCTCGAGGATTTTGATGGCTTCCTGTCTTACGTTTAGGTCTTTCATCCATTTTGAGTTTATTTTTGTGTATGGTGTTAAAAAAAAAAAAAGTGCTCCAGATTCATTTTTCTTCATGTTGCTGTCTGGTTTTCCCAGCACCACTTGCTGAAGAGACTGTTTTTATTCCATTGGATATTCTTTCCTGCTTTGTCAAAGATTAGTTGGCCATATGTTTGTGGGTCCATTTCTGGGTTCTCTATTCTGTTCCATTAATCTGAATGTCTGTTTTTGTGCCAGTACCATACTGTCTTGATGATTACAGTTTTGTAATACAGCTTGAAGTTGGGGATTGTGATGCCTCCAGCTTTGGTTTTCTTTTTCAAGATTGCTTTGGCTATTTGGGGTCTTTTCTGATTCCATACAAATTTCAGGATTGTTTGTTCTAGCTCTGTGAAGAATGCTGGTGTTATTTTGATAGGGATTGCACTGAACATGTAGATTGCTTTGGGTAGTATTGACATTTTAACAATATTTGTTCTTCCTGTCCAGGAGCATGGAATATTTTTCCATTTTTTTTGTGTCTTCTTCAATTTCTTTCATAAGCTTTCTATAGTTGTCAGTGTATAGATTTTCACCTCTTTGGTTAGATTTATTCCTAGGTATTTTATGGGTTTTGGTGCTCAGTTTTTATATTTTGAGGCTTGATGGATCTTAATCCTTACACCATAGTGAATCCATGTTTCAGATAACAGGGCTTATGTTTTTTTAAGAATTAAAAATAGCATACTCATAAAAAGTGTTGAGCAAAACAAACAGATTCTATACATAAAATACTCCTTTCCTAGTACATATTCATATCCTAGATTTGCAAATAACCTTTGTTATGAAAAATCTATAGAAGATGTTTGGTAAATGTTGTGTGAATTTCAGTCCCCAACATCCAAGGTAATTCATTATAATACCATACCATTCTGACAGAAGTGACTAGCAGTCTTGAGAACACTGAAACACAACAAGGAATGCTTATACTGTTCTAGGTTGACCCAGTTGATAATTGGCAATTTTATATGGTTCAGTCTCACATAGAATACTTTTAGCACTTTTCAGTGTATTATCTAAGTAGTAGGTAATTGATTTTTACACAGCTTTTAAGGATCACTTCAATTGTTTGAAATGAGGTACCCCACTTTATAGGATTTAACCATTAGTAAGTATGTCATTTGAGTACTTAGTCAAGTGATATTCTTGACTTCCTGAATTGTTAATAATTTGCTTAATGTAAGTACAAAGTAGTAACAAAGATGGTTTAGAAATGGCCATACTGTTGGGGCACCTGGGTGGCTTAGTCGGTAAGTGTCTGACTTCGGCTCAGGTCGTGGTCTTGCAGTTCGTGGGTTTGAGCCCCACATCGGGCTTTGTGCTGACAGCTCATGGCCTGGAACCTGCTTCAGATTCTGTGTCTCCCTCTCTCTCTCTGCCCCTCACCAAACTCACTCTCTGTCTCTCTCTTGCAAAATTAAATAGAAACATTAAAAAAAAAAAAAAAAAAAAGAAATGGCCATACTGACCATATTGATGAGAGATCAAGAAGTATTGATAAAAACTGAGTTGAATACAACACAGTATGTATTATTTTCCATTACTATCAATGGAGATGTGTATGTTTTATAGCAAGTTAACTAGACTTTTGAATTACAAAACTACAAAATGAATGCAAGTATATATTTTAAAAAAGTGCCTTTTTTTAAGTTTATTTTAAGAGTGAGCAAGTGCGTGCACTCTTTTAAATATAGTTTTTTAAAAATTATTAAGGTTTGATAGGTTCTATTTTAGGGGAGGGGCGGGGGGGGGGGAGAGTGAATCTCAAGCAAGCTCCTTGTTTTCCGCACAGAGGCCTATGCTTGTGGGGCTTGATTTGGGGCTCTATATCACAAATCATGAGATGACCTGAGCCAAGAACAAGAGTGGGTTGTCTGCCCTACTAAGCCATCCAGGCACCCTAGGAAGAGTCTTTATATATGAGTTTTTCTCTGTGAATCCAATAAAATGGTTCCTATTTGAAATAATTCCAGACTATATCTTAGGAATTTTTTTTTCAGAAGGTTTTTAACTAAAATTTTCATTTCTTTAATAGTTGCAGAATTGTTCATATTATTTCTTCTTGTGTGAGTTTATCTGTGGGATCTGTAGTGATAGCTCTTCCTTCATTTCTGATATTGATAATCTGTGCCCTTTGTCTTTTTCCTTGGTCTGTTTGGCTAGAGGTTTATCATTATTATCATATTTATTATCATTTCAAAGAACTAGATTTTGGTTTATTTTTTTCCACTACTGTTTTTCAGTTTTTATGATTTCTGCTCTTTATGTCCTTTCTAATGCTTGCTTTGGCTTACTTTGCTCTTTTTCTAGTTTCTTTAAAGTGAAAACTTGGATTGTTGACTTGAGACCTTCTTTTCTAATGTAAGAATTTAATGCTATAAATTTCCCTCTGTATGCAGGACACCACAAATTTCGATATATTGCTTACTTTATTTTAGTTCAAAATATTTTCTAATTTCTCTTGAGGTTTAATCTTTGGCTCATGAATTATTGAGAAGTGTTTTGGGGCACCTGGGTGTCTCATTTGGTTAAGTGACTGACTCTTGGTTTTGGCTCAGGTCATGGTCTGATAGTTTGTGGGTTCAAGCCCCACATTGGGTTCTGTGCTGTCAGCACTTGGGATTCTCTTTGTCCCTCTCTCACCCTCTCTGCTTTTCCCCTGTTCTCACAGATGTGCTCACACCCTCTCTCTCTCTCAAAATAATAAACTTTAAAAAAAAAAAAAGAAGGGTTTTAATTTCTAAGTACAGTACTTGGATATTTTGCAGTTGTCTTTCTGTTAATGATTTCTAGTTTAATTCCATTGTGGTCAGAGAATATACTTTGTATGACCTTAGTTCTTTTAAATTTATTAAGGTTGATATGTTCTATTTTAGTGAATTTCTCATGTACACTTGAAAAAACGTCTGTTTTGCTGCTTTTGTATGGATCTACATTTTTAAATTCTTAAAAAATGTTTATGTATTTATTTTGTGGGAGAGCACGACTGGGGAGGGACAGAAAAAGAGGGAGAGAGAGAATCCCAAGGAGACTCCACACTGCCAAAGTAGAGCCTGATGCAGGGCTTGAACTCATGAACTGTGAGATCATTACCTGAGCCAGAATCAAGAGCCAGATGCTTAACTCACTAATCACCCAGGCACCCCTCTGTGGAGTGTTCTATAAATGTCAGTTTGACATTTGGCTAATAGTGTTGTTCTATTAGTTTGGGTACGGGTGTCATTTCGACACCAGTTGGCTAATAATGTTGTTCAGTTCTGTATTCTGGCTGATTTTTTTGTCTCCTTGTTCTGTTGATTACCAAGAAAGGAGTATTGAAGTCTCCATATATAATTGTGGATTTGTTTATTTCTTCTTTCAGTTCTGTTAGCTTTTCCTTCGTTTACTTTGAGGCTCTCTTGTTAGGTGGATGAAGACACCTTTAGGATTGTTAGGTCTTCCCAATGAATTGAGTCTTTTATCATTATGTAATGACCCTTGTTAATTTCCTTGCTTCAGAGCCTGCTTTGTCTAATGTGAATACTGCTACTTCAGTTTTTTTTTGTTAGTGTTTATGTGGTATGTCATTTTCTATCCTTTTATTTTCTAACTTCTATTTAAAGTAGGTTTCTTGTAGATGGTAAATAGTTGGATCTTGTTTTTTCTCCCCCCCTGGTTTTATTAAGATATGATTAACATATAACATTGTGTAAGTTTGAGGCGTACATACGGTATGAAGATCTGATACACATATATTGTGCAATGATTGTCATAGTAAAGTTAGTTAACACTTGGATCAAAAGCAACCTGTTGCTTTTTTATAATAACCTCTTTCTTTCGATGTGATTCTGGGGATTAGAATTCACTTTAGAATGGATGTTGTTATACTGTCATTTAATCCTTACAGCAGCCTTGAGAGGTAGGCATTTTTGCATCCCTCTTACAGATCAGCAACAGTCTCAAATAAGTAACTTGCTCAAGGACACAGTGCTTTATTAAGAACTGAGATTCAAAGATGGATCTTGTTTTTTAACCCATTCTCACAATCTTTTAAACAGTATATTTAGACTATTTACATTTAATGCAGTTATTGTTTGGATTTGTCTAATATTTGTTTTTGCTTCCTCTGTTTTCTTGTGTTTGGGATTATTTGAATATTTTTTAGTATTTTTAATTTTTCTATTGATTTTTGATGATCTCTATAATTTTCATTTGATGCAGTTTTAATAAAAATTTTATTATACAGCAATAATCTAATCAACACTTTTCCAAATCCAAATGATACTGAATACAGATCTACATGGTGGATCAGAGTGACTCCAACAAATTATATGGAGTCAATCTCTCTGCATAGTTTTAGTGGTTACTCTAGAGATTACAATATACATATTTGGCTTTTCATGGTGTATCTAGAATTAATATTTTACCACTTCAGGTGAAATGTTGAAACCATCCCACCATGTAATATCCCTTTACCTCCTACTTTATAGTGTATTTGTCATGTGTATTACATCTACAAACACTGAAAGCCTTTGCTTTCAAACATCACACATAGTAGTTTAAGAAGAGAAAAAATACTCTCATTACTTTCTCTCATTATTTCTGTTGCTCACATGTGTTCATTCCTGAAGTCTCAAGTTCCCTTTGGTATCATTCCCTTCTACCTGAAGAACTGGCTTAAAGTATTTCTTTTAGAGCAGATCTTCTGGCAACAAATTCTGTTTGTTGTGTTGTTTTGTTTTGTTTTGTTTTGTTTTTAACCTGAGAATTTTACTTTGCTATTACTCTTGAAAGATATTTTCACTAGTTATAGAATTCTGTGTTGACAGTTACTTTCTTTTAGTACTTGAAAAATGTTCACTGCCTTCTAGTCAGTTTGGATTCTGATAAGAAATCCATAGTCGTTCAAATTGTTTTGCCCCATATGTAATGTGTTACTCTTGTCTGACTACTTTTAAGATTTTTACTCTTAAATTTTAGCAGTTTTATTGTGATGTGTCTGGGTGTGAATTTCTTTGTGTTTATTCTCTTTGGGATTTACTGATCTTTTGAATCTGTTTGTCTTTTGCCATCTTTAAGAAATTCTCAGCTAATATTTCTTCAGCTATTTTCTGTCTAGCACTCTTTTCCTCTTTCCAAGACTTTGATGACACAAATATCAAACGTTTTGATGTTATCTCACAAGTCTGAGGCTTTGTTCAGTTTTTTTCCCCCCAATATTTTTTTCTCTCTGCTTCTCAGATTGGATAATTTCTATTAATTGGTCTTTAAGTGCACTGACTTTTTCCTCTGTCATGTCCATTGTACTGTTGAACTCACCTAGTGAATTTTTAATTTGGCAATTGTATTTTTTGGTTTTAAATTTTCCTTGTTTTTGCTTGAGAGTTTCTGTTTTTCCATTCATTTGTACTTAATGTAGTATGATTGTAATAGCTGCTTTAAAGTCTTTGTGTAACAGGTTTCTAACATCTGTATCATTGTGGAGTTTCTGTTTTTGTCTTTTCCCTTATGGGTTATGAGACTTTCATGGTTCTTTAAATGTAGATAAATGTTGAATTGTATCCCAGACATGGCCCTGAGTGTAGCTTAATTCTTGTGGAGAATGCTCACTGTTGTTGGTATTGGTGATGATGATGATGATGATGATGATGATGATGATGATGATATTGTAGTAGGCAGTCAGCCTGCAACCACCTTCTGCTGTTTAGAGTCAGTTCCACGCATGCATAATGCATGGATAAGCCCTGGAGTTCGTACCTTATGGGACGGTTTTCTTGAGGGAGCTCCCTCTTTGAGATTTCCTCAACACGTTTTGGCCCTTAAGGACTCCCTTTTTTGGTCATCTGGCCAGAAAGCTCGAGTTTTAGTTTCCTTACTCTCCCATGTACTTCTTATGATTGTGTCTGTCTCTGAGGCTAAGTGGCAAGAGAATAGAGAGTAAAAGCAGCAAAGGGGCACCTGGGTGGCTCAGTCTGGGTGGATCAGTCGGTTAAGTGTCCAACTCTTGGTTTCAGCTCAGGTCATGGTCTCTTGGTTGTTGGGTTTGAGTCCCGCATCGTGCTCTGCACTGCTGGTGTGGAGCCTACTTGGGAATCTCTCTCTCCCTCTCTCTCTCTGCCCCTCCACCACATGTGCTCTCTCTCTCTCAAAATAAATCAACTTAAAAAAAAGATAAAAGCAGCAAGGATTCTTATCCTTTGGGAACACAGTTCCTCTAGTCAGCAAGATTTACCTCCCTTGAAGTTTAAAATTTTTTTTGTTTTATTTTTTTTTTTTTATATTTGAGAGAGAGAGAGACAGAGAGACAGACAGAGCATGAGCAGGAGAGGGGCAGAGAGATGGAGACAGAATCTGAAGCAGGCTCCAGGCTTTGAGCTGTCAGCACAGAGCCTGACTCGGGGCTTGAACTCATGAACTGTGAGATCATGACTTGAGCCGAGGTCAGCCGCCTAACCGACTGAACCACCCAGGCACCCCAACCCCTTTGAAGTTTTATATGCTTGCTTGGTCACCACTGCTCTTAGGCTGCTATCACTGTGGAATTGCCTAGGAGTTAAAACAGGACAGAGTGGGAAAAACAGACAGAAAATGAGATTTCCCCCATTCACTGTGATCTGTAGGAGTCCTCTTTCCTGCTCCCTAGACTAGAAATAGAGGGCTTTCCTCAGAGCTCTTTTCTGTACCCAGAGTGCAGTTCTGGGTTTCTTTTGGTTCCAGGTCACGAGATAAGGTAGGAAAACAAAATCCATTACCAATTGGGTGGACTTTTGTGTTACTTCCAAGTCTGCCTGCTTCCATTTATTTTTATTAGTCCTTAGGTATCTGTTCCATGCTTCCTGTCCAAGGTTTTTTAGTTGAGTTGCATTCAGTGAGAAAGTTAGGGTGGAATATATTTGCTCCATCCAGACTTCCTTATAAGGAAGTCTGAATCTAGAATTCCTCATAAATTTCTAAAGATGTTAACGGATAGAAATTAGCCAGTCATTTTTCATTGTCTTTATAAATACGTTCATGTTTTCTGAAGGCATAAGCTTTTTGAATGAAATGTGATACCCACTTTGGAAATACATATATATGAAATCCTCATTGACAACTTCATTTTTCTGACAGACTCACCCTTCTCTGGTTAAATGTTAATTCTCTAGGGTTGTTAGTGAGAACATCCCAGGGGGGCATGAAATAGTAATCTTGTTTTTTTCTTGTTTGGTGCCTCAGGAGCTTGCCTTTTTATTCAGATCCTGGTACCAAGAAATTGGGAGTCCAAGGAACTGTGTTTTAGATATCTATTAGTAAACTGATTTAAGCTAGGTTAGTCAAAGAATGGCCATTAGGGTTTTTTTAAAGTACATACTGGGGAGTTGCCAATGAGTTAGGTGCAGGCCATAGATTGCCTTTGTCACAATCTTGCTACCAGGCTACCCCCAAAGTCACATTTTGCCAACGCATAGACATTAGCAAGCAAATATGCCCACACGTAAGAAGTTCTGTAAGTTTGATGAAGTCCAAGTTCTGTTTTTTTTCAGTGCTCCAAGAACTCTTTATGTGAAAGATTCCTGCTCCTGAAAATTGTCACGCAAATGTTTATCAGGCACGAGAATACTCTAAACTCGTGGCTAGACTCAGGACTTTTTTGGTGGACCTACCCTCAGGTTCTACTCCAAAGGGTGACCCTCCAGATTCATTTGTCCTGTTAACGCAAGGGCATGGATTATCCCCAAATATTTTTATTCAGTCTGTATATCACTAATTCTGAACATGGCCAATAAAAACCCATTTCTAACATTTATGTTGCTAATTCTAAGGCCTCTGGTTGGTGAGAGATAAAGATAGTAAAAGTATTTTTAGTAGCCACCTCTGAGATTTGGCCTTTGATTATCACCTTTGGAGGGTGTTTCTTTATGGTTAAGGTGAGGTTAAAACTTGTGATCCCTTTATATCAATGTCTACATAAGATATCTTAAATTATAGTTATACTACATCATAGTAGTAAAATGGTGTAGGCCATTTGTTTTCAAATTGCAAGATGTTTTCACTTTTTTTTTTTTCAACATATGAAATGTATTGTTTTCCATTGGTTTCCATACAACACCCAGTGCTCCTCCCAAAAGGTGCCCTCCTCAATACCCATCACCCACCCATCTCCTCCCTCCCACCCCCCCCATCAACCCTCAGTTTGTTCTCAGTTTTTAAGAGTCTCTTATGCTTGCAAGATGTTTTCATGAAGCTCCGGGGTATCAGACACCCATTTGTTCACTTGCATCCTGTCAGTGTGCAGTGGTTTCCCACAGGTTACGGGACACGTGATGACACAACGTGTCAATGCAATGCAGGAGCAGTCAGGAAAACTTGTCTTCAGCCACACCAGACATTAGTTAGATTTGCAAAAATGTAAAACCATGACACTTGAAAACCTTTTGTTCATTTTTGGAAATATAAATTATTAAAAATATTTGTGTTAGCATGTAATGAGTTTATTTTATTGAAAATTGATTAATATTTTTTAAAATTTCTCCATTTTACTTTCTAATGTGGTAAATATCAGTAAATATAAACCCATATAAAAAATCTTTAAGGTCCTCAATAATTGTTAAGAATATAGAGGGGTCTGGAGCGCCCGGGTGGCTCAGTTGGTTAAGCATATGACATGAGCTCAGGTCATGATCTCATGGCTCATGGGTTTCAGCCCCGCATTGGGCTTTGTGCTGACAGCTCAGCCTGGAGCCTGCTTTTGATTCTATGTCTCCCTTTCCCTCTGCCCCTCCCCCACTCATGCTCTGTTTCTCTCTGTCTCAAAAATAAATAAACATAAAAAGATTTTTTTTTAAAGAATACAGAGGGGTTCTGAGACCAAACAGTTTGAGAACTATTGTTCTAGACACATGCTTTCATGGAATGCAAGCATTGGGCTTTACCTAGAGATGTTTTGAACTTTTTGTTTGGCTATAATTTCATATTTGTAAGAAGTTGAAAAATAAAAATAGTAAAAATCATCCATTTATCCTTTACCTAGAATCACCTGTTATATTTTATACCATTTGCTCCCTCTGCACATATAATTTTTTTCTGAACCATCTCAGGGTAAGTTACCTACATCATGGCTCTTTACTCTTTTATTTAGCATATTTGTTAAGAATAGAGATATTTCTTAACTACAGTGTAGTTATCAACTTTATAAATTTGCATTGATGTGATAACTTTAATCTGCCATCTATGTATTCCTTCCATTTTTGTGATTTGGCCTAAAATGTCAATTACAGCATTTTTTCTCTTCCAGTACAAAATCTAATCTAGCATCACATATTACATTCAGCTGTCATGTCACTTTATCCTTCTCTTTTTAAAAAAATGTTTATTTACCTTTTTTGATACAGAGCCTGCCACCCGGGTGAGATTAGAAAAGAGGCAAAGAGAATCCCAAGCAGGCTCTGCACCAACAACGCAGAGTCTGATATGGAGCTTGATCTGACGAACTGTGAGATCATGACCTGAGCTGAAATCCAGAGTCAGACACTTAACTGACTGAGCCACTCAGGCACCCCTATCCTCCATTTTTGTACCTTTTTTGTTTCTTTTGTGACATTGACATTTTAGAGGAATACAGTGCCCTTCCCTCATTTTTAAGTAGAACATTACATTTTTTATTTGTCAGAGGCTTGAAGTTTGTTTTCAAAAGTGATAACCAGGGTATTTCTTTAGAGGAATGTTCAACTTTGGAATTTTTATGTGGGCCTCACAGCAATATCATAAAACCTGGGCAATACATCAAAGTTGGTTAAAAAAAAAAGGGTAAATAGTTGAAGTTGGTGTTTTTACTTTATTGCTTATGATTCACATGGATTCAAGAAATTGAACTGAAAATGGAGTACAACTTGTGATCTTGCACAAGCCGCTTGACCTCTTTATAGAATGGAAATACTATCAGTTTTGTCTTAATGTGATTCTGAAGATAGCACAGCAAAACTTGCTTATATTCAGAATTACCCTTTAAACTTTAGACTCACACTCAATAGAATTTCTCCTTTGAGAGTGGGGCATGTGGGGATCTGGTGTATACTGAGGGAACAGGAGGTTGCGTCTGCCATGTCAACCTCGCCCTGGTCCTAAGCTCATTAATAGAGTGACTGGAGGCAGTGGTCTGCACTGTTTAGATGATTTTTTCCCTTTTTATATACTCACAAATTAAATAGGACTCCAGTGTATCAGTGCCTGTGTAGTAAGGTTGTTGGGAAGACTAATAAAATAATAGAACCAGCTATCTTACAGATTGTGTTTTTGTAACATGAATTTAGTGTGATGGCATTGGTTAATTATGGAGCACAGTTTTAATTAGTTTTAATAGAACACAGGCTACTGTTTGTTTATAACGATCAGATAACAAGGTGAGGCACTAGTTGTGTTGAGGCAAGGGCAGTTGGGCAGCACTGCTCTTCTAAGTTATTCTTGTCCGTCCTGACTAATCTGAAAGACCACAAGAAGAGTTATGTTAGTGATAGTGCTGGGAGAAGGGGGGAGAGTGAGGTGTGATCAATTGTAGGATTCCCACAGTGATGTTTAAGTTTTATAATAAACCCTTATAGCTAAAAGCATGCCTTTGTTAGTGATACTCCTCTAACAAAAAAAATCATTCTTCCTGCAACCCCACATTCCTTTGTCCCCCAACTCTCATTTTCCCATAGAAACAGTTGTTTTTATATACGATTATTGATAATGCAGTGTTTCTTTAAATTCTGTCGTGTTATTTGCAGAGCAGACTCTTAATCTGCATCTAGCACAGTGACATAACTGTTTTTATGTTGCTTTAATTATAGCATGTGCATGAATATGAGCATGCACACTGAGTTAAGTACAGCTTTCATATTGAGGTATTGTTTAGACAGATCTTTGTAGATGAAGCCTTTTTGTTCACGTTGTAGTGAAAAGGCTTGTTTCAGGTTTCTGTAAGCAAGAGGGTTTGGTGTGGTTTGTTTATTTTTTATTTATTTATTTTTTAAAGAAATTTGGCCTGGAGAATCCCAATCCAGGCCTGACTGGATGGTTTTGAAGGCAGACACATAAGGGTTTTCATGGGGACTTTGAGAGCAGTAAGTTGACTTCTTCGCACCTTCCTTTCCCTCCCCTTTCTCTGCCTCAGAAATCCCAAGTGAAATATACTAACTTTTTTTTTCCCTTTTCTACTTTTAACATAAGATGGCTGTTTCTTGTCTAACTCCCACCTCCTATCCCCCCATTGAATTCCTTTACTTTTCTGTTGTTTTTCTACCTTTGTTGGTTTTCATCTGTCAGTGTTGTTGCAAAGGGAATTCTGACATTAGTGGTATGAACCAGCTGTCCAGTACAATTCTTTACAGTTATGATTTGCACATCATTTACATAAAGTCTTAAAAGCTTTCCAGAATATATATCTTTCAGCCTGAATCCTTGATAGAACATAGCACTTAACACAGATGGTCAGGTGTTCAGTAAACAGTTATCCTACTGGGAATAAAAGCAGATGGAAACTAAAAAGATTTCTTTAGATAGCCGGAAGAAAGCTCAGGCTAAAAAGGGGAAGACTTAGGTAACAGAATTATCTAGAATTGAGATAATGCTTTCAAAGTTATCTCAAAAATTGCTGTGCTCTACTGTGAATGCCTTACTATGTAAGCCTTGCCACAGGTAGAGCCCTATTGTAGTTTCATTGTGCTTCAGGGGACTATGTCTTAAGTAGAGGGCTATATAGTGAGATCTTGAATTTCTGTTTCCAGTCCTTATAGACTTGTACAAATCATTGAAGCTGATGCTTTTTTTTTTTAATTTTTAAAAAATGTTTGTTTATTTTTGAGAGACAGAGTGTGAGCAAGAGAGGGGCAAAGAGAGAGGGAGACACAGAATCCGAAGCAGGCTCCAGCCTCTGAGCTGTCAACACAGAGCCTGACCTGGGGCTCGAACTTACAAACCCAATCGTGAGATCATGACCTGAGCTGGAGTCGGACACTCAACCGACTGAGCCATGCAGGCGCCCCGAAGCTTGATTCTTAAGTCATGTGTGAGTAGAGGGGCTATAAAGGGTAGATTCCCTCTATTCAGGTTGGGTACCCCACATGAAGGGGGAAAGGGAAGAGTTAACGTTCCTAAATTAAGCTCTAGGAAGGGATCCTTATAGGTAATGTAGATTAATATGAAGACCCTGACATTTTCATCACAGAACTGCAGTGACACTGGTAGTTTGGAAATGACCCAGACAGCGTGAACTACTATAGCTGCTGCTCTTGTCTCTGCCTCCCTGGTCTTACCTAGCTGTTGTCACCACCGGAAAAACTTCGTGTTTTTTTTAGAAGTCTAGTTCCGGGAGTCGAAGAAGGAGACTATGAAAAGCAGAAATAAACTGATGGTGTGTAGCTTCTGCCCCAAAACAGTTACCTTTCCCAGAGAGCCTGAAAGTTTCCATATGACCTTTCCATACCAACTGCAGTTCTGGGTACATAAGCATCCCCTGTTTAAGAATGCTATCATCTCTGGGAAGGTTTGTTTTTATACATAACCTGAACTTATGCAGCAAGAATGCTTTCTTCTTCTTTTTTATAATGCTTGTTTATTTATTTTGAGAGAGGGACCACATGTGAGTGGGGGAGGGGCAGAGAGAGAATCTCAAGCAGGCCGTGTGCTGTCAGTGCGGAGCCAACTCAGGGCACCGTCTCATGAACCGTGAGATTATGACCTGAGCCAAAGTCAAGAGTCCGATGTTTAACCGACCGAGCCTCCCAGGTGCCCCGAGACTGCTTTCTTCTAAATTGTTTGATGAGAGAGCCACTCTGGGAGTTGCCTGGGGCAAGGGGAAGTCGGTGATGTTACAGCCAGGGAAGACAGCTGAGTATATGTATTGGAAAGAGCATTGGACGAGGACTCAGAAGACCAGGCTCTGGTTCTGGCTCTGCTCATTTCTATGTAGGTGGCCTTTGGTAAGTTACATTATTAATAGCCAACTGTGTTTGAAAACAGGGTAATAATCTTGGCTATGATAATAATACCATATATTTTTAAGGTGTCTTAGTCCATACAGCATTATGATGTAAGATTTATACCCATTTTAGAGATGAGGAGTGTCTCAGAGGGGCTAATTGATCCAACCAAGATCCTATAACTAGTAACTGTGAAAGCCAGGGCTCTAGCCTGGGTTTTCTTTCTTGCCCACTATACCATGGCTGCTGTGTAAAACCTAGGGTTTAGTATTATGAAGTTGCTGGAAGAGCAGATTAGATTTGAGGATAGTGCTGAGTAGGGCAGCATTAGGATATTTGTTGGTTGGGGAGTGGAGCACCTAAGATAGGAAGGAAGATAGATATGGCAGTAGGGAATTCTTAAACAAAAAAACAAAAGTATTTCCCAACTGTATCTTCCATTGTCATTGTATACTGGAAGGAATGAAAAACTCCTTTTACCTTTTCCTCCCTTTCTAGAATTTTAGCTAATACTGTTAGTTATTTGCTTGATTGCATCAGTATCATGGATCAGGTAGGCTTTCTTGGCTGTCTTCAGAACTTAATCGCCACTTACAACATTTTGTTTCTGTTAGAAAATATTTTCCATATTCCTAACCACCAATTTGAAGATGACTGTTTATTTTTTATTTTTATTTTTGTTTAATTATTTTAATATGAAATTTATTGTCAAATTGGTTTCCATACAACACCCAGTGCTCATCCCAACAGGTGCCCTCCTCAGTGCCCATCACCCACTTTCCCCTCCCTCTCACCCTGAAGATGATTTTCTAAACATGTAAGATTTAAGATAGAGATTGCCAGTGTTTATGAATGACACATTAGGGAAAGAAAGGAATATTACAATCAGTAAAGTTAATTCACAAGTTCTAAACCGTGTGACCTGAACTCTTACTGCATGTTTGGCACATTTTAAGCTGAAAAGGGCTTCATTGTTTTTTCTGTTAGTAAAAATAGTGCATGCTCATTATAAAAACACCAATAATATTTAAAAAGTTAAACCTGTCTTAAAATCCTGCCATGCAGAGATAATAATCACAACTAACCTTTTCTGAACCTCTTAATTCTGTATAATGGTTCATGAATTTTGAATTTTTTTTAATGTTTATTTATTTTTGAGAGAGACAGAGACAGAATGTGAGTGGGTTGGGGCAGAGAGAGAGGGAGCCACAGAATCCGAAGCAGTCTCCAGGCTCCGAGCTGTCAGCACAGAGCCTGACGTGGGGCTCAAACTCACGAGCTGTGAGATCATGACTTGAGCCGAAGTCGGACGCTCAGGCGCCCCCATACATAATTTTTAAAAATGGTATAAGCTCCATTCTATTCTGGCCCTGCCTTTTTCTGTTCAACAGCATGTTCTCAACTTTATTCCACTTCAATAAATCAAGCTTTATGTAATCACTTGTAGTGGTTATATAGTTTACTATCATATGGAAGTATCTGTATTTGTTAGAGTATATGATGGCAATGGTTGCTAAACATAAAGGCTGATAAATAACAGTGACTTAGATTTAAGACAAATTTTCTCTTTCACAGCTCCCAGCCAGTCAGCAGATCAAGGCTGATGATGTCAGGGACTCAGGCTTTGTCTTGTTACTCTGTCACTCTTGACATTGGGTGGATGGGTGAAGCTCTTAACAGAAGAATTCAAGCTGGGTAAATACAAATGAAATGATGGAATTAGAAGAAACATTTTGCAACTCTCAGTATGATTGGTGCGGAAGAGGATCATTAGTGGCCAAACTATTGGGTGAAAAGTTGTTATAGAACATAGTATACACATAAGTTTCAAAATATCATTCCACTTATTAATTTAAAAATGGGGGAAAGTACATTTACAGCTGAGAGGTTGGCTAATATAATACTTCAGCATTACCAGTAATGGGTCAGACTGACATGTGCTTCCTGATGGGATGCAAAAAAAGGGGGGGGGGAATGTTTTAGATTAAAAGAGACCAAAGCATGACAACCAAATCAATGCATAATCTTTGGTTAGACTCCCAGATTTAAAAAAGAGGTATAAAGGGCATTGTGGAACCAGTTGGGTAAATATGAATATTGACTATTATTAGACTGTGGTGTTAATCACTGTTAACATGTTGTGACAATGGTATTGGGGTAATGTACAGAATATCTTTGTTCTTTGGGAGTATATAGCGAAGTAATTAGGATGAAGCATTACAACATCTATAATTTTCAGTTTGAACCTGAAGAAAATTATGTGTAGAGTGGTAGTAAAGTTAACATGGCAAAGCATCTTTATAGATTTAAAATTTTTTTTCAATAAAAAGTTGATGGGGAGAAGGGCATTGCATGTTCATTCAGATAACCTTCAGATAATTTTGTTAAATATCTCCAGAAATCTTAATACTTTGGGGGGGGGGTTGCAATTAAATGACTATATTTTACTTTCGGGAAAATTGGACACATTTGCAATTTTGAGTTTTCCTGTCTAAGAATAAGTTACGTCTCCTTTTATTCAGATTGCCTTTATGCCTCTCAGAGGTTTGTAGTTTTTATGGGTCCTACACTCTTACGGCTAAGTAGCTAGAATGTTTTTTGTTGGTGTCGTGAATATGATTTTAATTGTTATCTTTTTTACTAGTTCTTACTGATCATAAAAAATATTAACAATTTCAGTGTCTCCATTAATATTTCAGTTGGTTCCTTTAGGTTTTCTAGATGTACAGCTATGTCTTTCAAATAATGATGAATTTGCTCTTTTTGATATGTATACTTCTCATATGATTCTCTTGTCTACTGCATGGCCTAGAATTTCTAGAACAGCATTAAACAATAGTGATGATAACAAGCACCTTTTTAATTTAATTTAATTTTTATTTTTTAAAATTTGTATCCAAATTAGTTAGCATATAGTAAAACAATGATTTCAGGAGTAGAGTGCCCCTTACCCATTCAGCCCATCCCCCCTCCCAAAACCCCTCCAGCCACCCTCAGTCTGTTCTCCGTATTTGAGTCTCTTCTGTTTTGTCCCCCTCCCTGTTTTTATATTATTTTTGTTTCCCTTCCCTTATGTTCATCTGTTTTATCTCTTAAAGCCCTCATATGAGTGAAGTTATACAATATTTGTCTTTCTCTGACTAATTTCGCTTAGCATAATACCCTCCAGTTCCATCCACATAGTTGCAAATGGCAAGATTTCATTCTTTTGATTGCCGAGTAATACTCCATCGTATATATATACCACATCTTCTTTATCCATTCATCCATCAGTGGACATTTGGGCTCTTTCCATACTTTGGCTATTGTGGATAGTGCTGCTATAAACATGGGGGTGCCTGTGTCCCTTCGAAACAGCACACCTGTATCCCGTGGATAAATGCCTAGTAGTACAATTGCTGGGTCATAGGGTAGTTCTATTTTTAGTTTTTTGAGGAACCTCCATACAGTTTTCCAGAGTGGCTGCACCAGCTTTCATTCCCAATGTTTGTTGATTTTTGAGAGAGACAGAGCATAGTGGGTGAGGGGCAGAGAGTGAGAGGGAGACACAGAATCTGAAACAGGCTCCAGGCTCTGAGCTGTCAGCACAGAGCCTGACGCGGGGCTCGAACCGATGGACTGTGAGATCATGACCTGAGCTGAAGTCAGATGTCTAACCAACTGAGCCACCCGGGTGCCCCATGTCTAATATTTTTATTTTCTAATTTATTAATTTTTTCTTACACTTTTATTAAAATCTTTGTTAGGTTTGTTTATTGCTTTTCTTTCTTCATTTGAGTGAGTAATGTATCTAATCATTAGTGAAAACATTTAGGACTGTGTGCATTGAACAGGACAAAGAGGTGGTATTCAGTATTTTTGGCCTTTTGAAACCTGGCAACTCTGCCATTCCCTGGCCTCGTTCCCTGGCATCCTGGTTCCTACAGTTCTTTGGTTCTCTGCTCTCAGCCCATATCCTTGTCAACTAAGTACACAAGCCAATAAATTCTCTTGAGTTTTTGCTGGTACTATCTGCAGGATATTTTTAGCTGGGTGTTAGTTGACCTATCATGAAAAAAGCTCCATGTGCCTAAAAAATTAGCTTTTTGGTTTTATCCGAAATCTTATGTTTTCATGCTATTTCCTTTTCTTTGTTTATAGCTTTTTACTGTGGATTGCTCCTCCATAGTAACTTGAAAAATGTTTAATATATCTTCATGGTATATTCATTAAGTGAGTAAAGTAGAGTATAGCACAGTATGCATAACATGCTACCTATTTTTTTAACCAAGGAATTGCTCATTTTTATTCATGTTAAAATTGAGATACAATTGACATATAGGGGCGCCTGGGTTACTGAGTTGGTTAAGCATCCAACTCTTGATTTGGGCTCAGGTCATGATGTCACAGTTCATAGGTTCAAGCCCCGCATCAGGCTCTGTGCTGACAGTGTGGAACCTGCTTGGGATTCTCTCTCTCCCTCTGTCTGCCTCTCCCATGTGTGCTTGCTCTCTGTTTCTCTCACAAAATAAATAAACTTAAAAAAAATTGATATCTAACATCTTAGTTTCAGGTATACGCATAATGATTAGATATATGTATGTATTGTGAAATGATCACTGTAGGAAGTCTTGTTAATATCCATCACCACACAGAGTTAAGTTTTTTTTCTTGTGAGAACTTTTAAGATTACTACTTTCAGCAGTTACGCTGCTTTGTAAAACAAGAAAAATAGAATATAGCACTATTTGCCTGTGTGTTTGAAGAGACACTGGAAGCACACACGTGGTATTAATGAAAGTGATTACCTGTTGACAGAAGTACGAATAAGATTTCTCATTCTTTATGTTTTTTCCATTGTTGGATTTTTGAATCATGAGAAACATTACCTATTCAAAAGAAAATATTTTTAGAAGGTTCCTAAAAATAGCCAAAAGAAATTTTACCAACACCTACTTTGTTTCCCAATAGCTGAAACATTTATATTTTATTTTGTAACCATACCTACCATAGTTGTTTAGGTTTAATTCTGTGTTGTAATGGATTTAGTGCTCAGTATCACTCTTTTCCCACTAACGTTTTCTCATTTGTTCTTTGAGTCCTATCTTAGGCTTATATTTCAAATAGATTTTTTCAGGATGAAATCTAATTATTGTATTTCCTTTGCTATGTATAGAATTCTGTGTTCACAACCTATTAGTCTGTGTAAGATGGTAGGCAGTGTTCTGTTGTCTCCAGTTTCTAAAGTAAAGTGTCTGCAGTCAGCCTAATTTCTTTTCCCTGTAGGTGATATGATTCTACTGCCTGAATGCTAGAAGAAGTCTCTTCCTTTATATCTCTGAAAATAGCTTTTATTAAGCAATGTCTTGATGTCGTTCCACTTGTAATAACTTTTCCTGGTGTAATGAATACTTTTTATCTGTGTATTTAGGTGTTTGTTCATTTATATTTTGTTAAGTTCTATCTTTGAATAGTTTTGGTTTCAAGTGTTTTTATTGTTTTTATTCAAGTATTTATTGTGTACGTATTTTGTACCAGACTCTGTACAAATCAGTGGGGATAAAGTGGGGAGTAAACAGACCTGGTCCCTATCCCTCTGCCCTCACATGCATCAGTCAGGCGTAGGGTGGATGTAAGTGCATTTTGTTCATACTATTGACGGCTCACTCCATTGTGTAAGAATTTGTATCTGTCATTCCCAGCTAAGACAAGAGCTCCCCCAGACAGGCACTGTGTCTTACGTACTATTGGACCACCTGACACCTGGGGAGGATCTCAGTTAAATGGATAAATGGCCTGATTTTGTTGAAGTGGTATATCCATTCTTTTTTTTTTTTTTTTTTTTTAATTTTTTTTTTTTCAACGTCTATTTATTTTTGGGACAGAGAGAGACAGAGCATGAACGGGCGAGGGGCAGAGAGAGAGGGAGACACAGAATTGGAAACAGGCTCCAGGCTCTGAGCCATCAGCCCAGAGCCCGACGCGGGGCTCGAACTCACGGACCGCGAGATCGTGACCTGGCTGAAGTCGGACGCTTAACCGACTGCGCCACCCAGGCGCCCCTATCCATTCTTTAATTTCCTCTTAGATTTTGCTCTCTGCCTAACCCCTATGACCCGTTCATGCCTTTGTTCTTATCCTCATCTCTTACTTGTAATTGTATATGTGATATTCTTTGCCTTGTGCAGTGTACCATCTGCTAAATATTTTTTCCCAACCAGTGCTCACTTTTTCAACTACTGTATCTTTCATGTCTATGATATATGTCTCCTTTTTCACTACTATACCTGTAATTCCAGTGCAGCTGTTTCTGAGAACAAGAAACAATGATATTATTGAAAGGTGAGGTTTGTTATATTCATATTCCAAGTACTTGCTGATTTTATTGCTGCCATCTAGTGGCCACATCAGGATTACAACATGACTTAGGTGTGTCTTGCTTGGCCTTTCCTGTGTGTAGCCAGTGTTTATTTATTTATTTTTTTAAGTTTATGTATTTATTTTGAGAGAAAGAGCGACTGGGGGAGGGGCAGAGAGAGAGAGGGAGAGAGAGAATCCCAAGCAGGCTCTGCACTGTCAGCATGGAGCTCACCGTGAGGCTTGAACTCCTGAACTGTGAGATCATGACCTGAGCAGAAATTGAGTCGGATTCTTAACTGACTACACCACCCAGGTGCCCCACGTATGCAGACATTTTAAACTAAGAAGGCAGTCTCAGCCAGTGTGACTGAATGTCCATAGCCTTTCTCATGTCTTGCATGCCCGATTGGGTTAATCTGTTCTTTCTGTGGATTTTTAAGTTATTTTTCTGGGTTTGGCAGTGTTTTTAACCTGGCACCCTGGTAGTGAAGCCAAAACAGTTTGGTTTTAAGTTTATGTATTTATTTTTAAGTAATTTCTATACCCAGTGTGGAGCTTGAACTTACAACCCCAAGATCAAGAGTCATATGCTCCTCTGACTGAACCAGCTAGGCACCCCCAAAACAATTTGGTTTTGTTCTATCTTTTTTTACTTTTTTTAAGTTTATTTATTTATTAAAAAAATTTTTTTTAATGTTTATTTCTGAGAGAGAGAGAGAGAGAGAGAGAGAGAGAGAGAACGAGTGGGAGAGGGGCAGAAAGAAAGGGAGACACAGAACGTGAAGCAGGCTCCAGGCTCTGAGCTGTTAGCACAGAGCCTGACATGGGGCTCTAACTCATGAACCCCAAGATCATGACCTGAGCTGAAGTTGGATGCTTAACCAACTGAGCCACCCAAGTGCCCCTAAATTTATTTATTTATTTTGATAGAGAGAGTGAGCAGGGGAGGGGCGGAGAGAGAGAGAGAGAGAGAGAATTCTAAGCAAGCTCTGCACCATCAGAGTGGAGCCTGATGCAGGGATTGAACTCACAAACTGTGAGATCATGACCTGAGCCAAAACCAAGAGTCGAACACTCAACCGACAGAGCCACCCAGGTGCCTCTTTCATTTACTCTTAACAACATAATGCCATAAAGTAACCAAAACTTCAGCTCTAACTTAGACCCTGTCCCATGAGATTGAGAAGTGAATAGAATTTTTTTTTCTTCATCAAGTTAGAGGGTAAGATATTTAGAGGTGAGTGGTTTTTTTAGAAACATCATTGTCGTTTGCTATCCCTCTCAATATTAGACCTGGAAATGTAATCACATTTAACTGTTTTCATATGTATTATACCACTCGAGGGTTCATAGCTCTTAATCATCTGTAAAGGAGGAACGAGAAACATTTGAAACTTTTACTGGCTTTCATTTGGAAGCATCAAAGGTTTTGAAAAAAAGAAACTTGATGTTGAAGTTACTATAGTCCTAAAAGAAAAAGCTAAGTTTTTGAATGTTTTGATTATATCTTTTATCCTGGAAAGTAACTATCTTACAGGGATTCCAAAAATCTATGTTCTAGTCCGCAAAGCTAGATGGTTTTGAACTGACTTGTCACCAACCTAGTCAGCTATTTCCCAGGGATTTATGAAGATTGAAAATATTTTTATTACACTAGCAAAATATTTCCATGTAAATACAGAGTGGTATTATTACTGATATTACATGCATTAAAAAAATTCTAATTCCCTATCTTTTTCTTCATTCCTTTAGATGTAAAGATGAGCTAGAACGTTTTGAAATTGCTTTAAAATTTGGCTCCATTGAAGCGATAAGCAGAGTGTTGACGCAAGAAAGTCTTATGTAATGCCATGAATCCCACTTTTTATCCCTTAAGGGTGTCTATTACGAGGTAGTTTGTAGCTTTGTTTTGTCCTCCGAGAAACCGACTGACATGGCCAGGAATAAATTCAAATCTTAGTGGTACAGAGTGATTCCAATCAGTGTGCATCTGTGCTGAAGACAACTTAACATTTGGTCCACAGTTAATTTTGATTTATTCTGTAAATCCCTTTGATTAAATAAAAATGTTCATTCATAATGGAAAAGACTGTGTAGAATAAAAAGGAAAGGGGACTCGGGAAAGTGATTGTAAATCAAAATATTTTTTACTCTATTTGAGAACCTTTCAGGTCTGTAAAGCAAAACTACTTTGGTAGTAATACAATTTGCCTGTTGTGCTCTCATTCACAAGTCAAATTTTCCAGATATACAATACGTAATGATCTCACCACTCTGACAGCTAATGGAATGTATGCTTTATATTCTTGTCTTTTGAGAATTTCAGAGTTTTAATTTATAATATAGTAAATAGCAATGGATATAACCCACATTGTAAAAGCTCAATAATTTTTAAGAGTTTGAAGAAGTCCTGAGACCAAATAGTTTGTGAAGCACTTCCCTGTGGTATAATTAAGTCAAATTTGTAAGCTTGTTCCTTCTCATTTCCTGTGTATTGTATTTTTTTTTTTTCTGTCTGTTTTGTGTGTTTTTGGTATTTTTTAGGAACCATAACCAAGATGGCAGTTCAGGAAGTTGGTTCTAAGTAGTTCTTGCATAAAGGTAGAAAGCTAGATCCAGAGGGCAGAAGAACCTTCTTCTAACAGTATGGGCCAGAATGAGTATCTTATGATGATGTGCTCTCATCACTAGAGGGGCTCAAGCATAGATTAGACAACTATTATTGAGAATATTTTAAAGCAGATTAATGGTGTTTAGATAGGAGACTGTACTAAAAGGGATCTAATAATATGAAGCCCCTTTACAACACACTTGAAATCCTACAGTTTTCGGGCTGAAGCCGCTTAGGCTGCATATGAGTTCTAGCACTAACAAATAGAGTAGAATTCTTGTTAGTTGGTGTTGCTCCATGAAATTTTTTCCCATTAAGCCTTTTGAAAAATTAAATTACAAAAATGGACTTTTCCGTTTGTTGATTCAGTTTGATTATTTGTGTTTTCTCCCATATAAAATAAAATGACCTATTTAATCATCTTGCTTACCTTTGTTTTTTTTAATGTGTTTTATTTCAGTTGGTCGCATTATGTTTCAGCTCTTCTCAGACATATGTCCAAAAACATGCAAAAACTTCCTTTGCCTATGCTCAGGTAAATGAACTGTTAAATTATTTCTGATGAGAAGTCATGACTTATAGTTTTATCTTGCTTAACAGAATAGATGTTTTCCTTAAAAAGTAATGGGCTGTAAAATGAGTTTAGCATGTTAAAAAACACTATTTTCACTGGTAGGAAATCAGGGAAATATTTCTTGAAGAGAGGACAAAGAAATGGTCTCAAAAGTGAAAAAGAAAGTACTACTGCATGTAATTAAATCATCTCTAAACATTGTAGTTCAAAATTCTAAATTTTAGTATTTTAAACAAATTTAGCATTCCAGATTTCTAAGAAATTTAGGATTAGAAGATAGGCAAAACATAATGCAGTTGTTCTTTGTTATTTATAGTTGAGTTTATATATATTTTTTAATTAAAATAGGAAAAACATCTATGATGTTATTTTTTAAATAGCAAATTAAGATTTTTAAGTGTGTGCTTGGATACACTTACATACATATACAGTGTTTGTACCAACTCCTTCACCGCTCTCTTGGTGGAGCGATAAGCATTTCTAATCTGCTTTTCTCCTATAGCATATAGAGTCACTGCCACACAATTTAACATTTATATGCTGCTTGATACTTACTTTTGGAACCCATGTGTGTATTCCGTCGTCACCCTGTGTCTTGTATCTCTTACAGTGCCAGCACACAGGAGGGATTTCACGAAGGACTAATTTGGACTAATTTCCATGGACAGATACATTTGTAGCTAAATGTCATTTCTTTGTTTTCCAGGAGAGAAAGGCCTTGGGAAAACAACTGGGAAGAAGTTATGTTATAAAGGTTCCACATTCCATCGTGTGGTTAAAAACTTTATGATTCAGGGTGGGGACTTCAGCGAAGGTAGAGCTAAAAGTTACGCTTTTAATAACTCCAACTATCGGTTTCTTATGTGTCTCATACTGTTAATTGTAAATATTGTATCACAGTATGAAGTAAATATTAAGTGGTCAGTGAATAGATGTTGGATGAGTGAATGTTATAGAGCAAAAAATGTATGAAAAGCGAAATACCAAGCCACTTTATTTTGTTTTTATGTACTTTTGATAATATTACAGATTTTTGGTGAATTCTCTTACAATGAATACCAAGTACTTGTGGATTATTTTTATTCTTCCCGAATTTTGTTGGTATGATTACTTTTTGAAATAAATGGGTTATGGAGCTAATTTATTTTATTTATTTATTTATTTTTATTTACTTTTGAGAGAGAGAGAAAGAGAGCTCAATGAGCAGGGGAAGGGAAGAGAGAGGGAGACAGAATCTGAAGCATGCTCCAGGCTCTAGGCTCTGAGCTGTCAGCCCAGAGCCCGACGCGGGGCTTGAACTCGTGAACCACAAGATCATGACCTGAGCCAAAGTTGGATGCTCAACTGATTGAGCCACCCAGGTGCCCCTGGAGATAATTTTTAATAATATTTATTATAACAGTACTGGACTTTTTTGCACTTATATTCAAAGATGAGGTTAATTGAGGATTTGTAGAATTTTGATTATAGCAATTACAAGTTGTTAGTTTCTTTAATAAATTGAAAGCATAAAAAGTAATTTATATGTATTAGTATAAATTGTCATTATAACTTAATATAGGTCATTATTTGCAGGTAATGGAAAAGGTGGAGAATCAATTTATGGTGGATATTTTAAAGGTAAGGCTTAATATTTTATGGTCTTTTGTTTCAGTTCTGATGTTAAAGCAAATTTGATCATGTACTTTTAATGAGGAGAGGTTTACTTATAGTTCACTTTTTGCATGAAACTAATGCTGCATGAAAATACTTTATTTGCATGAACTTGGGGATAAATTATATTGTAATATGTAACTTTTAATTGACAAGATTAATTAAGGCTAACTTTATGGTTAAACATGACTTTCAGCATGGAGGTTAGGCAACTATATACATGAAAACTCCTATCTTCCTGCCTAAAACTGTCAACATATTCTTTTGTTTATAGAGAATGTGGTCTTTTGCAAAATGAAAAGGTAAGAGAACGAAGCTCAGTAACACAAACTCCAATTCTGTTCCCTTGCACCCTTCCTAATAAGTTTATGGACAGCCTGGGTCAGGTTGTGGCTGGATTTCTTATATTGCTTGAAGACTTGGAAAATTCTGTATACTATTTCCTACGTGCATCTGTATCTTTTTTTCTTTTCACAATGGGCTCTTAGTTCTACATCAGGGAAAAAAATCTAGTTGTGTTTTTTTCCCCCTAAACCAAACAGTTTCTTTGAATAAAAGTTGGTATTTCCTACTTTCTCAAAGGTTTGTATGTTTTCTTTTGTATACTAGAATTATGTGATTGTATTTTATTCCTACAGTAGTAGTATTTGCATAAGTCTAACTATTGCATTTGCCCCAAAAAGCCTTAGAAAAGTCAGTTGCAGAGATTGATAATGGGATCCAATCTGATTAGATTTTAATGCCATGATAGCTTCAGCGTTATAATAGTCTTTTATATTTCTTTTGGGGGAAAATGGATTACCACTCTTTTTCAGAAGCCTGTTCCCAAGGTAATCATTTTTTAAAGTTTTCTATGTTTCTGTTTGTTCTAAAGAAAGGTTTGTTTGTATGAATGTTAAACGGAAATTTAAATTCGTTTTCAAGATATTTCTGCTGGAATTAAAATCCTCTCTGAGTGATCTTTATGGCAGTTTTTCCTTTGAACCAGTAGGAAGCAGCTCATTAGCTGGTTCTATCAGCTTGTAGCAATTTGAGACTGATGTTGTAGGCCGCTTGAATGTGGTTGTTCCCTGCGGCAGATACTTAATGTATCTTAAAACTATATTTCGGCCTTTAAGTTTTTGTTTTTATAGGATTTTCTTCCTTAGGTAATTTTTTATCCTGTTGTTAGGAATCTATATACTTGATTTAATTTAGGCATATCCTTACAACTTAAGTTCTGTAATTTTTTTGTTTTTTGCTCTCGTAGTCTAGCTTTAGTACAGTTGAGTAATAAATTTACCATATAGAAACTAAGTTCATAAGATTATTAAACTTCTCCCATGTTTAGTGCATTAAGTAGGATAATTGGAAATTTGAAGGAAATGAGCTTTACTGTAGAGATTTTTCTAAAATTCTTTACTAGTTTTCCCTGAAAGTCATAGTTCACGTATCATGTAGCCAAACTATGTTACTACTAAAAGTGACTGTTCTAAGGCTGTTTGTATAAAGTATTAAATATATGTTCTTTTCCTCAAGGCTTTAAGTAGTATCTTTGATCTTTTTATGCTTTTGTTTTTTGATTAGTTGTAAAAATTTTTTTCTAAATATTCAGACAAGTATCTGTACTGACCAGAAGAGGAATTTCATCCTTTGCTTTCTATTTATTACTGTGAACATTACACTTTAAAAGTGGCTTATAATTGGAGACTGACGAATTTGTGTTTTCTTCAAACAGATGAAAACTTTATTCTCAAACATGACAGAGCGTTCCTTTTGTCAATGGCAAATCGAGGGAAACATACCAATGGTTCCCAGTTTTTCATGTGAGTAGGCATAATTCAGAGATGAGCTTTTCTTAAACAGAGAAGCGCTGTTCATGAGAAAGATGGTATAGTTAAACCAAGTTTAATGCTAGAATTCTGTCAACTTGGGCTTTATTATTAATTTCTGATGTTACAGAAACTGGTAAGCTCTAACAGCCGCCTCAGCTTTCAGCATATATCCTGCATTTGAAGAATGGTACTTACGAGATGTAACTTGAAGATGTACATTATTTTCAAAATAGGTTGTCATCTTAAGAAAAGAAATTGGCTTCTACTTAGCAAATTTGGGGGCTCAGTTTGCTAAAACTAGATTGGAACATAAACTATTGGTCAACATTTAAAAGTTGTTCATGGCCTAGGAGTAGATGTCCTCTTGGCCTGGAAAGTAGTTGCTTTGAGTAAACCATTATATGGTGGCTTTTTCTCTTAATGATGCTCTTTGAGTTCATTGGAGAGAGGTGCCATTATTTTCTGATATTGTATAGAGATGAGTGATTTGCTGTTGCATCAGCATTGTAGAAATCTTAAATCTTCTGAGATCTCTGTACATAATTGAATTAACCCAATATTGCTGTCATTTCGACCAAAATTTATGAGATTATCACTCAGGAAACTTCCGAATGCCGAATTTGCTTTTTAAAAAAATAAACAACTTTTCATGTATGTGCATGCACAACCAAAACCTTACTTACTTCTCATCTGAAAGCCCTTTGGGATACTTGTAGTTATATATTCTAATCTAAAGCTACTCTAAAACCTATTTTTATTATAATCCCAGGATATAAAATAAGAAAGATAATTGACTAGCATGAAGTTCAAGAAGCTTTTGATTGGAAGTAAATCTCTAGAGTTGTGCTACCTATGTTGGAGAAATATTTTATTCACAGTTTACCAGAAAAAGTTTTTGTCATCTTTCTGAATGGATGAGTGTGAATGGCGCTTCCCTGTCTTTAAAGGAGTAAATTATTCATGTAAAATAAATCTCACATTTTAAAGTTGTCTGCAAAATAGATTTCCAACATGATCTGATAAAAGTTCAGATAAGGGGCATTCTATTTCTAAGAATGTCCTAAAAATGGAAAGCTGCTGGAAGATGACAGTGCTTGAAGCTGTGCAGGAAAGGAGGACCAAAACCATTTGTTCCTAGATCATGTTTTGATCCCATAGAGCAGTAGTTATTAAGACTTCTCTACTAGAGCATGTTTCTATCCTTAACCTTCTTAAGGGCCAAAAAAAAAAAAAAAAAAAAAAAATTAGTGGGAAATATTTTGAAAAACTTCTTTTATAGTAATTTAATATAAAACTGTTTACTCTTTGAGGTTTCCCATTTTCCATTTTTAAGCTTATCTGAACTGTGAACATGATAAACTAATGATTCATTGGTCAAGAAGCTACCATCTGAGGGCTCTAAAGTTTCTTTTAGATTTCCTTTTTTATATCAGTACATGAAAATTTATCAGGCAGCACCAGCTTCTTCCCATTGCCACATACCAGTTAGCTTGTGTATAGAATGTAAAAACTGGTGCATATATTAATTACAATCCAGTGTCTGAGGTTCTCCCTTCAAAAAATACAGAGTATTTTGTTTCTGTGTACTTCAGTACGTCCTTAAGTCATTTCTAGGAATGCTTAGTATCAAACAAAATTAAGGCCATTGCTGTTTCTACCTAGTTTAATTTTACATTGGACTGCTATTTTTGACAAAGAATGCCAAATGAAAATTTTGACATCCATGAATTAGGATTAAAATTTTTCAGCTTCTTTTCATAATTAACTGTAGATGGCAGTAAAATCACTGAATTTGTGTTGAAAGAAAATTTTCTATTTTTAGTTTGAAATTTACTCATGGAAATGAATTTGCAGTTAAAAGCAATCTTGGAAGCAAATTTAGTGTTTTTGCACATACAAAAAAAGATCCTTATCTTTTTTTTTTTAAAGAAATTTTTGTGGCATGTGCTTTTTTTATGCTGGCTAAAACTGCCAGTTCCCCATGTGTTGAAGGATAAAATAAAACTAACATTCACCTTTCTATACAAAGCACTTCCTTGCTTTTATAGAAAGGGAAAATGGAGATAATGGTCCGTAAAAGAGAAATGTTTGAAAATCTGTCTTGCAAGTCCAAATCCTTTTGGAGTTGGAAGTAGTAAAAAAAAAAAAAAAAAAAAAAAGTAGAACTTACTATCTTCAAGTTGTGTAAACCGTCACAGACAGTCACTCTAAGAGGTGGGGCTGCGAGGGTTGGTGGTAGCAGGGCTAGCTGCCAGCTCCCCAAGGGCGGCAGCTACACCCCTCCCTCTCACCACAGCTCTGCCCTTTGGCACCTTGAGCAGCTCTTCTGCATTCCGAACAAGAAAGGGTGGTGTGACAATGGTGGTAAAATGCCAACGACTCCCTATATGGTTCCAGTCTCATAAGCTTACTAAGGACTTGTAATGCATCCTTGCAAAATTGCATTTGTAGCTCATATTTTAAATCTACTTTGTAATTCCTAAGGAGTAAATTTGGTGCTTTAGTGTGAGTATCTGCAAAATGTTCCTCAAAGATTCTTGTGCTTTGTGCAGTAACTATTGTCTTTATTATTTACGCATTTAAAACTTCCCCTTCGTAAGGCATACATCATTTTTGTTAAACATGATTGCGCATATATTGCTTCCTTTGGATGGAACAATTATGTATGTGATAAAATTCGCATTTTCTTCTTTAAAACTATTTGTGATTTTTGCAGTTACTGCCTATGTCTACTACTGTGTTAGTCACAAAGATTTTGCTTTGGAGGGTTTAAATAGAATAAAACTGATTCTTTTTGGAATAATACTGCTCAAGAAACATGGAAGAGATGATATATAGCACAGTCCCCATGAATCACTAAGGAAATAACGGTCTGTTCATGTTGAAGTATTTTTGAAGAAATTCGAAGACCTGGGACCAAAGTAGTAATAACCCAGTTAACTCAGTATTTAGTCACTTTGTCCTTTATTATTTATTTGTTGGAGCCAAACACTAGAAAGAAACCATAATAAAAGCTATAGAATTATAAAGTCTTAGAGGAGAAAAGGATGTGATCCTCTAGACCAACATTTTCCTTGTATGTATAATGCTAAGATAAAATGACACACAGGGAAACATTTTTCTTTTCCTTTGGCTGTTAGTAACAGTCTGTTAATTCTGCTCTTATTTTCATTGTTTTTGTATATATTCATTGAAGAGATAAAGAAGGTATTGTATGAAGTAGTCATTAAAAAGATTAATTAGGGCGATTTATAGCTTTGTATTAAATAACTATTTTTCTGGGTTAGAGCCACTAATCTAGCTATCAGGAGGCCTTGGTTCTCATTTTATTTGCTATTCACCTTGAGTTAGTTCTATCTTTCCTTTTCGGTTTATAAGATACCTACCCATTCTCATAGGTAAAGTAAACATTTTGGCATGAAAATGTGGGCATAAAAGGAAGAAAGTGTTTGTAGGTTGATCCTAAGTTTTTGAATATGTGGAATGATTTCTGTGCAAACATTGTCTTGCCCCTCAAGGAGATAGTTTGCTAATTGCCTAATTTTCATCAGTCTGAAAGGTGCTGCAAAGAAACTTCGGGCTCATTTGTCTAAATTAGGCAGCAGTCTTCATCAGCTATGGATAGAACGATGGCGTGGTGGTTACACTGGTCTCCCTTTGCTTAGTGTGTGGGACCTTATGTACAGCCGTGGAGTAGGAAGACCTACGGAGCTCTGGAGAGCAGTGTTTGTCACTGGCCACGGTCATTGGTCATGGTAATTATAAAAAGTTAAGAAAAGATAATGTAGGCGAGTCAAGCTTGAAACAAAAAGCCTTATATTTTAACAGGCATAAAGAGGATAGGAGGACAACATAGAGAAGTTCCAGGATGTGTTCTAACCAGACTTGTAGGTGGCTGCTCACCTCCACAGGAGAGAAGTGCTGGTCACTTCAGAGCAGAGCAAGGGGTACTCAGGGTGGTTTGTTGTTAAGGGGTTTATAAAACTGTGGAGATTTTGGGTAGCAAAAGAGAATTTGTGCAGAAATGCTTTTTGCCTCCACACATTCATGAATTTGAGAAGAAATGCTAGTAAGTGTTAATAATCTGGGCAGTTCTGGTTTTCCTTCCTTTTGGGGGGTAATATCTTCATGTGTAAATTGTAAGATTTTTCATCAGCAAAGATGTTGATGAAACTTGACCTTAAACCCAAGTTCTCTGAATATGAAGTGTCATCTGTAACATCCAGTCTTACTATTACTTAGTGTTTATGTGACATATGTGTTAGCCGCCTGGAAGGGATTTTGTGTCTGGTAGTGTTTGATGTGTATTATGTTAACCTGAGTGCTGAACTTTTGAAAGCTGTTCGGTGACTTTTGGAACACACAGGAAGAGCTCTGTAACATGGCTTGGTTAGTTTCTGTGGCCCTTGTCACTCTATATAATTTGGTGCCTCTTCCATGATTGTGTGGTAGTTTCACGAGTTGAAGGGGAAAATTGCATGTGAGAGGCTACGCTAGACAGAAATAGGTTATTTTTACTTCCATACTACTTTACACCTGGAGTCACTTTTTCTTTTGAAAACATCCATTGAAAACACCACATTATTTGAAACATATTCTTTTTTAACAGTAATTCATGTGTCAATGCCTTTATAAGAAATTAAAGCTTATTTTTAAAGATTTCAAGGCTTAATATGTCCAAAACCTTGATAAAGAATTTTGTCCACTGTATATAATGTGGATTTGGGTCTGATAATAGTAGATAATGTTTAAAGTTTAATAGAGTTAGAGTTGGTCAGACTGCGTACTTTTTGAAAAAAATTTTTTTACAATGGGGAAAGTGAGATTAGGCAGGGAAAGCAAGTATCATGGCCAAAATTTGACATCATACTCTTATACTTTTATCTCCCTTGCCTTTTTATCCTTTGAGAAGATCCTTAACATTCTAATTATGCTGCTTTATTATTATTGTTAGTTTGGGGACTTAACTTCGAAAGTGTGTGTAAAGGCAGTGAACAGAAACTACAGTCCAAACTTTGCTCATTTACTCCTGATAGTGGTCTGTTGTGAAGTGTGATGAAAAAGATTTCAAATGTAGAAACATGAAAGGTTCTTTAACTACTTGAAGAGAATTACTGAAAAAGAAAAAAGTTCCCTGAAATTTTGTGCTGAATTCTCTTAATTCTTTTCATTGAAGTTTTGCTTTCCACTGGTAGTAACTAACTGCTCCCGGGCATTCAGATTTTTAGATTTGTATACTCAGGATACATTATCCTCTTTTTGAGAAAGATGTTGGTTGACTTAGCAAGTTTGTAGGATTTGCAAAGCGAAATAGAATGCTTTGTTATTCACACTCTAGTGTTACAATATTAAGGCTCTGAGCAGATTCCCATTTTAACCACAGTGTTTTTCTTAAGCATAGTTCATCTCTACGTACATATCCTATGTGAAAGAAAATTTAGAGCCCTCCATTTTAAAAAAGCTCTTGTGCTTTGCATAAAACTTGAAAATACTTAATTTCAAAGTTATATTGATATTAAAACATAGAATCAGTCTTGTCTTAAAAGTGTATTACAATTTATTTCTTGCCATTTTTGTGTAAAATTTACAGAAAGAGTGTTACACCGTGCGCTCCAAAGGTAATGTCTCAATCCTCTAAGGCTCTCTTTTTCTTTCTTTGCCTTTATCTCTTTAATCCTATTGTTATGTGCATTGAACCATTTTAAGAAAAACTTTCTGCTTGATTTATGGCAGCAATACATGTAAAACAAGTGTGTTTTATTGTTCATGGTTAATCCTGGGAAGTGTATTTTAATTTCAGTGGCTTGTTTCCACCATTTTCCACACCTCTTCTGGGGGAGGGTGGGGAAGAGGGTATATTGTATAAAATGGTTTAGATTTCATTGCAGTACAGAACTATTAATTTCTGTGTAAGGCCAAAAGATTCTTTGATAATGGTATAAAACTGTAGATTGTTTTTTGGAGTAACAGTGACACTTTTTGATTTCTAGGATTTATAAAGTTTAAATGAATCCTTATGCTTATATTTTTAAAGTATATTCACGGGGTAGATAAAACTAGAAAATCAGTGTCGAGTGACAGGAGAAAATGGAAATGTGAAAATATCGAAAGCTTTTATAATTTGAAATGTTCTTTGTGGTTCTTTCTCTTTTAGGTTTGTTTTCATAAGCGTGTGTAAACTTACATATTTATGATAATCTCTGGCCTTTAAGGTCTGAGCTTACTGAGCATATGTCCCGTCCCCACCGCACGGGTCTTGACAACCGTATAGTTTTGAAAGATCAGTACGATTAAGAGGTGGTGGGATGAGATCTCTGCCCGGTTGAGTAGGATTGAGTAGCATGGACGGAGCATATCCTTTCTCCCTGCCCGTTTGGCAGTGCCCTCTGTTTTTCCATGTCTGTTGTCAGCCCAGTGCCAGTATGCCTGCTTCGCAGTGTTATTTCTACTCCTGAAATGCAGGCTGAGAACCCCAAAGGGCTTCTTTGTTCAGATACTGTTAGTGTTGTTAATATGTAGCCTACCCCAGTTACAGTATAAATTTGTATTTCTGCATCCTGAACTGCAGATGCCAGTGATGGACTTAATTACTCTCACCAGCTTAGGCACAGCAGCAGGCCAGCTGAAGTTTGTCCTTCAGATAATTTGTTCTTGTCTTCATTTGTTTTCTTCCCCGTTAGAATAAAGGACCGACTTTTTTAGTTTTCATGTGAATTCGAAGCAAAACTCGAATCTGTCACCGAGGTAGCCATTCCCTCTTCAGATCCAGTCTCAAGTAGTCTGTTGCTACATCACTGCAATTAGCTGAATTGTTTTCATCTCACCATTTGCTCGAAAGTTTTGCCATCATGTGGTTTTTACAGGACTCCTATTAGCCAGCATAGCAAATTGAATTCGGTTTTGTGTGTTTTAGGAAAATCTGTAGGCTTTTCCCTAGTACCAAAAGATTTGAGAGTTGTGAGAGAAAGGATCAAGGAAGGAGGAGGAATATACCTAATTAATACACCACTCCTTGTTTTCATTGCTACATATTTGAATTTGATCCCTTACACTATAAGAACATTTTTTACCTTTAAAAATTTTACCTCTTACATCTTTCATACAATAGAATCACTGTCCAGCATATGTACTAATTTCTTCCTGTCATTAGTGTGCTTTACTAAAGTTTTATATTTGTGGGAAGCACATTATTATCCAAAGTAGTTTCTGGATTCTGGTTTAATTATTTAATCATTAGTTCCTCACCAGGTTGCTAGATTTTCTCTTTTTCTTTCTTCTGTTTTTACTCATTTTTACTATTATATTGGCTTGAATTACCACTTCACAGTCTTTTAAGGAGAATTTGAGACTTTGTGGTTTTAAAATTCAAGATGGCTTTTAAAATTCTGGAACTTCCTAAATTGACAATTTAAAAAAATTCCATAGTACTTTTTCAGAACTGAATATTCTTAACGTAAGTATAAATGCTATCATTCCTTGCAATGATTTTTAACATTGCTGTGAAGGTTAAAAATTGTGTTTCGTTGACTTACATGTCTTAGAATTGCCTTCAAATGAATATAAAAATTGATATGGGAGCTTCTAGTACAGTTACCTTCTTTAACATAGCCTCATATCCAGTGTCCTTTCTCAAATTCTTCTATTTCTCATTATTATAAACTAAGATTTTTGTGGCTTTTGAATTTTTTCACTGCAGTTCACATAGTGTGAAAATTTGTGAAAATGCTATGGGAAAACCAGTTTGGGTTCAAAGTCTCTTAAGCAGATAATACCCCATAGGCTTCCTAAGAGTGACTATCTGCCAGTTTGTGACTGCAGAAGAAGCTGGTTGGGCATTTTCTGGGCCATGGAAATTTAAGGTGTCTGTGACGTTATCCATCATTACTTGCTGGCTGTCAGAAGTTTGACAGATCGGAGGTTTGCTCCCTGTCGCATTTTCAGAGTTGCTGTGTGAGTGGCAGAACTTCACCTTAGGTGGGAGAGGCAGGAAGTTTTGAGAACAGGACTCCTACCTCCATCTGCCTTCCTAAAAGATGCAGACCGACTCAGTATGAGAAGTAACAAATAGAAGAACTCATTTAAGGGGGAGGTGGCGGGGGGGGGGGCAAGCAAGTGTTGATCACACTTTTTTTTCCTTAGGGCAGATGATAGTGCTTTTTATTCTCTTTAATTATCTTGATGACTTTTGAGTTGATTTTTGCTTTTGTTGTTATTTTGGATTCGAGAGTATCTTTAATTTTATTGTATATTTATGCTGTACATTTCAAACCTGTTTCATATGTTATGTATAGGTATAGTCTTCATATTGGAGAAATAGATACAACTTTGTAATTATAATCTTGAGGGTTTTTTTAACCAGTAAAATGGCTACTATGGCTGTTTGTAAGGTTTTTAAGTTGAGATGTGTATCATGTTTAACTTTTCCCCATCTTTTTATCTTTACTTCTTTGTTCTCTACATGCCCTTCTGCTCTGTTCACCCGAACACCGGTTTTTGTCATCTTTGTGTTGATGTTTACACAGTACTACCAAACCTGCTCCACACTTGGATGGGTAAGAGTTACATTTTATTACCTTGGGGAGTTGGTGGGGTGGCCAGTCTACTACAAATTGGACCATGGATGAACCTCTGGGGGGGTGCTCTTGATTCCTGATCTAATCTCTCACAGCCAAGCCCCTCCTTAAGGATCAGAGGTTAGTCCGTCTTGAGAACTCATATTGTCATGTCATTGAATCTGGGCAATGGATAGACTTCTCAGCCTTGCTATCTCCAGTGACCCTGTAACAACGGTTTCTGAGTATCAAGTGCAATCTGTTCTCAGATTCTCCACCGTAAGATAGTTAAGAAATATTGTTTTAAGCAGAAAACTAAGGCCCGGTTTGAGTCGTGTTTTTATTTTTTCCTTTTTATGAAGCAGATGTCAAGTTCTAATTCCCTTCTAGTTGCTTCATTCATCAAACACTTTGCTTTTATATTTAGTTCTGTAGACATGTCATTTATAACAGTTGTCTTGATTACTGATTGTGGCTTAATTGTCATCAAACCAATTCTTTCTTGAATTTGTATTGTGACAGGGTGCATGTCGTCTTTGGATTGGTTATTTCTGGTTTTGAAGTAATTGAACAGATTGAAAATCTGAAAACCGATGCTGCAAGCAGACCTTATGCAGATGTGCGAGTAATTGACTGTGGGGTGCTTGCCACAAAATCATCAAAAGATGGTAAGAGTTTTGGGGGGAGTGAAGGGGAGCTAGGATACTGGTAAAACACGGTGAAGATTTTAGTTGAAAGATACCTCCTGAACTTTAGTAGTGGAAAAACCATTCAAGTAGTACATACAGCAGTAACCCATGCCTCTGTATCATACCTTATATCCAAGCCATCAACAAATCTTATCAAATCTTACTTCTTTTTACTTCCCATGTTATCAGCCTTGTCCAAACCACTGCTGTCTCTTACTTGGATTATTGCAGTAGCCTCATAACTATTCAGTTTGCCTCTGCCCTTCTTATAATCTCTTCTTGGCAGCAGTAAATTCCTAACTGGTCTCTTTGCTTGTACTCTTGACTCTGTAGTCTGTTAATAGCAACCAGAGTGATCTTCTCCAAGGGCTCCCTTCTTAGCCAGCCAAACTAAAGTCTTTACTTGGTCTGTAAGGCAGTCTGTTCTCTCCTGTGTCTCTCACCTCTTCACCCTCATTCATTGCCCTCCCAGCCGTGTTGACCTTTACCCAGACATGCCAAGCACAGGGATTTTGTGCTGGTGTCCGTTCTTTCTGGAACACTCTCCATCCAGATACCTACATGACCCCTTACGTCACTTCCTTCAAGTCTCTGAATGTTATCTTCAGTTACTGCCCATCTCTCCCTATTCCCTTTACCCTGCTTTTTTTGTATTTCTGTTTGAGCACTTCTCATTTGTCATGTTATGCAGTTACTTACTTCTTTTCTTATCTGATCCAACTAGAATATAGACTTCATAAGGGCAAGGGCTTTGTTACCTTACCATCTCACCAGCAAATTGTGTTATCAGCGTGAAAAAATGTTTATTTAAATTTTGTCTTTAGTTTGCTGTTTATAGAGCATGTTTTATGATACTATTTTTTACTCTGAAAGGTAGACACTAAGATCTAGTACTAATATTTTTGTTAATATTTCTTAAAAGTTTTTGAGAAAAAAAGGAAGAAACCAACTCATTCAGAAGACTCGGATTCCTCTTCCAATTCCTCTTCCTCTTCAGAATCTTCTTCAGAAAGTGAAATTGAACATGAGAGAAGCAGAAGGAGGAAACATAAGAGGAGGCCAAAAGTTAAGCATTCTAAAAAGAGACGAAAGGAAGCAAGCAGTTCCGAAGAGCCAAGGAATAAACATATAATGAGCCCAAAAGGGTAAGTGTGAAATGCCAGGGTAATCTTAACCTAACACAAAGACACTCTGGAATGGGGAAAGTATATGCAATTCTGTAAACTTCATTTTATTACCTATTGTTGAAAAAGGATAGGATTTTTTTTAACTTTAATTTGAAATCTGACAAATCTAAGGGTAGCACAGACATTTCATATTAAAGATTTGTGTGTTTGCAGGTGAAAAAAAATCCCTGAAACTCTTAAAAGAACAAAGGATCATTTGACAGTTTCATACCATAATTTTAGTACTTTAGTGGCTTTTTCACTGTGTTAATGTTTTATATGTTCTTTGTGAAAATTGTACAAACCTTTTGAGATTTGTGAGATATTAATAGTTTTGCTGTTTCATAATTTAAAAAAATTTTTTTTTAAGTTTATTATTTATTTTGAGAGAGAGAGAAATAGCGCACATGCATGCGTGAACAGGGGAGAGGCAGATAGAGGAAGGGAGAGAGAATCTCAAGCAGGTTCCTTGCTGTCAGCACAGCCCAACGTGGGGCTCAGTCTCACAAACCGTGAGATCATGACCTGAGCCAAAATCAAGAGTCAGATGCTTAACCAGCTGAGCCACCCCGGCACCCCGCTATTGTTTTATTATTAATTGTTACATATTATTATTTAATATTCTTGTGAAATGCAGACATTGCATATTTTAATTGGTGACTTGATTTGTTCTCTCTAAGTTACTCTGAGAGGAGTGATACCAATGAAAAAAGGTCAGTTGATTCAAATGCTAAAAGGGAAAAGCCTGTGGTCCGACCAGAAGAGATTCCCCCAGTTCCAGAGAACCGATTTTTACTGAGAAGAGATATGCCTCTTGTCACAGTGGAACCTGAACCGTAAGTAGGATGATTAACCTCTTTGTTTTCCTTTCTGTGAATGGTAATTCCATCAGCTCACTGCACTTCCACACTTATTTGTTGAGCATGACCCATAGGCAAAGATCTTTGAAGAATACTGTGGGAGATGCCAGGCTAATGAATGACATGTACCGTGCCTTTCAGAATTCACATTCTACTAATGGGGAAAGGGGGTTGGTCAAGTGGGTCAGGGGAGAAGTTCTTACGGGAGGTCTGGAAAGATTTCATAATTTTTTTTCCTTGACTTTTCATTAGAGGTGAGATTTGGTTATCAGAAGAGAGGGTTAGTTGAACTCTTTGGAACCACTTGAATGATAAAACGTGTTCCAATTTGAATAGTGTAAAATTAATTGCATTGATTAGGGATATAATTTAGTATCATAAATATGTGACTTTTGCTAACTTGCTCAGTGATAACTTCTCTGCATTGGAAAAGGTAATGTGTAGTTTTAGATTTGGTATAATAGTATATTTTGTGTATTAACTCAAGTTTAGAATTATTAAAAGAAATATTGTTTGATCAGAAATGTCATAATGTGGCTGGTGTAATTGATAAGTGTCCGATGAAGAGTTACATTGAAGGTTAAGAGGTTATGCACGTGTTCCTGTTCACAGTCAGGTCTCCACATAAGGTTATCGTTTAATTCATTAAATATTTTTAAAGCCTAGTATTGTCTTATTTTAGAAAGCTATTATAAGATGGGTTCTTTGAATTAATAGCTAGTGTTTTCATTTTTAAAAACTGGCTGTTAATGAATTTTAGTGGGATTCTTCTTAAAATATAAGATACCAAGTTCATTGATGGAATCTATTTGACTTTCAGAAAGTAGGAAACTTGAAAGGTTAGTTTCTCTGTCATATGGCAGGTATTGGCAAATTATGGTCCATGGACCAAATTTGGCCTGTTGCCTATTTTTGTACAGCCCATGAGCTAAAAAAAAATGGCTTTCTTGTGTTTAAATGTTTGTAGGAAAAATAAAAAGGAGAGTAATATTTTGTGCCATGTGAAAATTATATGAAACTCAAATTTCAATGTCCATAAATGAAATTTTACTGGAACACAGCCACATCCCTTTGTTCATGATAAGAGAATAAGTAAGGGCTGTTTCTGTGCTACAACAGCAGACTTGAGTGGCTGTAGCAGAGTTTGTATGTGGTGTTCTCTTGCCTTACACTGCTACGTGGTGCACTGCCCATCACAGTGATGCTGGTGGAACTCTCCAGTATTTCAAGTGCTACCCATATAACACATCTATGTGAAAAGATATTTTTAAAGATGAAATATGTACAGTCTCATTACAGATCAGCATTAGCACTATATTGATAGGGAACACTGTGAACCCCAATTAACATGAAATGTTCTCTCTCCTCCTTAAAAGGGCTCCATTCCTTTCGTTAGTAGATCTTTATTACAAAGAAATGATACTCAGTTATATTTCAAATTTCACTGATAAAACATTGGTTAAAATTTGTTTTCTTTTTTGTTATGTAAGTATCTACATAATAGCCTTAATTTTCTTCTTGGCCTACAAATCCTAAAATACTTACTCTTGGATTCTTTTCAGAAAAAGTTTGCTGACCCCTGTTATCTGGTGTTGTTAAAGCAGTGATTGCATTTGTGACTGATTACCGCTGGTAATTTTGTTTGGTCGTCACTCTTCTTTAGTCACATAACATCTTTGGAAGTTATTTTGTGCAGAATTATTTTAAATCATAATTGACTGCTAGTTGTGTTGTATTAAGATAGCCCATTGACCTATTAGGACCCTTAAGATTTTGATCAGTCGTTTGGGCGTTATAATTAAGTGTGCTTCAAGAACTCATCATAGGCAAGGATAAGAAGCAAGGGCTGTCAGCCATATGAACTTGCCACCTTACTGATTGACCAGCAGTCAGGTGAAGGGAGGGTAGCAGAATTGGATCAGTACCAAAAGGTTCCTAGGTAAATGTTAATTCTTGCCGAACACCTGTAGGCAAGTTCACTGCTTTTTCTTCACAAGGAAAATGGGGTTAATGGTTGCCTACCAAGATACCTACTTCTCATTGTGAGAATTAAGTCATGTCATGAACATGAAATGGCTGAATAAACTGTTGTATACTTTGTAGTTGACTTTTTTTTTTTTTACAGTATCATTTTATGTTTATCTGGATCCTTAGAAAACCCTGTATATTGGTTTTAAGAGTCAAGTTGCATTTCTTTCTGTGACTTTGGGCAAGACTTTTAACCTCTTAAAATTCTCTCTTTAAAATGAAGATGTGAATAGTGCCTACCTCATAGTGTTGTTAAGAGAAGTAAATGAGCCAATGCCTTTAAAGTGCTTATTAACAACCAGCAATGAACAATCTGAAAAGGAAATTAAGAAAGTAGTTGCATTTAAAACAACATCTAAAAGAATAAAAGAGACGGTGGCGGGGGGGGCGCCTGGGTCACTCTGTTGGTTAAGTGTCCAACTTCAGCTCGGGTCACGACCTTGCTGTTCCCAAGTTCAACCCTGCGTCGGGCTCTGTGCCAACAACTCAGAGCCTGGAGCCTGCTTCAGATTCTGTGTCTGTGTCTCTGCACCTTCCCCACTCATGCTCGCTCGCTCTCTCTCTCTCTCTCTCTCTCTCTCAAAAATAAATAAACATTAAAAAAATTAAAAGAATAAAATGGGAGTAAATTCAGCTAAAAGGGTAAAAGACTTGTACAATGAAAATCACAAAATATTTATAACTAAATAAATGGAAGGACATTGCACATTCATGGGTTGGAAGACTTAATATTGTTAAATGTCAGTACTAGTCAAAGCAAGTTTTGGATTCAGTGCAATCCCTATCAAATTTCAGCAGCCTTTTTGCAGAAATGGAAAAGTCCATATCCAGAATCTTGGAATCATAGGGGGCCCTGAATGGCCAAAACAATCTTGAAAAAGAAGGGCGGAGATGGAACACTTATACTTTTTTTTTAATGTTTATTTAATTTTGAGAGAGAGACAGAGCAAGAGTGGGGGAGGGGCAGAAAGAGAGGGAGATACAGAATCCGAAGCAGGCTCCAGGCTCTGAGCTATCAGCACAGAGTCTGATGCAGGGTGCAAACCCATGAACTGTGAGATCATGACCTGAGCCGAAGTCAGCCACTTAACCAACTGAACCACCCATGCACCCTGTAGCACTTATACTTTCTGATTTCAAAACTTAACACAAAGCTATAGTTATCAAAATAGAGTGGTACTGGCATAAAGATTAATATATAGACTAATGGGATAGGCTTGAGATTCCAGAAATAAATTCATACCAGTATATGTGGACAGTTGATTTCAGACAAGGGTGCAGATTCCATTCAGTGGAGAAAGAAGTCTGTCTCTTCAATAAATGGTGCTGGGACAACTGGGCTTCCACATGCAACAGAATGAGGTTGGACCCCTACCTCACATTATATGCAAGAATTAAAATGAGTCCATGACCTAAATATAAGAGCTAAAACCATAAAACTCTTAAAAAACATAGGAGTAGGGGCGCCTGGGTGGCGCAGTCGGTTAAGCGTCCGACTTCAGCCAGGTCACGATCTCCCGGTCCGGGAGTTCGAGCCCCGCGTCAGTCTCTGGGCTGATGGCTCAGAGCCTGGAGCCAGTTTCCGATTCTGTGTCTCCCTCTCTCTCTGCCCCTCCCCCGTTCATGCTCTGTCTCTCTCTGTCCCAAAAATAAATAAACGTTGAAAAAAAAAAATTAAAAAACAAAACAAAACATAGGAGTAAATTGTTATGACCTTGGGTTTGACAATGAATTCTTATATTTGACACCAAAAACATGGACAACAGTAACACAAAAAGACAACGCAGTTAAAAAAATTTCTTTTTAAATGTTTATTTATTTTTGAGAGAGACAGAGATAGAATGCAAGTGGGTTAGGGGCAGAGAGAGAAGGAAACACAATCCGAAGCAAGCCCCAGGCTCTGAGCTGTCAGCACAGAGCCCGACGCGGGGCTTGAACTCACGAGCTGCGAGATCATGACCTGAGCTGAAGTCGGACACTAAACCGACTGAGCCACCCGGGTACCCCAAGACAACTCAGTTTAAAAAATAGGCACAGCACTTGAATAGACATTTCATACAAGTGGCCAGTAAGTGCATGAAAAATGCTTAACATCATTAGACATTAGGGAAATACAAATCAAACTCACAATGAGATACTACTCGCTTACTAGGATGGCTGTAATTTAAAACTAAAACCAAAAAAACTAGTGTCAGCAATGATATGGAGAAATTGAAATCCTTATACATTGGTGGCAGGAGTCTAAAATGATGCAGACATTGTGGGACACAGTTTGGTTGTTTCTCAAAAAATTGAACCGAGATTTACCATGTAACCGAGCAATTCTATTGCTACAATTTCAAAAGAATTGAAAATCAAGAACCAAACAATACTTGTATGCCAGTGTTCATTGCAGCATATTCACAGTAGCAAAAAGGAGGACAACTGATCCCAAGCTACCAACAGATGAATGGATAAACAAAATGTGGTGTGTACATACAGTGGAATGTTATTTGGCCATAAATTGGAGGTTACCAGGGGCTGAGGGAGTTGGGGGGACTGGGGAGGTATTCCTTAATGGGTAGAGTTTGGGTTTTGAGTTTTGGAAAGGTAGCAGTGTTGGATGTACAACATTGTGAATGTAATTAATACACTGAACTGCGAACTTAAAATGTCCAATTTTGTTATATATAATTTACCAATAAAAATGTTAAAAATGTTGATTAACATAATGTCTGAAACATAGTACTCAATAAAAGCTAGCCATTGTGTTAATAACAGATAAAAAACAAACTTAAGGTGGGGGCACCTTGGTGGCTCAGTCAGTTAAGCTGACTCTTGGTTTCAGCTCAGGTCATGATATCATGGTTCATGGGATTGTGCCCCTGCATTGGGTTCTGTGCTAACAGCACAGAGTGTGCTTGGGATTCTCCCTCTCCCTCTCCCTCTCCCTCTCCCTCTCCCTCTCCCTCTCCCTCTCCCTCTCCCTCTCCCTCTCCCTCTCCCTCTCCCTCTCCCTCTCCCCCTCCCTCTCCCCCTCCCCCTCCCCCTCCCCCTCTCTCAAAATAAACAAACAAACTTCAAACAAACTTGAGGTATGAAGACTTCTCATGCATGGAGGATGATAGCTGCCCCCAAAACTATACTTTTAGCATTACCATAAGGTGGCAGCATTGAAGGAGGGGTAGTTTATCTCAGAGTCGGGAAGACAAATGAATTATTAAACATTGAAATAGGGGCACTGGTTGGCTCAGCCAGTTCAGTGTCCAGCTCTTGCTTTCGGTTCAGGTCATAATCTTGCAGTTCGTGAGATTGAGCCCTGCATTGGGCTCTGTGCTGACAGTGTGGAGCCTGGTTGGGATTCTCTTTCTCTGCTCCTCCCCTGCTCATGCTCCATCTCTCTCTCTCTAAATAATTAAAAAAACTCCATATATATATATGTAAATAATTTAAAAAACACAACTTAAGCATAAGAACCAGGAATATCTTAGGATTCCCTTAGAACATCACTGTTTTTGACAAGAGACATAAAAAGGAATTTTGTTTAAAAGAAGTACTGTGCTTAAAAAGGTATATAGTATGGTATGTTTCTACTCAATTGGATTACTTTTTTTTTGTTTTTCTTTTTAAATTTTGGCATTTGAAGAGTTTGCTTAGAAAAATTATCTGGGGAGTGCTTCATTTTACAGAGGTGTTGGATCTAAATGAAATGATTTTGTTTTGTAGGAGCATAAATTCTGCATTTAAATATTGAGAAATCCACCTAGCATTTGCTTATTTTTAATTTTCAGTTTTCTTTTCCAGGAAGATTCCTGATGTTCCACCCATTGTAAGTGATCAGAAACCATCTGTATCAAAATCTGGACGGAAGATTAAAGGAAGGGGTACAATTGTATGTTTATTAAGACTTCTTTTTCCAAACTACTTATCTAAGCAGTATGTTTTTGCCCATAGGCAAAACCCCAGCCTTAATTTTAGGTATAATCCAACATCTGCTCAAGGAACTAGCTGTATTCTCCATAGGTATGGGAATGTACTGCTGTTAGATGAAAATTTATTGCTATGTTTTTAAGTATGAAATGGCCTGAGAAGCAATAAGCAATTATGTTGAGAAATCTTAGTATGTTGAGTAATCTAGGCTAATGCAGGTAACTGTTAGGATTTCAAAGGAAAAATCCCATTTCTTTTAGTCTCTTACGTTTGATATAACTTCGTACCATCCTTTTGGTACTTTAATCATTATAGCCTTTGAATGGCATCTGAGTTTGGGTCTTACTCCTAACTCTGTCCTATAGCAGACTGTAATTGAGAGGTATTTTAAAAATAGTTATTCCTATCTTTGTTTTTAAAGCGCTATCACACACCTCCAAGATCAAGATCATGTTCTGAATCAGATGATGATGATAGCAGTGAAACTCCTCCTCACTGGAAAGAGGAAATGCAGAGATTAAGAGCATACAGACCACCTAGTGGAGAAAAATGGAGTAAAGGAGACAAGTAAGAGCCTTGAGTATAAGCACAATTCTGTGTCTGCTATATTTTAAGCGTTAAGGGGAGAGAGACTTACTTCTGGACTTTTCATTAAAGATTTACATTGAAAGTTAGACTGTGACCAAAGAGAATACATTTGGAAATACTTGGCAGAAAGAGAGCTATTAACTAGGAGGGCTGATTGGCTTCAGGGTGCTTTTAAATCAAGATTCTGTTTTCCCTCATAAAACTATAAAACTACCGAATCTCTCAGAGATTTCCTGTACAATTTTAAAAATAATCAGCACCTAAAAATTATATAGCAGGTTCTTTCCTAGCCAGGTCACTGGCTCTTAGTCACTGATGATTGAATAGATAGAAAATCTGTACCTTTCGTGTTGGTTAACTTCTGACCCCAGGGTCTGTTGCTGCTTCAACAGTGTACCTGTCTCTTACCCTTAGTAACACCCCACAGTGGAATATCTGTTGTAGAAATGGGCCTGGCTCCAGAGTAGCTAGTGAAAAACATACCAGTAGGACCCTTTATAATCGTTCATGGTAGAAGTCTCTTTTCCTCTTTGAGTGTCCAGTAGTATGGTTACAAGTTGGAAGAGGGAATAAAAGGTGTGCATCTGCTGTGTGAGAGTGATTTAGACACAGTGGTATGGAGGACTCTGAATTGTGGGCCCTGACGTGACAGGTTACCATTAAGATTGTAAAACTTACATCTGTTTTTATGTGCTTTTTCCTCCATTTCTGTACTAATTTAACCAAAACCTTAAGAGAGAGTCTTGATTACCTCTGTGAAGCTGAAATAAAACAGAAGCCATGCTAGCTTCTCCAGACGCTTCTCTTTAAAGTTCAGGCAGCTCTCCTCTGTCTGCAGGGAATCGACAGAATTGTTTGGGAACTTAATTGGACTCTCTCTCAAAACTTGCTCCCAGAAGCAGAGGGTCATGAACAGATCCTGGGCGGGAACTCAGGATGTGACTGGCGCTCCTGTGATGAATTGCTTTGGTTTGGTTTGACTCTCAAAATCGTTTTTCTGTCAAGTTTGAAATCCTTTGCTTAATTGAAACAAAAACAAAAAACTAAACTAAGTGCTTTTGTAAGTAACTCTGTTAGTAGTTGTCAGTGCATGTCTCTGAAATCACGAGGCCTATGCCTCTGATTTATCCTTCCTACGTGTACTCAAAGTGTGGATAGAGTCAGTACTGTGTTGTTCACTGGGCTTTTGTCAATGCATTTGTATTGACAGCAAACGTGTTTTAAACTTAAAGCATAGAAACATGCTTGTAAATAACTGCATGCATGTTGGGTCATTTTCTACAGATTAAGTGACCCCTGTTCAAGCCGATGGGATGAGAGAAGCTTGTCCCAGAGATCCAGATCATGGTCCTATAATGGATATTATTCAGACCTTAGTACGGCAAGACACTCCGATGGTCATCATAAAAAACGCAGAAAAGAGAAAAAGGTGAAGCATAAAAAGAAAGCGAAAAAGCAGAAACACTGCAGAAGACACAAGCAGACTAAGAAGAGAAGGATTATTGTACCATCTGACATAGAATCCTCAAAATCTTCCACCCGACGAATGAAATCCTCTTGTGATAGAGAAAGGAGATCTCGTTCTTCCTCGTTATCGTCTCATCACTCATCAAAGAGGGACTGGTCTAAATCTGATAAGGATGACCAGAGCTCTTCAACCCATTCCAGCAGGGACTCCTACAGATCTAAATCTCACTCACAGTCTTACTCTAGAGGAAGCTCAAGATCAAGGACTCCATCAAAATCCTCATCACATTCTCGAAGTAGATCAAAGTCCAGATCTAGTTCCAAGTCAGGGCACCAAAGGACAGCATCAAAATCACCAAAAAGAACAGCCTCTCAGTTAAGTGAAAACAAACCGGTTAAAACAGAACCTTTAAGAACAACAGTGCCACAAAATGAAAATGTCATAGTACAGGCGGTGGTGGCAGAAAATATTCCTGTAATACCACTGAGTGACAGTCCCCCTCCTTCAAGGTGGAAGCCTGGACAGAAGCCCTGGAAGCCCTCTTATGAGCGAATTCAGGAAATGAAAGCTAAAACAACCCACTTGCTGCCCATCCAAAGCACTTACAGTTTAGCAAATATTAAAGAGACTGGAAGTTCATCATCCTACCACAAAAGAGAAAAAAACTCAGAAAGTGATCGGAGTGCTTATTCAAAATACAGTGACAGAAGTTCAGAAAGCTCACCAAGGTCAAGGAGCAGATCTTCTAGGAGTAGATCTTATTCCAGATCATACACAAGGTCACGAAGTCTAGCTAGTTCACGTTCGAGGTCTAGGTCTCCCTCATCTAGATCTCATTCACGAAATAAATACAGTGATCATTCACGGTGTAGTAGATCATCGTCGTACTCTTCTGTTAGCAGTGATGATAGAAGACGAGCCAAGAGAAAATACAGATCGAGCGGGAAGAAAAATAACACTTCTAGTAAAAGGCACAGCAGCAGTTCCGAAAAGACACTTCGCCATAAATATATGAAAAGCAGGGACAAGTCTTGTCAGAGAAAGTATAGCGAAAGCAGGTCATCTTTAGATTATTCTTCAGACAGTGAACAGTCAAGTGTTCAGGTTACACAGTCAGCCCAGGAGAAAGAGAAGCAAGTCCAAAAGGAAATGAATAATAAGCAAGAGAGAAACAGAGATGAAGAGAAATCCAAGCCCGAACAAGAATGCCCTCATTCAAAAAAAGAGCCTTGAAAGAGAATCTTTCTGATCACCTTAGAAATGGCAGTAAGCACAAAAGAAAGAATTATGCGGGAAGTAAATGGGACTCAGAATCAAACTCCGAACGAGATGGAACTAAAAACAGTAAAAATATTTCCCGGCCATCGTCTGATAAGGAGGAAGGTGAAGCTACATCAGATTCTGAGTCAGAGTTTGGTGAAATTCACATCAAAGCCAAATCCACAACAAAGTCTTCAGCAAGTACTTCACTGCCTGATGGTAATGGTGCTTGGAAGTCAAGTAAACAGCGGTCTTCAACCTCTGATTCTGAGGGGTCCTATTCCAATTCAGAAAACGCTAGAAGAAAGGCACGGAAGCACAAACACGGGTCAAAGGAAAATCTTAAAAGGGAACAGACCAAAAAAGCGAAAGAGAAATTGAAAGGGAAAAAAGACAAAAAGCACAAGGCTCCAAAACGAAAACAAGCATTTCATTGGCAGCCTCCACTAGAATTTGGTGAGGAGGAGGAAGAGGAGATTAGTGAAAAGCAAGTTACTCAGGAGGCAAAAGAGAAAAAACAAGTTTCTGAAAACAGTGAAACCTTGAAAGAAAGTATTGTGCAAACTGAGAAGTCCTGTGAAGAGGGCAACCTTTCAGGTAAATGTAATACAGTAATGATTCCATCAGATATTGATCAGCCTACTAAAGATGATAGTAAACTTAGCATTTCTCCTAGAGCTTTAAATACTGATGAAAATGTAGCTGCTTCTCCCTCAAACGTTCAGCATATTGCAGAAATTGTCTCAAGTGGAGTGGAAGATGTGCTTCAGACAGATGACAACATGGAGATTTGCACTCCTGATAGGAGTTCCCCAGCAAAGGAGGCATCCCCTCTAGGAAACTCAAGGCTCGACACCCCAGATATAAACATTGTTTTAAAGCAGGATGTGCACACGGAGCGTCCTGAGGGAGAGGAGCTGAAGCAGGAAAGCAGCATGTCTGAAAGCAAAACAATGGGGGACATGGGCAAACAGGACGGCGGCCCCGCTGGCATTGCCAGTGCTGCAGAAAGCCCCGTGAAGAGAGAGGTGGCTGAGAAGAGCCAGATCGGTCTCTTAGATAATAAATGGAAGCCCCTGCAAGGTGTGGGGAACGTGGCCGCCCCGGCTGCTACTACATCCAGCACTGTGGAAGTGAAGGCATTGACTGCTGCACCTGAGATGAAGCCACAAGGCTTGAGGATAGAAATCAAAAGCAAAAATAAAGTCCGGCCTGGGTCTCTCTTTGATGAAGTAAGAAAGACAGCACGCTTAAACCGGAGGCCAAGAAATCAGGAGAGT